>NC_088884.1:155515898-155825994 GCF_037157495.1 Lathamus discolor | reverse complement strand
TAAGTATCTGCTTCTGATCTTACTCTCAGAAGTTTGTTTTGCTTTGTTTGCTTCATTCCAGTCTCTTCCAGGAGCTTGTGGCCACAGGGCATTTTCTGATAGATTTAGAGAGTGCATACTGCTGAGAGATATGATTGATATAATGAGAAATACAGTTTTTGTAAGATGGAATAGTTCTGTGCAGAGGACTTTATCCAATACTGAATTGGTTTTAGTCTGCCTCCTTTAGTTCTCACTTACAACCAAAACATCGGGTTTTGGTGTTCCAGCATGCTGATGACACTGAACCTTTGTAATCTGTTTAAAGGTGAATAAATTATTCTGTAGTACTCATATTTGAATAGCCCCTTAAATCCCTTCTGCTGCAGCCTATGACTTAGTATTTTTTTCTTTAGTAAAGAAGATATTCTATATACTTTATCCCATCCTATTTTTAACTTCTGTTACTCTGTCTCTTCCAATTCATTGCTCTCTGTTTTGTTCTTTTACTCCTTTCTTCCCTCACATACACCTATTTTCTTATAATTAATGCTAATTTCATTTTTGGAGGTCATTTCTAGATTCACTTACAAAGGGGTGACTTCATGAGAGTCTACCATTTAATTGCCATTAGAAGTTGCATATCCTTCATGTCTATGACTTCAAATATTAGAGTTTTTATATCCTTAAGTATTTTCATAGCATTTGTTACTCTACTGCTTAGGCATTTCAAGGTAAACATGAAATTTGACTGCTATATCAATTCACGTTAATTATGTTGCTTTGCTGTGTACTAAGGCTTAAAGAGAAATCTTGGGTGTGAAAGAATTAACATAACTTTTTAATAGAAATTCCAGAGAATAAAAATCTTAGTCTTAATACTTTAACCTGATGCTATCACATAAATTATGGTCTGTTACGAGCTCTAATTACTAAGCACTGAAACAACTTGGAATGATCAAAGATATAGCAAGTAAACTTTTCCCCCAGGTAATTCTTATCTTTTCATTGAATTTATGTTCTCTAAATATTAATTTTAAATGAATGTTGCTTTGGGTTTAAATCCATTTACTGATAAATTTTGCACTGCTGTTCAGAGAGGAGTTTATAATACCTGTGTTAGAGGACAGTGGAAGTGATTTATAAAAATATGTATTTGTATGTATAAAATATGTATGTATGTATTTTCTGCTGTGCTTTACGTATTACAGTAACCCCTGTAAAATACAGCCAGCTAAAAGAAAAAACTAGAATTTGCTGTCCAGGTACATTAATATTTTAAATTATTATAAATAATGTTTTTGTATATATATGCTAATGTTGTTTTCACACAAGGCTCACGGGGTTGACTTTGTTGAAACTGAATCCAGAAATTACTAATTTTATAGAGATGTGAGATAAGAGTGAAACTTCTATTTATGAGTCATATTTTTCAACATATATAAGTACTATAAATCAATAATTGATCCAAGTTGAATTTGAAATCACTTTATAGGATTGAGCAGAAGTTATTTTCCTCTTGCTAGCCAATGTTTTTCTTTAATGCAACAGAGGAGGTCTAGATGTAGGATCTGCAGTAATACTGAATTGGAGTTGGGTAGATAATTTGTCATTAATAGCTGGAGATGTCAGTTTAAAACCTCTAAATAGGAACCTCTACCATGAGAAGCTGATTTGTATATTAATTTCAATTTATTATTTAGTATTTGATTTATGCTTCTGAAGTAAGAGTACAGTTTAATTAATCTTTGAGGGTGAAGATGTATTTTGAAGATTCTGCTAGATGATCATCAGCATAGTGTAGCTTTTTCTATTGAAACTGAGATTTTAAATTAAATAACATCTGTTCAATTTTGCAGTATATTACACTGTTTTAAATTTATTTAGACTATAAAGAGCTTTATTGATGTCTCAACTGTTAGCAAGTTCTGAGCCAGGGAAATATGCAATTATTTACGAGGAGTAGAGGAATAGAAACTACACATTTGATCTTAAGTAACTTTTTTAGTTTCCCTAGTGTGGGGCAACTTCGAATCTCATAGAAGTTTAGGAAAATGGTTTGATAATGCTGAATTCCTGAGGTGTTAATAAAATAAGGTCTATGTGCATGATATCTTTGCAAAGAAATAATATAGATAATGTGCAGCTGAGGGGCATCCTCAATAAAATGTATTGTCTGGATGGAGCTCTGTGGTATCTAGACAGATCACTGAATTCTTTTATGGTGATGTAGAGTTTGTATGCATGCACATTAGTCTGAATTCCTTTGTGTCTTCAAGTATGTGCAGGAATGATTCTGTACTTGGCTGTTTTGTCCTTTTGTTTTAAAAAAGGATTCATATGTTGCTTGTATTGGAAAAAAAATGGTGTGAATTGTATTGGGGTTTATGAATGAGTAATGGTCATCTTCTCCCCCGCCCCATTTTTAGGTTAGTTTATCCTATACATATGAGACGAAAGATGCCCTGTGTTTAGTATTAACCATAATGAATGGAGGGGATTTGAAGTTTCACATATATAACATGGGAAATCCTGGCTTTGATGAAGAAAGGGCTATTTTCTATGCTGCAGAACTGTGCTGTGGTCTGGAGGATCTGCAGAAGGAGAGAATTGTTTACAGGTCAGTGTCATCTATAGTCATTTGTACCTTGAATTTTCCATGTCTGTTCAGCATTGAATGTGTTAATTGTTTTCTACTGAAACAAGCTTATGCTTTATAGTAAAAGAAGCAAAAAAAAAATAGTTGTCCTTTTCACAGCATGTCCTTCAGAATTACTGATCTTATTTGTCTTCTTACTGTTAATTTAGGTCTAGATATTTGCTATATTCTAAAGCATTATGAACTTGATTTCAAGGTGGGTTTGTAAAATTGAAGTAAGTTATGATTTATAAAGCAAATTCATTAGTAACTCTTAAGTTTTAGGAACATGAGATTGCATTCCTGCCCACTCTAAAAGTAGAAGTTCATAGAAGGCTACAGAAGTCCCTTGCTGCATTGCTTGTTGTGCCCAAGAGGTTAAACAGTCAATTATAATCTGTATTGCCCTCTTTCTTTTCTATTTATTTTAGATTCCTCCAATAAACACTTTATTACTTTTTAATTAATGAAACTGGCAGAAGCCTTATTAATTGTAATTGAGATTTTATGGTCTTACTGCTCTCTTCTGTCTCTCTACATACCACATTTAACTCCTGGCATTAATATTACAGAAGCAAAATTAACTTAGTGGTGGACCAAGAATGCTTTCTTTATGTTTCTGGCATTAATATCAAGTGCCACTTGTTTTCAAAGAAGATTTAAAGTATAATTCTGCATTACTTTAATATAATGAGTCTAAGTCTCCCCAGTCTAGAAAGCTAACATACACACAGCACAAGGTGGCAGAATCACAGAGTAGATCAGGCTTATTCTGGATGTTGCACGTGGTTCCCTAAAGAATTTGGCCCATCTTGCAATGTTATGCAGTGTGTTTTGGCATGCATGGTAGAAGAGAAGCAGAGATGAATGGTTTAATCTCCATGATGAGCTTGAAATGAGCAAGTAGTTCATTTCACATTGCCCAAGAGAAAACAAAACTGACTGTTTAAAACACAATAAAACAACAACAACAAAAAAACCCAAACAAAACAAAAACACATCCACACCACCCCCAGCCCTTGTGTTTATGCCCAACTTGTTAGCAATTTGCCTACAAGAAGGCTTTCAAACACATATGTCAAATCCTAGTGTTCTCTGTATCTGATTCCAGATCGTGGTTGTGGTTTCTTCTGGAGTGGTCTAAACCGGGTGGTCATGAAAGTCTTCAGTATGTCACCAATTACAGTGATATGTTACCTGATCAAAATTCTGTATCAGGCATATTAATGGAAATGCATTTAAGCAGCAGTTCAGTGATTATATACGATCAGTGAAAGAAGGCTTGGGAAAATTTGCCGTAATTATTTTATTCTTATCAACAAAGTTATGCTGGCAACCTCCAGTCTTACTGGTGTTGGAGGGGAGAACATCATGAAGCACATTTTCATGAATCAGTGAATTATTTACTCCAAATTATGGTAACTAGTATTTCTTGTTTGCCAGGGCAAGAAAACACAGAAGGAATGTTTTTATTTTGCTGTCATTTTGAAAGCATTTAATATTGGTATTTCTGAAATTGGAGCTAGTTCTTTCTCTTGTCACCATCTCTCAAGATCTGTTACTGCATTGGTTCTCCAGTTTTAAAGGAGGAGTTTTAAAGGCTTTTTAGACCAACAGCGTAAGCTGTTAAAAGCGGGCTGCAGTTTTATTCTATACTGTTATGTTTTCTTGAGAACATGTTTTTGTAGCTATCCATCTGTATATTCACAGTGAAGTGTACTGCAGAGGCAGTGGAAGAAGGAAAATTCAGGACTTCTGAGAATAGAAATCCTTGGTACAGAGGGGTATCAGCAGATAGCAGTAAAATCAGTTTATCTTGTCAGTTTGTTCAGTTCTAGAATGGTAGTTTTAATGTAGGCCAGTCATGTTAAAATGTATTCTAAGCTTACTGTGTTTGGGATGTGTCACCGTCAGTAGCAAAATGTCTCATAAGTGGAAAAACTAGGCCTGACTTTCCATTAACACCAGATTTTTATTGTGGGTTTCATCTGTCTTTATTCCAGTCACTACTGACTGTCAAGCAGTGGTGTTAGCGCTGTCAGTAGGACCCTGGAGTCAGTTGTGCCATTTTGTTAGTGGGGAGCAGGTGCAGAGCTGGAAGGAAGGCCCCATGCTGCCCGCCCCATGCTGCCCTGTGAGAGCAATTGAGCCAGTTTGCTTCTTCAATGGGAGCTTGTGAAATTCTCTAACTTGCCATATGTTGCTGACATCAGAAAGATAAGCAAACAGACAGGAACAGCCAGTAGTGGAACTATTCATCCATCTGCTGCATAAAATGTCTCATCATACGGAGAACAAAGTCAGGATTTGCATAAGACAGAGTGGGGAACCAGTGCCTGCTTTCCAAAAGGGACTTAATTGCTGGAGTTCTCCTGCAGGAGTTCACCTGACTCCTCAAGGAGAAGTGTTTTTTACCAAATACCTAGATTTTCCTTATAAACTCATGTAGGTGCTTGTAATGCCACTGAATGTGCCTGGAAAGTTAAAGATCAGTCTCAAAAGACCTCTTGAAGCTGTAGCTGATAAACCCAAGTAGCTCCTTGCCTGCCTTGTGTGTATAGTCAGTCGACATCTTGGCCGTAAAATCCCCTGAAGGTTTTTATCTAGGAATTTCATCAGTAGGAAGGCTGTTGCAAGCTGTAGCACAAACGCACTAGTCATTGTTCAGTCCAGTTTAAACATATGTATTTTTATCCAACTGTTTTGTAATGTACTTTTTAGTTTTGTGAGTTTTGCAGTCCTCCCTGCTTCATAAGGGAAAACTGTCACAAAAGGTTTGACTTTGACATCTGTCATGGTGGATGAAGGAAAAGAGGGAGAAGGCTGATGCCCCAAAGCAAGCATCCTGGAGCTAGAATTTATAGCTGAATGCTTCCAGAACCTGACTTATTTGAGAACTGCTAGGCCTAGAAACAAATAGCGTTAAAGAGATGGCATTTTGGCTGGAAATAGGTTTGACTATTGACCAATCAAAATCATGTCAGAACAGAATTAGCTTCTGTTAAGCAGCAGATGTTGCTAATTAAGCCTTGGGGTTTAGGTTAGGTTTTAATCCGCCACCTTGGAGATAGAACTCTCAACCTTGTTTACTTGAGTTAAATTGAGCATATATTATATGCTTTGAACTAGATGTATTTCTGTGTAAAGTCTGAGCTGAATTTATTGTCTTATTTTTTGGGGGGGTTATTCTTTTCTTTATTCTTATCTCTCCTGGTCTCTCTGGCATTATAATCTCATATTTAACATCAACTGATTAACATTATGGAGACTGTCCAGACTTCAAAGTATTAGAAGAAAAGCATCTTGCTGACATCTTTGTGCAGTTCATGTTATGAAATAATGAAACTTTAAATGAATACACATACTTCAGAGCATGAAGTTATGAATATTTGGGGAAAAAGCATACATATTTCTTGGTTAACAAATGCGGGTGTGTATATTTATCTCTAATTTTGAATATAAATTCTAGAGTTGGTCTTCCTAAAATTGTTTCTTTTACGTTATTCTGCTTGTATATGAATAACTGGGTTTTTTTCACAGCTGTACATATACCCATATACATACATATGTTTTTTAGCAATCTACTCCAATAATAACTGAATCTTTAGCTAAGTACTGATTTTTTGCTTGCCTGTTTCTGGCTTCATGATATTTGGTGGTGGAATAAATCTAAGAGACTGTATTACAGTCTGCATACTTTCTGATGCAAATCATGATTTTATATATATCTCAATATAAATTTATACATATATTTCATGTATATGTATATTTTATGTGTACAAAACCATGTATGTTCTCAGTAGTATCTGCTAGACTATAGATCCTGAAGTAATCTCTGAACAGCTCCTGATTCAGCTTCAGTGACTCTCCAAATTTTCCTTGGGTAGGGAAAAAATCCAAATATCCTATTGAGTTTCTTTTGTTCTTAAAGTAAAAATGTACAAATGTAAAAATGAATTGATTTCTGTTTTAGTATTCCCTGATTCTTGCAAGTGTTAATAGCTAAAAAATATTTTATGTGAAACTTTAGCAGTACAGACTGTCAGAGTTGAAATTGCAAAGAATCCTGACTAAATGAAGTGTCTAGTAAGCTTTAGAAGCTGCATGTCCAAAATAAACGAGTGGAATTTGAATGGATGATACCAAGCCAATACTTAGTCTTGGGAATATTACTCTCTGTTGATATTCTGGAACCGTGGGGTGGAACATAGCAAGGAGTGTGCATCAAACTGCAGCAAGCACTGCAAGCAAGTTTTACCACTGTGGAGTTGTATGGCTGATACTCTTAGGAAAATACCTTTCACTCATAAGCACAAATTTGTGTGCAAGATGGTGGTTCTTTTACATGAAGTTTTTCATCTGTGAAATATGAATTGCAGTTGTTAATATAAATGGAGTAGAAAGTTGGGAAAAATGGATTTTGAGTTCTGCAGTTCTATTTGTATTACGGGTTCTCAACTTCCCAACTTTCTTTGTACATAGATGGAAATGGGAGAAATTATTTTAATCAGAACCAAGAAGTCTGATGTTGCACTTGATGATGACTAATGATTTTGCCTTTGTATAATTCACATTTCTATTCTTTTTACTTTGTAGAGACTTGAAGCCTGAAAATATACTCCTGGATGACTGTGGTAAGTAAAAATTAAAATTAATTTTTAAATTGGGAATTGCAAATCTAATTAAAACTGTGGCAGAAATCAAGGGATTTCTTAATGATAAATGGGATCTGATCGACACATGTTAATTATAATTAGTAAAAAAACCCCTGCCCTTCTGTTTTAGAAAGTAGGGGAAAATACTGGGTCTTTGAGGGATATCAATGATGATGTTTGAGTCAATTTCCCACCTTAAAATGGCTACTTTTCCCCTTCTTTTCCTCTTCCCCCCTGCCCTTGATTTAAGGTGGTCAAAACTTTTATATAGATTTGTTCTCTTTGTCTTTTCTTCACCTATGGAAATGTGATTTGTAAGACACAGTGCTGGAATATTGCTTAGTAAACAATAATGTTTAAGAAATAGAGAAACTTGAAACATCATCATCTTGAAATGATTTAACATTTCAACTAAAACAGATCTGATGGTCACTGATGCATTTGTGGCTGGAAGGAATCACAGAAGTACAAACAGTATGGAGAAATGTTTGTAGTTTTTGTTTGTCAAAAGCCAAATTAATTTTCTTTAATGACTTTGTATGAAACTTATCAGAATCTTTTGAATTCACTATAGAATATGTGCAGCAATTACCTTCTTCTAAGATGGGAATTAATATTACCAGCTTATTTTTGCAATTGCTGAATATTTTAGTTAAAAACCATTTTTGAGATCATTAGCGCAGTATTTTTTTAAAAGTCAGCATGTTCTGACTGATAAAATTTCTAAAGAGGTGATGCTTGGGAGAAGTCACTTTCCAAGACCTAAAGCTTTGCTTAGACATCAAATGCATTCTTTAATTTTTCTCTCCAGCAATGTCTTGCAAAAGCTGAATGCTTCTTTGAGGAAAAAATGTAGCCTTGCAGGACTGCACTAGAATGCTTTCTCTCTGCCAGGGATATTCTGATCTTGTTCCAGAGAGCAGAGGGGACTAATTAGAAAATCGCTTCAGGAGCTCGGGTCCTGCACTTGAAAAAGGGCTTATCAGATGTCAGAGAATGGAAGAGCATCTGAATGTATTTAAAATAGCATTTGCCGCTCAAGAGCATTTGGTTATTTCCAACCAGTATATAGAGTTGCACTTGACTTTCTTCACTCTCCCTCCCCCTTGAATATATATTATATGTAAAGAAGAAATTAATATGCTGTTAACTAACACTGATCCTGCAGAGCTTTTGAATGACAGAGAATATATGCACAAAGGACACTCGGGCAGTTGAATAGGCTACCCAGAGAGGTGATGCAGGGTCCACTCTTGGAGTTTTCCTAGACAAGAATTTAAAAATCCTTGAACACTTGCTTGCTCAGGAGTTTGTACATGAAAACTTCTGAAGTCCCTTCCAGCTGAGTTATTCTGTGAATCTGTGCTGGTTTTGTAAGTGATACTGTTCCTGCCCTTATAACCAGTATTAGAAATAAATATCTTTTCTTTTGTTTTTTTTCTCTTCCTGAACTTTTCTACTAGAGATGATTGTGGCAATTTTCTGTTTTAAAATTGAGTGGCAGCTGTAATTGCCCTTCCTTCTGTCTAGTCTTTTATATTTTAAAGAAAATACCTTATGTGTTTTTGAGTTAGAATCATGTCAGTACAATTCTTTTCTTGAACTATCTTGAATCATTTGCTCTTGAGTCTGTCAAGCAAAGAACTGTATCTGTCCATGGGAATCTAAGGGAGGGTGGATGAACTTACTCCCACTGCCCTTCTTGGACTGTTTCCCTATCATAATAAATCATAGTCTCACACCAGACTACTAGATTAGAGGTAGTAGTGTAAATGTGTGGCAGGAAAGGCAGTCAACTTGGGAAGTTTGGCTAATAAAATGAAATAGAAGCCGTTATCTACACTGGACTGATTCTTGAGAAAGAGAAACCCTAATATTGAATGGACATGTTAGAATACAAATAGTTCTAAGTAGGTTATGGCTAAGCTACTCCTCTTTTGAGGTGGGAAGGCAGATAGCAATTCCAATTTCTTGTGCTAAGCATTATTATTGCTTTGTTAGAAGAAAATCTAACAAAGTTTAGTTGGTTTTCTCAGTACAGGATACAGTTTTCTCATATTTGGAATAAATGGAGTAAATTCTGATGTTGTGATGGGCAGGCATATAGAATGGAAAAATACAAGAGTCTGAGGTATAGATACAGAATTTGAAATGACCAGTCATCATTTCTAGTCGTCCTAGAGTAGCAGCCTCTGCCAAAGCTAGGAATTGGAGTACTTAACAGCAACTTTGTTGTATGAGTTTCAGGAAATCAATTAGATCTGTGCCTCTCTTCCTTTATATATTTAAGGAAGAGTTGAATAATGATAAATCACTCCTTTCTAGTTAAGTTAAATAAACTTGTTTGTGAGTATGTGAATGTTTTGGGGTAGGGTTTTTTTGATGTATACTACATAATTTTTTTGTGTTAAAAGTGATAATACTGTATTATTTGCTGACTATGTATACTTTATTTTAATGTAAATAGGACATATCAGAATTTCAGATCTTGGATTAGCTGTGCAGATTCCAGAAGGAGAAACGGTCCGAGGACGGGTTGGGACTGTTGGTTACATGGGTATGTAAAGTGTCCTTTGCTAGTTATATTTTCTCAGAAAATTTGCTTCTGTGGATATATGAATGACTTGTCCAATGAAATGTTCTGGGCCTGGATTAGTTACTAGACATGGGATGAAATGTTACAATATGCAGTGGTAGATGTTAGTAGTCAATTACTGATAGCCAGTGATAAACTTGAAAACTTAACTCTGGAAATTGTAGTTTTAGGTAGAGCTTTAAGAAAGCATCTCATTCGTTTCTGAGGCTCTAAGAGATTTAGGGTCACAGGTAAGCAGATGAATTACTGTGACAACAGGGTATATTTTCATGCTTTGAAAAAACTTCATTCTCATTTTGTAAATAATACTGATCTTAAGTGTTAAAGAACTCAAGTGCTTCTCTTGGATATAAACAGAGTCTTGACTGTAGAAATGAATGTTTTTTCAAAGTACAAAGGAGTGATGCAGAGGTCTCTGCACAGAGCCGAAAGAGTACCCGAGAGTTTTTCCAATATTCAATTAGTCAATTTAAAGGGAATTGTCATTGGGGTTTCTTTGTTTGTGTTTTGTAGCTCCAGAAGTGCTGAAAAATGAGAAGTACACATTCAGCCCGGATTGGTGGGGTCTCGGGTGCTTGATTTATGAAATGATTGAAGGCCAGTCTCCATTCAGGAAACATAAGGAAAGGGTCAAACGGGATGAAATTGACCGGAGAGTAAAGGAAGACCAGGAAACATATTCTGACAAGTTCTCAGAGGAGGCAAAATCAATCTGCAGGATGGTGGGTGAAGAGACATAGAGGTTTGAAAATTAAATTTCTAATCCTTTTTAAGAGATGAACTACTTTAACGTTTTCCATTCAGAATTTTTCAAAGCTGGAGTTCTAAAATCTTCCTCTGGTTCAGACAGAAGTTTGTGACTGTCCATGAGTTGTTCAGTTATCAAACTCTGAGGATTCAGAATTGTTGTCAAAGGAAGACAGGCTGCATAAATTGGTTTTTCATCATATGAATGAAAAGTTCAGTACTCCTTGGACCACATGTAATTATAGAAGGAGTACACCACCATGCTCATCTTTGATACTGCATGGGCAGAAATGGCATAGTACACTAGTTCCCTTGCCTAAAAGACTCTGTATGAGACGAGCTGTTTTGATCTTGCATGTTCTTAAATTTAATAAGAGGCATGGCTGTACAGAAAGCTTCTAAGTTTTCTTGAGTAGCTTGTGCAAAATACGTGCATTACTTAAGCCCACTGGAAAAAAAAAGTAAATCTATTTCTTGAAAGTAAAGTCTACAGCAAAGTCTGTACTGTAAAAATCTATTCAGTATGGCATCAATTAAAATATGTTTTATATAAGTTTGGGTATAATCTTCAAAGGAGCTGCTTTCAAGGATTCTTTTGCCTACTAAAAGTCTTTTTGCTTCTGGAATGTTGTAGTTTGGATTTCCAGTTCATTTTTATACCATGATAAATTTCACCTAATAAAAAGCCAGGTAAAAAAATAAACATTTTTAAAGACATTGCATATATTTTCTTTTTTTCTTTCTTTCTTTATATTTTATTATGGGTTTGAATCACTGGATCAGTCTTTTTTTCCTTTTTTTTCCCATATCTTTGCAGTTACTTGCTAAAAATCCAGGGGAACGACTGGGTTGCACAGAAGACGGAGCTACTATTGTAAAGCAACATCCAATTTTCAAGAATATTAACTTCAAGAGGCTGGAAGCTAACATGTTAGAACCTCCATTCTTGCCAGATGTAAGTAGGTGAGACAGATTTGATTAGTATCTAAAAAGGCAAGAACTGCAGTAATTCCATGTCAGCAATCATGTGGCTCAAGAGAAACCCTTGAAGTTAGTTAAATTGGCAGGAGAATGCCACTGTTTTCATCACAGAACAGTTAGGCTTGGAAAGAACCCTAAGATCATACAGTTCCAACCGCCTGGCATGGGCAGGGATGCCTCACTGTAGACCATGTTGTCCAAGGCTCTGTCCAGCCTGGCCTTGAACACTGCCAGGGATGGAGCATTTACCACTTCCTTGGGCAAACTGTACCAGTGCCTCACCACCCTCACAGTAAAGAACATCTTCCTTATATCCAAATTTCATTTGAGATGACAAAATGATTTACAATAAATCAGTAAATAACTGATTTCTTAGCCCATGAAAGTCTCCTTCTGTAGCTCAGATGCTGAACAAGTTAAGACTAGCTTTGAACAAATTCCTCTGGAGTTGAAAGGAGGGTGACAGATGATAACTGAATTATGACAACCACGAAGAAACCCAGAGAAGTTGCATGCTGTTTCTGGTTTTGGTATTTCTTTTCTGTTACTTGCAGGATGGATGGAATTGCTCAGGTGCCTTATGAAGGGAGTCTTTTCAGTTTTTGCATTTCTGTAGTAATTTTTGTCATTTTATAGTATTGTGTCATTTGGTGATCAGCAACATGAAATACGTATATATATATGCAGGCATTTTGCTCCCTTTTTGCTCATCTAGGGAAACAAACAAACCAATCCACAAAAAAAACCAACCCCAAAACCTTAATGAAGCAATCTTGTCTTGTACTGCAGCCACGTGCCGTATATTGTAAAGATGTCCTGGACATAGAGCAGTTCTCAACAGTAAAAGGAGTGAACCTGGATACTACAGATGATGACTTCTATTCCAAATTTGTTACGGGTTGTGTCTCAATCCCTTGGCAAAATGAGGTATTATATATTTCATTAAAAACTATTTCCTTAGCACAGCAATATAGAAGATTTATAAGGGATATAATTATATGATTAATTTTCTGTGTAAGATGTAAATAGACGTCTGCTTTAGACTTCTTTGCTGAGTGACTTCCAAGACAAGTTTTTTCCAAAACATAAACGACCTGCTACAAATTTAGATCTATGGTAAATCTGCACAAACAGAATGTCATTTGTCATCATAGATGCAAAATACGGAGCGGTATTTAGCAACAGTATGACCACATTTTCCTTGTTCTATCATGTTATTCAATGCTGCTGTTCATAGGAGGGAATGAATGCTATTCAAAACACTCAAAAGCAAGTATGTTATCCTGCCTGTGTGTCAATAGAGTATCTGAGTGAATGGTAATACAGAACTGCAGATTCACCTTTTCTAAGGTTTCAAAACAAACAGTTCAATACAGCTTGAGGCAGACTTTCTCTTAAAGCTTTTTCATCTGCCTAGTGAGTGAGTATTCTAGTTTTCTGCATAGCATACTAGAATTTTGCTACCTCTGTGTGCAGTTCAGTCTGTATTTAGGAAATGCAAATCTTTTATTTCACAAACACTCAGTAACAATTATTTAAAATTGTAGTTTTTGCTATGAGTGTCTTCCCCATATTATAAGATATTTATAACTTTCTGAAATCAGTATTGTCTTTAACTCTACCCAGAACACCAGAATGATCTTTAAATTACTGTGGTCAGGCATCAGCTACTTTTTCCCCCAGAAGTGCAATTCAACCCCTTGGTAAAAAGTATCCCTTCAGTAGTATGCAGGTAGTATTCTGCACAGAATCATCATTTTTCCTAGTCAATACCATGTTTATTAATAAAGTTCAGTCCAGGGTATAGGGATCCTATATTTGTTAGGCTGACTACTCTGAAATTAGTAGAATAGATGAAAGGAAAATCAATTTCTTGTTCTAAAAACTTCTCATTACTGCTTCATAGGCAGAAGAAATGCCTTACCAGAGCAAGGGGCATCAGAGTACTTACTTGCATGGCAATGCCTTTATTGCTGTTCTTTATTTTGCTGGATGCACAAGGAGAGTTAATGCAGACTTTGTGTCTTCCTTCACAGAGCTCTGCAAGTGGTGTAGTGTGGCTGATGAATTTGTAAGTTGTTAGGAGCCAGGCTGAACAGATAATGCATGGAACTTGTCTGAGAGGCTTGTGTGAATATTTCATTTGTGTTTCATGTGTTTCAAAGATGATTGAAACAGGATGCTTTGAAGATATCAATGCATATGAAACTGACGGTACTGTGTCACCAGACAGAGAGAGGTCTCCTAAACCAAAGAGAGGCTTTTTTCACAGACTTTTTAGTGGAGAGGTAAGGGTATTTCTTTTCTTTCATAAGAAAATTGGCAGTAAGACCTTAAAATCCATTCAGTCTTTTATATTATTTTGTGATAGTCAAAATTAGTTGTTTGCTGAATACTGAAACTAATGAAATCTGGTTTATTATGGCTTTGCCCTGCACTCCATTTCAGAAACAGTAGAAAACTATAGAACTCCAGGAGTTTTTCCTCCCTCAGCATTCTGTCTTCCTCTAGTGTCTGCTAGCTGTTAACTGGGGAGAAGGTAGTGTGTGCTGTTAACAGCTGTGGTATAGATTGTTTTTTCTTAAATATATCAATTTGGGTCTTGCTTCTTATGTATTTTGCCAGTTTCCTATAAAAAGTTCTTGGGAGATGACTTCAGAAATAACTGAGGCCATCTCTGCAAAAACTTAAATAACATTGACTAATGAACTCAGGAGTATGGTGGAGCAATGCAAATCCTGGGACTCAGTCCTTCAGAAAGCTGGGATCCCAATGAAGCATTTTAGTGTATTTAATAAGTAAAAATATCCCCTAAATGAATGAGTGTGATGAAGTGTCATGAAACAAACACTGAAACATCTTAGGTAGTTTAATGCATTTACCAAAACAACATAATACATGTTTACACAACTGATAATGCACAGCCTTCTCTTACAGATATAACTTCTACTCTTTAGTAAACATTTAGAGGTGTATGACTTGAGTATTTACCACCTAAAAGACACGTGGCATATTCTGCTTGTTTTTTGGTCAGGAAAAAGAGGCTATTTGTAAAGGTTTTCAGTTGAAGATGTTGAACACAATTCTGCTTGCTCAGTATGCCTGCACTTTAGAGAGGAATTATCTTGAGAAGCATGAGTGTATTCTAGTAGAGAGCACTTCTGGAGATATGACTCTTGCATTCAAGCAGAAATGGAATTTTAAAATTGCTAGGAGCATACAACAGGGTCGTGTATTAAAATTGCATGATGATATTTTTTGTCATCAGCTGGTAATTCACCTCTCTAAAATGGTACAGTGCTAATGGAATGTATAATAGTACTCTAATTTTTAGTCCACCTTTTCAAATTCACTTTTCCTCCACTTACAGTAATGGAAGAGAAGGAATGGTTAAGTGTACTGATAATGTCACATAGCTGAAATTAAAGCTTGTGTCTTACTGTAGTCCTTTTCCAACTGAATCAGCAGGTTTCAGACTGTCCTGAGATATAGCTGTATGTATTGAGAAAGAGTCCTAAAAAAAAATAATACGGCTTGAGGGCCTTTAGTTGGTTTTGAAGTTGTAAGACTGCAGTTAATTGTCCTGTGAAGTTAAAAGAAGGAAGGAACTTAAGGTTAAATGAAACTTTAATGAGTTGAGATTTGGGGTTGGGTTGTGGTTTCCTTTGATATTCCCAAAGTATTTAGTAAGTATGGAATAAAATGTGCTGGAAAAAGCCATCCACCGCCCTACCCCCAGCCTTTATGTGGCCCATAAAACACACAAACCAATGATAGTGTCAGTTCTGCAGCCAAATTCTCTCTTTTGTCTTCTCTTGCAGGTCTGCTTTAAATCTGATTGCAGTGACGATGAGCAAGAGTCCTCCCGACTTTAAATCATTTTACTCTCATCAGAAAGGATGAGCAAACTTTAAATGTTTTATATCTCTGTAGCAAAGTGTATTATATATATTTTTTATCTGAGTTCAAGGATTTTTGTACATTTGTACTTCATTTGTTTTAAGATGTATATTTTCACTAAAGCTTAATTGTACAAAATGCAATGAGTGCCATTTGAGTGAGTGTGTTTCTGTATGTATTTGATTTACCTTGGTTTTTATTTTTTTTTTATTTTTTCCCCAGTGGAATGAATCTAGAAATACTAAAAGGATTTTAAAGCACAGAGATATCTATGGCATCAATGTAACTTGACTTTGTATGCTATTGGTAAAACTCTTCTGTTCAGGGTCTTTATTAGCAGTTTTTCTTAACAGTAAAATTGCTGTACTGATAAATTCCAGAATTCCGGTATTATCCAGTAGCATGGCAGTGCTATTACCTAATGTATCTCTCAAGCAACTGCTAAGGAAAAAAAGGAATTTGGTGCAGTATGGCCAGCTATTATGGAACTGCTCTTTACTCTCTCACTCTGTAGAATGTCTTTCTGTATTTCTATATATATGGAGAATTCTGAACATTTAGCTTAATCCTGTAACAAACTGTATTTACCCCATTCTTCTTTTCTACCCATCTTACATATCCTCTCTGTACAGTTTCTTGGCATGGACTTTGCAAGTAGACCCATGCCAAAATTCTGGAGCTATATTTTGAGTACTTTGTTGTCTTTACTAAAAGGGTTTATTTTTACCTGCGGGGACACCTTTTTAGTTTTTCCTGTAAATGAAATTGTTTACAACTCCCTGTAGGTTGTTACAGTTTTATAATGGGTTACAAAACAAAGCCTGGGCTCTTGTTACTAACTTCACCTCTGCTTGTTATGTTGGAATGCGCAGTATTATGGGGTTGACAGCGATCACTGCCACTGAGGGAAGAACAAGGTAGTATCAAGTGTCAAATTTAATTATGTAAATAATCTTTCCTTGGAACCTTTAAAAACTTAAACATTAAAACTTGCCTTTAATAATTGCTTGACACAGATGTGGAGCTGGTATTGAAGTTTTAGTTATGCTTACCTGATGTTCATCAGTTTTTGCTGCTTGAAAGCTTGTCAAACTTCCCTTCTTCTGGACTCAAAGTATGCCAGGCTTTCTTTTCATTTTGTAAAATTTCTGGTAAAACTGTTAGTGTGTGTATGAGAATGAATTTAGGGAACACATTAAGAGCCTCTTCTGGTTTCAAAATTGGAGTTAGAGATTTCAGATATAATGGAACACTCTTGGAGTTGGAGACAAGACTTTTATTACATAGCTTGCTCTGTGCTCTGAAGATTTGTCTCCACTTTGTGCGAATGTTTGTTGGTTTTTTTTTCTCTCAAATCTCTAGGGCCCCAACTAGACCACACATGTATTATACACACAGAGCTCCTGATTGTCCCTCTACCTCAAACAGGTTTGTGCTTGTGATCCGCAGACCCACTGCAAAAATCTTAAGCTGCTTCTGAGAAACTTACAAGATACATTTGATGCTCAAGCCTATCATCGGGTTTTAATTCACAGTATTCTGTCTCTAGTGACAAATGCATTAATGGGTTGGACTTTGAATAAAGTTGGAAAACCATTGTGTTACAGAACCCTACTGGGGATGAGGTGGTGTCTATCTGAAATTGTTCCTCTTGGCTACTGTGCCACTAAAATAAGGAATGAGTCTCTCTCTTCCTGTGTTTTCAGTGCAGTTTTCCTGAAGTCTGAAACAGCAGAGGACAGCAAAATGACTTGTAAAAAGTGCAAAGGGAGAAATTGGCAGAGGGAGAAAGAGTCTGAATGAATTACTGGAAGATAGTCTGATGTAATAGTGGGAGGCTTGACAAAAAGAAAAATATCTTAAATAAGGGTGTTGGCTGGAGCCATTATGTGTGAGACAATGAGCTGGCAGAGTCTGACCTGACCCTCTTTATTATGTACCACAGTAACAGAACAACTCTAAAGATGGGAATGGAGAATTGGAGAAATCATCAAGTTTCTCTGATTAAGGGGTTTAATTTTTTAAGATCTTGGGTTTGCTGTTCTGAGGCAAAGGTGACTATTTAAACAGAGGGCATATGGGGTGACAGTATGGATTTTAATACCTGCTTAGAGCAATAATATCTGCTTGATAATTGGGCAAGAATACCATGGACACAAGCTGAGTAATTTTTATGGAGAAATTACAGGAATTGGCTTTAACAAATAAAGAAAACCTGAAAGTCTGCTTACCATGTATTGGAAATTTTCTTTCCATATTGGAGGGGGAGGGATCAGAACTTGAAAAAATCAAATAAAATCAGCTCCTCTATTCTGGAGTGCTGAGGCGTAACGCTCATTATTCCCCAGGCATCTGTGAAGAAAAAAGGCCAGATAAAAGCAACGTTGTTCCTAAGAAATGGTTACTTACACATCCACTCCTTTGGACAAGGAACTCCAGCCATCCAAAAAAGTAGAGGATTTGTTCATTTTTATAAAGATTAATTTAGTTTAATTTAACTTTTTTTTTTTTCTGATGGTCTGGATAATACTATTGTTTTTGAGTAACTCCATGTTTGCAAGACTAGAACATATATTCTATTGCTTGGGGGTGTTTGTAGGGTGTTGGTTGGTTAGTTTTTACCACAATAGGCTCAAGATGGCATTTTTCTGCTATACACCTGTCCCCTTTGGCTATAAAGGAAACCACATAATACTGACTAAATGTCATCTAATGTGAATCCCCTAATGAATTGGAAAGGACGAGAAACTAGAAGGATTAGCAAAACTTGCCTTATATGGTACATGGAGATTAAGGTATTATGGTGTTTAAGGTGACTACCATTGCTGTCATGGTTTAAACTGATCCACACAGCTCGTTCACTCACTCCCCCCTCCCCTTTTTTTTTCCCCTCCCTCTTCCTTTCCTCACTGCCCCCCCCACCCCGCTCCCTGAGGGATGGGGAGGAGAATTGAGGGAATGTAACTCCCATGGGTTGAGATAAGAACAGACCAGTAACTAAGGTATAACACAAATCACTGCTGCTACCACCAATGATAATAATGATAAGAGAAAATAACAAGAGAAGAGAATACAATACCACCGCCGAACAAGTTCGACCCCCCACCACTAAGAGAGCCCGTGCCCTTCTGGGTAACTCCCAGTTACCCCCCTGGGCATGACGAACTGTGGTATGGAATACCCCTTTGGCTAGCTTGGGTCAGGTGTCCTGTCTCTGCTTCCTCCCCATCTCCCCTCATCCCTGGCAGAGCATGAGACTCACAAAGTCCTTAGCCAGAACAAACATTACTTAGCAACAACTGAAAACAATCGGTGTTATCAGCTCTGTTCCCAGGCTGGAAGTCAAAAAACAGTGCTGCACCAGCTACTAAGAAGGAGAAAAATGGCTACTGGTGAACCCAGGACAATTGCTTAAATCTCTTTACTGGAGTATTAGTAGCTTGGAGATGTATTTTGAAAGCAGGGAAAGGGTAAGGAGAGGGAAGAACACCTGGAAGTAAAATATTGTGGTGTGATAAATTTAATGCACATTTTGCTCTTGGTTTCTGCAGGACAGCCGAGACAAAGAAGGGAAAAGGCAGCAGGTTGTGTCTACCAATTAAGTAACTTTTTATTTCCACAAAATCATTCAGTGTGACTGTATTATAACTGTGAATTCAGATTCTAGATCCATGTGTAAAGGGCTTTAATAGCAGTGAGACAATCCAACAGCCCAACTGCTTTGTTCTACTGATGCAAGATTTGGAAAGACCTATGGAATTCCAGAGAGTTACTTGCATGAGATGAATCCTCCTTTCCTGTGGCTTCTGTTTCCAAACATTTCTATATGTAAGTCTTAATGTCTGCTTGTGCATACCTCATGAATCTGTAATTCAGAAACTGTGAAACATGTACCTGTACCTTACTGGTTTACTTAATGCTTTTGAATGTTGTGACCAACAGAATAGAATCTTCATGAGTCAGGGTTGTTATCTTCCTATATCAAAAAAGTCAGCTTTTGTTTTCTTCCCAGAGGTGTAGTGTTCATAATAGGGATGGTTTTATGTGTCTGGATCAACAACAACAAAACAAAGTCTGAGTTGAAAAAATGGGCACTTAAAACTAATTACTAATACTAATTACTACTAATAATAGATAAATAGGAAAAAAACTATGGTATTCCCATAACAGAGAGTGCTATCGACAAATCTGAGCCTTTAATAGAACACACTGTATGGGTTTTCTTTTCCAAATAATTTTTAAAACAATAGATCCCAAGGTTTTTGTTTATGAAAGAGAATTATCTCCATCTCAAAATAAAATTGCCTAATTTGAGAAATCAGTGATTGAATCTATTAAAAACAATTGAAAATCCATTTTTAGAATGCACTTAAATTATTTTTCAAACAATACTGGTGTAAGAAACTTCTCATTGCTATTTGTCCAAACAGAGAGTACTTGTTTACAAGTTACTGAAGTCAACAAAAGTAATATGATTTTGCTTTGGTTCACAATTTAATATTACACTAATTTAACACTGGAATTATCCTTTCATATTAGTGTAGATTTTTCAGAAAATAATTCTCTTTAGGAAGTAATAAAAAACATTTGAGTTAAAATTTAAGAACTAATGGGAAGCATCTTAAAGCTAAATTTTATGTTTCCTTTGATTTTAATTACCTGCCTGGCTCATTTTGGTGATGCTGATGTCTCTTCTGCTGAATGTACAATCCTCTTTTAGTTCAGATTTGTTGTTATGGTATCATTTCAGTTTTGCACATGAGATGCAGGTAAATTTTCTCATGTTCCACATGTGTCCAGAACACCAGAATGCTGTTCAAGTATAGTGAGGCTGATTGTTCAACGTGACGTGTTAGTGTCGGTATCTTCAAACCATTGAACTGTTTGTGTATGAGCTGTTTTCCTGGATGTTCTAGTATTGTTATTCCTGAAATAAAAGCAAAACACTGCCGCCTATCTCAACCACATGTACTACTGTCTAATGTGATTTCTTTACCATGTCTACCATGGTAGCCAGGATAAATAAAACTGTAATTTGAAACAGAAAACCCTGCAATTTATTGAAGGAGAAAACATGTATTACGTGCCATAAGATCTTTACCAGATTGTCAGATCTAGGAAAAAGTGCCCTTGCTCTATTGTATTTGCTCAGTTGATACCTTATCTCATGGTCTGATTTCTACATACCTTTCCGTGTGAAAAGACACTTGTCAGGATGGGCTTGTTTTTGTCAACACGTTTACTGTGGTAACACTATAAATGTGAATGAAGAGCAGTCAATAGGAGCTGCAGCTTGTCATCAGCAGCCTTATCATGCATATTCAGTTTTATACTATTGCCAAAGGTAACTAGCCAGATTTCCCTCTCCTTGAGAGAATCTATACCTTGACAATTGGATTTGTGGGTTTGGGAGGTATTTTAATATAAAATACTTTTCAACAGTGAGCTGCTTATATTTCCAATGTTTTGTCCTCTTTATGCAAAGGCTTTCACTGTTGTTTGATGAGTTGAAGGGCTAAGCACCCAATGACTATACAAACCAGCTTCAAATTATAAGTGACTTTAACAATGATATAACCATGCTGTGACATATTGCAGATTGCGACGTTATTGCAGGTCAAATGACATGGGCCAGCAGTCTCATAAAGTCTCTTGGATTACTGAATAGTACCAATTACCTGCTCAATTGCTTGTGGACATGCGGGAATGCTGCTTAAATGTGAGTGCAGCACGGGGCAAAAAATAGTCTTAGTGTCTTTGTCCAACCTGTTATTAAAAACATTAGAGCAAGAGATAACCTATACCTAGGTAGTTTGTGGTCACATTCATGATGTTCAAATACGTCTTGCAGACAAGTTAAAGCCTGTTCGTTCTTTCTTTCTCCTGGAGGTTGAGATGAATTAATAGTCATCTACTAAATTCTATGTAACCTTTTAGGTATTCACTGTTATTCCACTGAAGTTGTGATTTTATTTTTCTTTGTGGTAATGACGGCTTTACAAAAATGCCAGTTCTGTAACCCTGCCTGCTTTTTCTTGCTCCTTGCCAGTTTTACATCACTTTATTTTTGCCGGTGCAGCTCTCTGTGGGACTGCTGTTTGAACAGGATCAGTGACATGATACTTGCAGAACCACAGATCAGTAAATCTGAACTGGGAGAATATGCCGATAAGGTACTTGCTGAAGAAAAATATGATGGCCCTGAGTTCTCTTCCAGGCACCCCAACACATAGTTAATGCTGCCAGTACAATTCTGAAAGAAGAGGAGAAGGAAGAGGATTGTGCCCTGTCATTTCTGTGGTGAGTCAGCAGCCCTTGGGGGCCTGATACCTGTTTTCATCTAAAGCTCCAAGACAGGTTTGCAAAGACTGATTTGGTTGGTGGCCTGTTTAATCTTTGATAAGAGCTTATGCTCTTTTCAATGTGCTTATATTTATTTCCAACTGTGGAGTGGCACAGGCAGTTGTCGCGCAGTGTATGCAGTATTCCAGCTATGCTGTCATCTTTCTTCA
Organism: Lathamus discolor; assembly: GCF_037157495.1. Lineage (NCBI taxonomy): Eukaryota > Metazoa > Chordata > Aves > Psittaciformes > Psittacidae > Lathamus > Lathamus discolor. The sequence goes on along the minus strand of NC_088884.1, from coordinate 155,803,986 downwards.
TGTATCATTTGCTAAATAAAAAATTCATGATGGCCCATATGTTCCAGAGAAAACTCTCTGCAAGCTTTAGTATAAAATAATTTGGGAAAATACTTTCTTTACCTTAAAAGCTCAAATTTTGTTACACATTTATAATTAAATAGAGGGTTTGCTCAAAGTTGAATTGCTTTCAGTACTGTAGATAGGTTTACTTTTGGAGGAATGTCTCAAATGGTTCATCTTTTATTAATGTGCTAGTAAAGTAAACTGGCAAGAGCACTGTTACTCATGCTGTCTATTTGCCAGGAACATGAGCAGTAGGGTGGTTCTTTCATGACTTACATTGCCTGAATACCCAAAGACCGTGACCTTCCCTTCTTTTGTCCATCCTGCACGCAATAACCAAATTCATATTAAGTCATTACTATGCGTTTATTTTCTTACAAGTCACAGACTTACAAGGAAGCACCTCTGGAGATCATGCAGTCCAAGCCCCCTGCCAATGCAGGGCCACCTAGAGCAGGTTACAGAGGTGCTCAGGAGGGTTTTGAATGTCTTCGGACTAGGAGACTCCACAGCCTTCCTGGGCAGCCTGTTCCAGTGCTCTGCCACGCTCAACATAAAGAAGTTCTTCCTTATGTTGAGACAAAACTTCTTGTGTTTTAGCTTATGGCCAGTGCTTCTCATCCTGTCACTGGGTACCACGGAAAATAATCTGGCACCTCCCCATTTCCATTACTGGAGCCAATTTCGTATATTTGCGATACAAGTTAAGCGCCCGTTCCCACCAGCTATCATTTAAACCGTGTACTTGGCAACTACGCATATTAAAATTGGTGGCTGTAGTTGGAAAGTTCACAATACTATTGGTTTGGTTTTAGTTAAGTCTTTTGTAATGGGACCAAGGGTCTAAAATGCTGTACACCGTGCCCGGTGAGTACCGTGTTCAGTACGTGCTGTAGGGCTGCACAACGTGTCTGCCCGGGATCGGATGGGAGCGCCGGTCCCGCCGCCAAGGTAAGCGTCCGGCTCCCGCTGCTCCAGCGCCTCTGGCGGGACCGCGGGCAAGGGCGCGGGGCAGCAGGCCCTGTACCCACGGCGCCCCGACACCCGCTCCCGCGGGCACTGACCAACGGGCGGAGCGAGCCTGCCCGGGGCTCCCAGGGCCGACACCGCGCTCCGGGGCGGGGCAGTGGTCTCCTACTTTGCCGCCGGCCGGCGGGCTCTAGGACCCGGCGCCCTTCATCCTCACGCTCTGGCACCTCCCTGCTGCACGGCGCTCGGGAAGGGGCGGATCCCTGTTTCTGATTGCTCAGTGAGCCTGTCACTCTCTTTGATGCCCGCCCCTTACCTCGCCCGTCAGCGCTCGCCCGACGGGAGGCCGGGGGTGCGGAACGCGCGTGCGCGCCTCCAGCCCAGGGTGGAGACCATCCTCCGGGGTGGGCGGGGCATCCCTGGAAGGGGCGGGGGCAGGACAGCGGCGTGGGGGCTGATGGGACGGGCTAAAGATGGCGGCAGGGCGGCTGAGGAGCGCTAGCGGGCCCTTACGGTGTCTCCCTCATTCATTGCGGCAGTGACCGGCAGCGCGGCCTGAGCCGGCTCCGGCGCTTCGGCTGTCTCCGGCGGGACAGGGCGAGGCCGGGACGAGCAGGAGAGGAGGAAGAGCAAGGCCCTGCGAAGAGGAAGGCGGGCGCCGCCGGGCGACTGTGAGAGGGCGGGGAGGAGCGGCGGGTCGGTGCTGCCGGCGCGGGCGGAGCGGACATGGCCACCATGGAGAAGCTGATGAAGGCCTTCGAGTCGTTGCGCTCCTTCCAGCAGCAGCAGGGTCCGGCTGCCATCCCTGAGGAGCAGCTCCAGAGACCGTGAGTGACCCGCGCCTGGGGATCGGGAGGGCTCCTGAAACCCTGCAGCGGTGCCCTGTCTTGCTCTGCTCTGCTCTGCTCTGCCCCGACGAGGCCGCCCCTCCAGGCCGCTGGAGACCTGGCAGCCGGAGCGGCGGCCTGCCGGCAGGGCCGAAGGTTCTCCCCGGAGTGCTTCCCTGTCCTTGACAGGAGGCTGTTCCTGTGGACGAGTCTTGGAGAGCTGCCTCCTCTCTACTTAAGTTTGGTCTAGGAGTAACTTTGTGGGAAAGCACATAGAGAAACGCAGCAGTACGGGTAGTAAACAGGAGGTGCAGTAATGCTGTATGGGTTTCACAGGCTAGTTCTGGGAAGGAGGGCTTTCCTTTCAGCTAATACTCTGCTGAAAAAAAGGCACCTCTGCTTCCCTCTTCCAAGCCTAAAGGTAAAGTCTGAGCTCTAATGCATCTGGGGGGAATTGACGTGGATGTCTGTTTGTGACAAACTTAAAGTCTAATAAGTTGTTGTGTAGAAATTTAAAGAGGAATTAGTTTGTCGGTTTCTTAAGCAGTAGGGACAAGCAGATCACATTCATGAGGGATTCAGGTTTCCCTTCGGTAGGAATTGCTGGAGGACAAGGAGCTGTTCAGGACCACAGTGCTGCCCTGGCATTTAGGTCCCCTAAAAATAACATCTGTCGAGCAGGTGAACGGACACTAAGATTTTTACAGGATAAATACATGAGTCATACTGTTGCTTTTCCTCTGGCTATTGGGGAGACAGGAGAAGCAGAAGGGTTGTGGACCAGGTAACTTCTAAATTGGCAGTTTCATAGTGTTTTGGCAGAGGATGCTGAGCAGTGGAGCTGGGCTCATGGCCACCTGCTCCCACAGTAGATTTTGATACAAATGCCAACTAAATTGTGATGGTTGATACTCTTTGGAGAGTGTTGTCTCAAACAATCTCAGTGCATGTTTTTGGGGCATAATAGATGGAAAAAAATCATCTCTATGAGCTAATTGTTTTTAAATGCCTTGTTGGTCTGCAGGGACTAATTGCTCTGTTACATGCAATTTTTTTGTGCTAGTACTTTGGGTGATATGACAGGGCTTTCAGCAATCTGGCCTAGTGTGAGGTGTCCTTGTGTGTGGCAGGAGGTTGGAACTAAATGATCTTAAAGTCCTTTCCAACCCAAGCCGTTCCATGATTCTATTTCCAATATTTGCTGTATGTAGTTGAAAAAAAAACCAAAAAAACTATCTAGAAAGTTGCTGCTGAGATAGATCATGGTTTTTCAAGAGAAAGTCCTGACAATTACTTGCCATGCTTGCTGAGGGATGTCAGGCTTGGTTTGGGGGTCTGAATTTAGGCCTGCTCTACTCAAAACATTAAAAATTTAGGGTTGTAGTTGTCCTTGTTGACTTTGCTTCATGTTTAAAAATAGGCTGTTTATTTTCAGAAAGCTGATGGTGCATGCCCCCAGGAGCTGTACAAATTCAGTAACAGCACTAAGCCCCATAAAAGCCTATGAGAAGAGGATATTGTGGCAGTCTTTGCTGAACTTTCCCCAAGTTTTAGTGAAATACCAGGTGACATCTTGAGCATAATTCACAATACTGTCTGCTTCTGATTGAAATGGACTGGAAAGGAAAATTGTCTCTGTGTCTTCTGTGTATTTGGGAAAGGTGTTCATCTTCTTTATAGTTCTGTACAAATAGCACTTAAATATCTTGTAGTTCTGATTGGTCACTTCCTGTCATTCTCCTTATTGTTATAAGCTTACCTGTCCGTAACGAAAGAGTAAATTAGTTGGTGAATAGCATAAAATGCTACTGGTTTGATCATTGTTTCATTGCATAGCAGTTTGACATTGTCCACTGGATCCAAGTAGTCCTATCACCTAAATTAGACAAGTGAGAAGCTGTTGTTCCTCAAATTCTAGAGTAATCTCATTGTTACAAGTTGTGGTTGACATTTTTGTTGGACTTTTTTTTCTATTGTAAAAATGAAACCAGCGTTAACTACCCACCGCTACTTCTTTTCCTCCCAAAATGAGCTACCTTAAATTACAACAAAATATCACCTCTACATGATTAATAATAATAATGATAAAAATTACCTGTTGGAGTAGGCAAAAATGGCCTTTTAAGTATTTTTGGTAGAAAGTGAGTGTTCTGTATCTGGTTAGTGAAAAAGTCCTACCAAGGACTGTTTGTCTCCTGCTGTGAAATCTTTTATGATCACAGAGATTGTGGTAGAGAAAACACTTCATTGTAACACAACTTCTGAACTGCTGCTAAAGCTGATATCCTGTCTTTACTCTTTTAAATCAAAATATTGAATTCAAGCTTTTACCAAGAAGGTAAGAGCTTTTTCTGTTCTGAGAAATTTTAATCAGCAATAATCACAGTCAGACCTCAGTTTCTGGCCCTCTTATCTGTTGTTGGTTTTTTCTTCAATGAAAATTTAGGTTGGGCTATCTGTCGTCATATTTCTTCTGTACCCTTCTGCCGAGGAACCTTATTTTCTTCCATCTCTATTTTTAGTCTTTTCAGACTCTTAAGGTTTGGTTCTAGTTGGGCATTTTGGATTACAAAGCTCCCACTAACTTAAAATTGGATTAGTATGATGTAAAAATTCAGGGTTTATTCAGTTGAAACTAAAAAGCAGATGGACCATCACACATCATCCTATATGTTATGTTTTATTCATTTTGCCTCTTAGCAGTGGGCTGAGAGAATGACTTGCTGAAGTTTCTTCTGGATAAATTATTTAGCTTTGACTGGATTAATCCAGAGGTGGATTTGTCACCTTTTCTCTTGTCAACTTGTTCTAATAGTCTATTACTGTAATAATTTTTAATTGGGCCCTATTTTGACGTCTTGTGTTTGATTCTTACCATTACATTTACAACAAAAGGTGCTGCAAGAGCCGAAGTGCTCTCCAGCAAGATGCATTTTTCTATACTAATGGGTTTTTCTGATTTTTTTTTTGTTGTTGTTATTGTGAAGCTATGGTTGTAGATTGGTTTCATCAGTGCTATATGTAGAGGTATGATGAATTTTTGCTTAACTGAAGGCCACACAAACTGCACGGATGTTGCATATTGCCCTGCCTGTCAGTGGTGGTCCATAGGTGGTTTTGGAATTCATTTCTAAGGGTGTGTGGTAGACCTGTTAACTTGACTGTCCAGCACTGTCTGTGTCACTACACATTGCCTGAAGTTATTGTCATCTTTGGGGTGAGTTTATTTGTTGATCCACTCATGCTTCTTTTTGTTGTTACTATTATAATATTAATATATATTGTATAATATATAATAGTAATTATAATATTACTTATATTTTCAGTTTTCCATTACTTTTCTCTAGGTTAATGTCAAGCCATTTGGCTTGGCCCTTTTTGTTTCCTTTTTTACTTCTTGTTTTTGGAGCTTCTGTATTCTTTTTACATATCCTTAATTCCAAGGCCTAATAAAAATTAGCATCAGTGGGTTGCATCCCTTTGTAACCACCTCATCAGGACTTAGGAGTGTGAAACTATCTGTTCTTGCTGGTTTTCTTGTTTATTAATATTCTTGGCTAGAGATTGTAGAAGTATGCAGAAGATTAAACTCCTCTGCGTGTGAGATGAAGCTTTCCTGTAGCTAACTGCTGCTTCCAGTATCTCCTGCCTTCTGTTATTCATCAAACTGAAATGACCTTACACTTGGGGCTTGCTACTTCAGCTCTCTTCTAAGAAATGTGTGATGCTGTTGTTGTCCCATGAGTATGCTCATCAGCAGTTTGCCCGAAGGCTTCATAACACTTCTGAGTAGAGCTTTTCTTTTTTAAATAAAAAAATCATGTGTTCTATCTCTAAGATACTTTTCTGTGATCCTTCTGCCTCTGTAGGCACAGAAAATGTGTGCACACAATGTACATTAACTGTTTGCCTTCCACATTTTCTTTCATTTCTTGAAAGGCTGTTCTTTTGGGAAGTTGAATAACAAAATGGCAGATGAAAGATTGGTTTCATGTTTGTTATTCTTTCCCTTTGGATATTAACTTCTAGTCCTCACTTCTGGTTTCTGTTATTTCAGTTTAAATGGTAACTTGTTACCTACATGCAATCCTTGCAATTTTTCACATAAAATTTTCTCTAGGCAGGGCTGTTTTAAGTTACTTATTTCAGTGAGGTGATAGATGCAGCATTAGATGAGCTTTCTGTTTACAGAAATCTGCCAGAGAGATTGATCTGTACTAGTCTGAGTGCTGTTGAACACTGCTGCCATCTTGCTTGGGGCTATGCTATGGGTAGATAATAAAGAATGTTTGAAAACAGTTGCTTTCAGCAGTATTTTTAATGTGTTTTATGTCTGAAGTCATGAGCTTATGGGCAAGTTCTGATGTGTCTGTCCTGCTATTGGGGTGAATGTATACTGAAAATTATGCTCAAAAGAGATGTGGGCAGTGCTAGATAAAATTATAAGTTAAAATTACTCAGTTTTTTAGGTGCCTTTTCACATCGACAGTGCTCAAGTTGCACTTGGGAAGTTGGACATTTTAGGAAGTATTCACTGTTTTGTTAGAGGTGATCTGAAAGTTCTGTTAAAGACTCTCTGGTGCTTTTTCAAGATAGAGGGAAGGACATTTGTATTTGATCTAATTCAGATTGGCTACTTGTATTGTGTCAGTTGCTTGTGAACACACACCGAAAAAGAGATCCTCTTTGGGGAGCACTGATGCTTACTTAAACAAAATACTGCCAGATTATGATGGAAGAAATGGATTTGTTCAGAACTATTCCTTAAACTTCTAAAAAGGGAAAGAATTTCTGGAACGAGATGGGAGGATCCTTGGGAGAAAAACTGAAGTTTAGGAGGAAACACTTTTCAATCCCCCACTTCCAACTTGAAGGAAGAAAAGGGGCAGGGGTACTTGCAAAGAATGACTTTTTTTCAAAGATACTATTATTTGAGCTAAAGCTCTTAAATGTTCAAATATTAAAGCTTAAGTCTTCAAAACGTTGAGTAGCTTTATTTAATGTGCTTGTTGGCTACTTGCTTTTGGTCCTTAATGTTGTTAATGTAACTCGAGGCTGTTCATACAAGTTTTCGAACTTCTAGTTCAGAAACACTGGTTTTCCTTTTGACGGTTTTACCATTGTTCACTAAGACAGAATTAAATGCTAAAAATACAAATGATCAATGTTCACTTGGAAAACAAAAGGGAAGATTGTCAGTGAATGTGAGTGAAGGACCAGGTACCTTCTTGTTGTGAAACAGACCCAGGAGAGGTGCCTTTGGGTGTGCAGTGTAGGACCTGTATTGCTACTGGTTAATTATTTAAAAGCAACATCTGCTTTCCTAGAGGTGATTCAGTGTCAGCAAATTTGAGATTAGGAGACGCTGCATAGACTGAAATATAATTGCAATCTCATACTTGTGAATCTCTTTTTTTCAGTCCCTTTGTTGGAGTTGGAGCAGAAAAGAAGCTTCTGGTTTAGACATGGCTGTAAAGGGTTGTAGGCACTTATATTGAAGTGAATGTTAAATTTTGCTAAGTAGAAGCTTTTCGTATTGTGGTCTGCATCGCTTGTAGATATACATTCTTCTGTGAATTTTATTCTCTTCATTTATGCTCATTTGCTATGAGTTGACTGAGCTTGATCTTTGCTGGACTATACCAAGTGTTACTATAGGAATGTTATTCTTGATGGACATACGCTGTGCCAAGAGCTTTGCTACTTTTATAAATACAAAACCACTTGGAGTATGGCATATGATAGAATTGCAGTTCAGATACAAAATGGTTGATTTAGTAGAACTCTTTAAATTTCAAGAACTCGCCAGACAAAAAAAAAGTCTCAGGTGTTATGTGTGAGGAAGATCATCTTAAAATTGGCATTTGTAACTTCAAGAGTTGTTCTCATGGCTTATTTTCCCCAGTCTTTTTGTTTGTTTATTTTAGCTTTGTTCTAAGTGCTCCGCTTTTTCCTTCCTTTTCTGTTAACTCCATTCTTCAGTTTTGTTTTTCCAGTATTTTTCACTCAAAGTTATGGAATTGATACAGTATTCCTTGTTCATTCTTCTCCCACATTGTATTCCCCTTTGCTTGTGTGCCTGTATGCTCTCAGCAGCAGTTAGCATATGAAGTGCTGGGACTATGCTCAGTTGGTATAGGGCTGTTTATATAATGACCAGAAGAGTGCATGTTATTCTTGTATAACCATTAGACACTACTCTAGCAAGAATGTTTAGCTGGTCTCTGCTCACTGTTCAGGTCTCATCTCAGACCCATTATCATTGTGTTCTTTTAGAAAGAAAGAACTTTCAGCTACCAAGAAAGATCGAGTAAATCATTGCCTAACAATATGCGAAAACATAGTTGCTCAGTCTTTAAGGTAAGCCAATGTCTTAATTGCATCAATACAAATAGCTGCTTTGGGGTGTTTGTTATTTGGGGGCTTCCTGGTAATGGCTGATTTAAAATGTTCAACTTCTGTTTAAAACTGGAATAGCACAATTTCTTTTTACCAACCCAAAGTAATTTTGTTTAAGCACTGGTATTCTGCCTCAGCCAAACTAAGGTACAGAGGTCAGATACCTTGCCAGATTATGTAGGAAAGAGCAGGTATATGATCTCCCAATTCCTAATGAAGTGCTTCAATCCAATGGAAGTCTTCTCTTGTGTAATTATGTGTAATGTATGTATAGTTGGATTATGATCCCCCCTCAAAAATAGTATTTGTATTCTCTTTTTTATAATGCACACTGTAATTTTTCTAATGTTTTGTTTATTTAGAAATTCTCCAGAATTTCAGAAGCTGCTGGGGATTGCTATGGAACTCTTTCTGCTCTGCAGTGAGGATGCGGAATCTGATGTCCGGATGGTTGCTGATGAATGCCTTAATAAAGTTATTAAAGTAAGAACTTCTATATACTGTACTATCGGGTTTTACCTCTTCTTGATGCAGTGTCCTGTTTGAATTCAGCCTGATGTTCTTATAGTTGCTGCTCTGACTCTTAACAATATCTCGTAATGTAAGAGGTTAAGCAAGCTTTTCTATTAAATTCTATATGCGCTCTTAGGAGAGCTTTTTGTATCCAGATTAAGCTATTTTAACTTGTTGCCTGCCATTCATCACTTTGCTTCAGTTATTCATTAACTTTATTCTCTTCTAGTTAACCAAAACAAGAGTGTGGGCTTGTCTAAAATCATCTTTGTTTATGGGAGGAATACTCTAGTAATGTTCTGTAAACATAAAGATAGTTAACAGAAAAGGTACAAGTATTATTAAAAAGCTGGCTAAAGGTTGTAGTGGCTTTTCATTCCAAACTAGTAGTGTGCTGTAACTCAGGTAGTGTGATTTGCTTAGCCTTGGAGGGAGGAGCTTTTAGGAAACAATTAGGATAAATACAGTGTTCTGGAGATTATTCATTACCCTACTGTGATCCAGAATGAAGGGCTTGTTGGAGAACAGTGGGTGGGCATTCATATGAGGTCAGGCAAGGTCTAAATAATGATTCAGAGTCTCTTAAAATGAACCTTCTGAGTCACTGTTGTGAGCTGCTACTTCCAGGACGGGTTTACCTTCACCTACCTGTTTCCCCCCCCCGCCCCTTTTCCTGTTTTCTGCGATACTTGACCTGCGTGAGGAATCTAGTTGATGCAAAGTTCAAGTGCTTTAGAAAAACGCGAATAATATTCCTTAGCATGAAGGGGTGTGCAGAAGCAAGCAAACAAAATGTCGGGTTTTTGTTGGTTTTTTTTTTTTTTTTTGCTGTAGGGATTTCTCTCTAAGTTTTATTTGTAGCTTTCTGAATGAATTAAGTTTGGGGAGTTGAGCTTGTAGCTGAAAGTTGTATGGAGAAAGCTTACTGGTAATGAAGTATATTCCACAAAGATGGGGAATAAGGAAGTGCAAGTGTTTCTTGCTTTTTTTTGTTGTTGTTGTTGTTTTGCCATGTAGCACTTTGATCTATTAATTCTGATTTAAATGTTTTCCTATTTGCAGAAGTTTAGCACTCTGTGAATTGCATACACCATTATGTAACTTAATTTACTTTAAAAGATGCTCTGAAACTGTTCGAAAGAATGTAGGCTTCCTTCTTTCTTTCCACCAAACTCTTCTGTAGGCCTGATATAAAACTGACCTCTTTAACTCACTGATCTATTTCATATTGTTGTTTTCTGGCATGTTTCAAGATCACTTGAACAACCTTAATTTTTTTCTTTCAAATATTTGAATGGTACTCTGTTTTGTTTTTAAGATTAAAGTGATTTTTAAATGATGGAATCTTCCATAAGTTGTTAAGCTTGCCAGTTGGTCCCAGCTGTGAAGTTGGTAGTAGCTACTATATTCCAACCACATACATGTATCTGACTGTTAACAAAGCTGGTCATAGTTTGTGTTCTGTTTCTATGTTTGATGCTGTGTGGAAGCAACCTTGTCTTTAGGCAGATGCTCTCTCGTGTATAAATGCAGAGACAAAAAGATACACAGTTTTATTTTTGGTCGTGCAAGTAGCAGCAGTGCTGCTTATGATGAGTGGAACAGAGGCGTCAGGCTCCTAAGCTTGCATGTTAGTCAACGTTCAGCTTTTTTAGTACCTCAGGCATTTTAGAGACTAATTCTGTTGCCAAAAAGTTGCTTTATGTCTTCTCTTTAATTATAAGAATATACATGTAAGTATTACTTGTGTAACTGTGTGTCTGTCTGGAGTTTATGCTCATTAAGATAATAAAAATGCAAACACTTGTATAGGCAAGGCTGTAAACTGAAATAGAAAGTAAGTTTAGATAAACACTCTGTAGGTCATCTTTAAGTATCATTTTCCCATCAGAACCTGACAGACAGCATAAATGGCTCAAAGTTTAAAAAGCTTTGGTGATAACTTTATTTAAAAGAAAAAATACTAAATTGGGAATTAATCGGGTTTCTGCAGTTAAGGTGTTACCCAAACTGCCTTGTTTCTGAAGCTGAGGTATAGTGTTGTTGTATACTATGTGATAATTATATTGGTGGGACTATTCACACAGATTGGAGTACAGTTGGTCTCAGTAATTGGGTTTTATTATTTGTAGTAATTTAGAGTTGTCATTCCAGTTGGAAAACATTACAAGCATAGTCTTTTTAGATTCTAGCCTGCTAAAAATATAGGTATACACTAGTAAAAAGAGTTGCTCCAGTTGAGTGTGTTATAAGAACAACTTACCCTTGAAGTCAAATAGTAGCTCAAGCCTTTTTGTGTTGCTCGGTATACTTGCATACAAGTGCAGTGAACTCATAAAGTCACTAAGTTTTGTGAAGTGGTATTTACCTCCTGTCATCTCAGCACTTGTCACAATTACCCCTACTATTAAGTGCAACATAAAACTATAAAACACGTAAGACTTTTCTGGGGATGGTAATATCATTTTATTATAATGACTGGTATAACTGAGGGGAATACAGTTTTAAGATGTGAGAACTATGGTCTGGAGGAGCCACAGGCACTTTACTGACCATGCTGAAACAGTTGTGGCCTCTACATCAGTATGTGCCACATAAGATTCTGTAGTCATTATGAGTAAGCCTGTGTAGATGTGATCTTAATGGTTGGTGGTCAAGAAGGCAGATGAAAAATTAAAAAACTGGGCAAGGAATAAAGAATGAAATACTGAACACAGTAGCACTGTATTAATCCCCGGTGTAGGTACTTGCACGTTGTATGAAGCTCTCCTTTTTTCTTAGGAAGTGTTGATGGAAATGTTCATAAATAGTAGTATGTGTTAGGAAGAATATAGAAGGGAGAGAGTAATCATAGCGTACAAAATACTCCATAGGGAGGGATTACATGTAGCAGAACTATTTTAATATTTCTTGTCTTCTCTGCTGCTTTAAAGATGGAGGGAGAATTATTGAGTTGAAGTGAACAGAAAATTACTACTTCTCAGCACTTACTTTAATTTCATAAACCCTATGTCTTATTCAGACTGCGGGTTCAAACTACAGTGTATGCTCTCTCGCAGTATGCTTGATTAAATCCTGGGATGCAATTCTTCTGGTGTCTAGAACACCCTGTGGTAATACATGGAGGCAGAAAATAGGCTGATTCAAGAAAGAAGGGTTTTTCAAGGGCTGTTAAAGGTAACAGTACAAATAGAGCCTCAGTTTGAGAAGTAGTAGGAGGCTACTTGATGGTGGGGATGTATAGCAGGGAATACCTCTTGCTGTTTTTGAATACTATTTTTGTGTTTTAATATTCTATTCATGAGTATCTATTCCTGGAGACTGCCAGAAAGCGCATTAGGTTGGCTCTGCTTGTAGTCTGATCCCATATGGCCTTTTTTAGGTAGAATGGGTAAAGCAGTTAATATTAACTGCAAATAACTGTTAGAGTTTGTGGAATTTGTCTGTGTTTCTGTTTTATGTTTGTGTGAAAGATAAAGGCGTCTCTCTTAAATATTTAGCACTTTTCTGCTTATACATCAAAAAAAATACAGGGGCAGTTAGATGGTTCTGTGCTTTTTTGTTTTTTTTTTTTCTGGAAGCTATTTTATTGCAAGTGTAATGTTGTTCCTGTAAAGTGCCTTCCCTCTGATAACAGTATGTTCTCAATGCATTTTATTGCAGGCTTTGATGGATTCCAGTCTTCCTAGGTTACAATTAGAACTGTATAAAGAGATTAAAAAGGTGAGTTTCTTTCCTGTTGTTCTCAAGTACGGTATTTAGTAGCTGGTTTAGTATATTGAAATGTGTGAATAAATCATGTACGTCTTTTAAGATCAAGGACAGAGCTTCACTTTAGAAGGATTTGTGACTGTTAAAAGCATTAATTTACCCAGTTCCTTGCTATTGGCCTCATTGTTTAGATTTAACCACTCCTGAAAGCTTATCTGGCAGAAAATGTGTGAGCATTTGGTGTGAGCAGCAGTCTGAGTTAACCTTCATGATTCTGCACTCAAAAGAATAAGGCGTATTCATGATGTTACTCCACTGACTGAGCTGGAAAGAATGACTTCAAGCTAAAAAGTGGTGAAAAGTAGGTAGAGGACAGTGACCTTTTTAATTTGACATAACTTCTTGGAGGACTCATTTGATCAAGACCTGAAGTGACCTGGTACAAGTTTTAACTACTGTGTGAATGTGTGATGTGTCCTTACAGCTCTTGCAAGAAGCATAGGTAAAAACACTGGAGCATGGCTTTTTGCACCAAAAGTCACAATTTAATTTTGTCCATGGGAAGAATTTTAGTAACAACCTTTTTGACGTATATGACTACAAAAGAAATGTGCTGTGTTCAGGACAGTATCACTGAAATCATGTCTCTTGCATCCTTAAATGTATAGCATGGCTTGTATAAAGAGAAAATAGGTGTGTTGTCAGACAGTAATGCTGTTACTTTCTGTATGTATTTCTTTGGGAATGAGAGAACTCTAGAAAATCAAATAAATAACAAAATCAGTGGGATAGCTTTTCTTCTGTTGGATGTGGACTACTTGTAGGCTCTGTATGATTATCTTTACTGTATTGTTTTACCTCAGTGTTATGCAAGATTTCTGAGGTTATAGGAACAGATATCTAACTAATTAAAAAACAACCAAGGTACACAAAACTTGCTCTAAAGTTTCTGCATGCCATTACCAGGTGCAGGAGGAAATATTTGGTTGTTCAAGTGGCATGTGCTTCATCTGTTGCTCTCAGGTTCATGGCAGAGGCAAGAGAAATAGCAGGCATAACAGAAGCACACAGCAGACTGAATCTTGTTTGTGCATCGCTTGGATCACTTCAGGGGCCGTGCCAGAATCTGTTGTTTGGCTGTTAACCTGAAAAATGCACATTTTGTAATTCAGATGCAAGATTTTGCTTGTCATGCTGAGAAGGCCGTGAGCCTTTGATATACCAGCTAAAGGAAATAAGAAAGAAATGACAGTTTCTAACTTTCTCAGCTCTTCAGAAGGACTTGATTTGAGAAGCATTTTGGTTAGGTTCCAACTCCATTAGGTGTGCAGTTTCTCATAGACATCTCTTCCATAGTTTTTTCTATACTTCCAGCAATATGAAAGAGCTGTGCTATATACTTAGTCATTAGGTCTGAAGGTATTGGGTTTAAGTCAGGTACTCAACTGGAGGTGTCAGTACAGACAAGCACATACTAAACTTGAGGATACAAGCCATTACGAAAAGATACAGGTCAATATGTGGGATTCTTTCCTTTGGTGTGCTCAGGAGCTGAGCGTTGTTTATTTGCATATCTCCACTGCTGTCAATTTGGTGCTGCATTTAGATCTCCGCAAGTGTTCAAGTGATTTTTAGACTCTGATATCATCAGTTTTTCTTTGTTGGTTGATGTTTTTCTCTGTGGTATTTTAAGCTGATTTCAGCAGAGTGGAGATTTCAGACATTTCCTTTTCTTTCTTCATGTCCTTATTACTCATTTTGGGTCACTTGGAAAATTCCTAATACCAGCTAGAAAAAAGAAGCCAGTCATAGAGCCGACTTGTCTTCCTTTAGGCTAAAGGAAAAGTATGGCTTCCAGACACCTTACGTTTTTATCTTTTTCAGTAAATTGTATAAAACTGTGTACTACTGTGTATTATAGGTATTCTTTAGGAAATGGTTTTGCTTGATGAAATGTAACAGTTACATACTCTGTCTAGAATGGTGCTTCCAGAAGTCTACGTGCTGCACTGTGGAGATTTGCTGAGCTTGCCCATCTAGTTCGGCCTCAAAAGTGCAGGTAAACACAGTAACAAGATGTTACTGTTCTGAAGTTTTAAATGTATAATTGGGAGGTTGGAAAAATTCCTGTCACATTCTTCTGTCTGATTTTGCTGTATTTCATTAGCTGATTTTCTTTTAGCTGAGTTTTAGTTGTGTTGTACATGATTCTGGGGGAAGAGAGGGAAAAACTTGTGAAGACAATGACTTGTATTTTTTTCAGTGTATTCTTTAGTTCTGCCTTAATATCTGCAAATTGTGTTCAGAAGACTATTGTGTTGGTTTTTTTTCTCCTACATTCTTTGCAGCCAACAGGTACATTTTCTACCATTTAGTAACACCACAGAATTTGCGTATGAGTTATAAATGTTAAAATGTTTAAATGGGTACAGTGGTTCTGATCTCAAACTAGTTTTTCTCCTTTTCCTTGCTTAGGCCATACCTAGTGAACCTTTTGCCCTGTCTAACGCGAATAAGTAAGAGACCCGAGGAGTCTGTACAAGAGACACTGGCTGCAGCAATACCAAAAATCATGGCAGCATTTGGCAACTTTGCGAATGACAATGAAATTAAGGTATCTTTCTTTAACCTACTAGTGCTCCCTGTTTTGTCTCAAAGCACAGTAAGCTATCAGCATTATCAGTCAGATGTTACAGAAAGCAGTGTTACTCCTGCAAGGCTGAATTGAGGCCAAAGTTGCCCTTACTTGATGTACATTAAGTAATGCTTTAAGCAAATGAAGAATACATTTGCTGACTTAATTCACTTCTGTCTTTGTTATGAAAACTCGATGTATCTTTGTTTTCAGGTCTTATTGAAGGCTTTCATAGCTAATCTTAAATCCAGTTCCCCTACTATCCGTCGAACAGCGGCAGGATCAACAGTGAGCATCTGTCAGCATTCACGAAGAACACAGTATTTTTATGCCTGGTTATTGAATGTACTTCTAGGTAAGATTCAGGAAAAAAGATACTGCTTTAGTTGTAAGTAACATGAAGTTTTTTCCACGGAAGGTACTTTTCATATGTGAGAGGTTTTTAGGCGTAGCAAGGATACCAGTTACACTGCCAATGCTTTCTCTATTTTGTGTTAAGTTAGATGAAGATATGACTAAAGCTATTTATATCCATGTGCTGCAATGCTAATTCAGTAGTGCTGAAAAGAAGCAGACAAAGCTAGGGAAGCAAGTAGCCTGCTGGAAAATGAGGAGGTTGAGGGATGCTGGAAGGGCTTGCTCAGGAAGCTGTGAAGACTAGCGTTGTTTAGGAGCTTGGCTGTTAGGGTAGCAGGTCTTGAGGTGGACAGTGTGACTGCTATTCTTTAGGCAATGAAGACGTACCCTGTAGCCTTTTTTAGAGGTACCACCATGTAGATTCTTTGTTGAAAACTTAACTTAGACCAGAAATTGATTTTTATTACTTTTTTAAATTTCTTTTTGTTTTAAATTTGAACTTTTTTAATTTAAAAACATACAACTTTGTGTCAGTTATTGCTTTTATATTTCTTTGGCTGGGAAGCTTGCATTGTCTTTGGGGTGTTTTACATCTCATGCCTGGGTTGGAGTGGAAACTTTTTTTTCCTGTTTTGTTACTGTTGAGGGGTTCTTTACTATGTAGACTGTATTGCAAAAGGAGAGGTAAGGAAGGGCAACAGATGATAAAGCATTATTGTCTTGGCCTTGCTTTTTCTAAGAATGTGAAAAATTCAGATGCTCCTTAGTGACTTCCCTCTGTGTGACTTGAAAATGGTGGAGTTTTGTGCACACATTGTTCTTAGCTGCCTCAAAGGTGATGTTTTATGATGTCCTGGCAATAGTACTGAATTCAGACAGGAGCACGAATAGGAACTCCATTAATGGATTCTGGGGTTTTGTTTTTTAATACAAGGTTGTGTTTTCTTACATAACATATTTGTTCTCAATATTTGAGGGAGGAGGCAAAAGTGTGAATGTCATTCATTAGGATAGTGGTGTGTATGTGAGGGCCTTAATTAAACTGCCAGGTGAAGAGAGGAAGCAGGTGAGGAGGGGAGCAAGACAGCCTTGATCATTTTGAGGCAGTGTCAGGTACTATGAATAAGAATTCTTCTGTGTGTTTTTATTGAGTGAAAGAGGTAGCTAACAGGGAAGGTGAGACAGGGTCCTCTGATCATTCTCCCACATTGCCTAAGTGCTTGTCAGGAATATTAAATAATGCCTATTTTCAAATGTTTCTGAATTTAGAAAGCATTCTTTAATTGCTTCTAGGTATTTGGATGTTTTTTGTTTGTTTTTAAAAAGCTGTTATGGACCACATGAAATAACATTTGTATTGAAACTAACCACTGTCAATAAGTCATTCATCTACTTTCTGCCCCCAGGCTTGTTGGTTCCTGTAGAAGATGATCATCCTACTCTTTTAATCCTGGGTGTTCTACTTACACTAAGGTATCTCATACCTTTATTGCAACAACAAGTAAAGGATACCAGCCTGAAAGGCAGTTTTGGCGTAACAAGAAAAGAAACGGAGATTTCGCCTTCACCAGAACAACTCATACAGGTAAAATATGAATAAGAATCCTAATCTGAAGACTGCTAATTGGAAGGAAAAGAAACAGATCTTTCATGTATGAAACAGCACTAGATTGATGAATTCTGGATTACTTTCTCAAATTCCTGTTCATATTGGTAATTGATAGTTGGTCTAGAGACTGGAATTACTGATAAGTAAAGACCAGAAATTCCAGAGAAAATGCAGCGGTGCTTGTTGGGTGCTCCCAAAGTATCTAAAGAACTTCATAATCGTTATGGTGTTCTTTGATGTAATTCCTCCTTCTATAAAAATAAACAACAGGCTTCTACCAAAAAGGCAGTTAAATGGCTACAATTAATTTACATTTTCTCCTTGGAAGGGTGTGGTCAAGATTAGGTATAGGAAACTTCAGTCATTTTTAATGCACCACTAAAATTTAATGTGGTATGTGAGAAGAAACGTAATATGTTGTGTCTTCATAGAGACTTAACTCCAATATTTCGTTGGCTTTTAGGTTTATGAACTGACTCTGCATTACACCCAGCATCAGGACCATAATGTTGTGACTGGAGCTTTAGAATTATTGCAACAGCTCTTTAGAACACCACCACCCGAACTTCTTCATGCCCTGACTGCTTCAGGGGGCATTGCACAGGTCAGTGTATCCAAAGATGAATGTGCCAGCAGGAGCCGCAGTGGGAGCATAGTGGAACTTATAGGTAAGCTATATTTTCTGGTAATTCAAGTAAAAAAGAGATAAACATACACCACCACCTCTGTTTCTCAGTGTTAGCCAAAAGTATGAAGGATAAAATGAAATGTGTAAAGTTCTGCATGACTCTCCCCCCACCCTTTGCCCCACAGGTACAGTTAGTTTCTTTCCATCCTTCCTTTAAGTGGGTATACGTCCATTGAGTTAAGACAAACTCCAAAGTATTTCATACAGTTCATGTTGATTGGGTTTTTTGGTTAAACAGAACAAGTTAACTGTGGTGACAGATTTAATTTTTTTCCTCACAAAATTACTGTTCTCACCCAGCAGCTGACAACTGTGATTCATAAAAAGCTGATCTAATCAGAATTTATATTAACTGAGAGCTTCTTGCTGAACACCAAACCAGCATGAAATTAAAGCATGACTTAAGTTTACCTGTAACTGCTAAAATCAGCTGTCAGTGTTCTTGTCTGTGAAATGCATGTTACTAAAATTCTCTCTTAACTGCTACTGACCTGTTTCAAAAGACTCAGTCTCTGATTGGATTTCTTAAGGACTCCTGTACTGACTTAACAGATCATTCTAATATTGCTGCTATTAGAAGGTTATTCATTAGCTGAAAGCAATCATAGGAGTGGAATTTAAAGCATATTTTTTAAAAAGCAAACTTTGCACAAGTGGCATAGAAAAAGAAGTCATTTGATGGTGAATGACCTCAAAAATTTGGACTTCAAAAGCAGCAAGTTTGCTGTTTCTTCCTGGCTTTGGGGTTTGGTTTTGTTTTTGTTTTTTCCTTCCCATTTGTGGCTATTAGAATTCCTTCATGATTTCAGCAGCTCTGTCTTTGCCCTGATGTGTTACTTTCTGTGATTTGCAGCTGGAGGGGGGTCTTCATGCAGCCCTGTTCTTGCAAGAAAGCCTAAAGGTGATTATTTTCAAAACCAAATCTTTAATTGCATTCCTTTCTGATCTTTTTTTTTTTTTCCCTTGGGGGGTCGGGTTTGTTTTCTTCCTCGTCCCCACTTCATTGTCTTGCTTTGGTCATCATTCACAATTGCCTTTGTGTGATCAACTGAGCCTAAAGCAGTGTAAATTTTCCTCATGTGATTTCTGATACTGCAATCAAGATGTTCTAAAATTATTCAAAGCAGTATGATTTTTTTTTCTTTGCTGTAGTTCACTGGCAAAATTATGGTGATGAATATTGATGCAATTTTCACTTTTAAAGAGCACATCTAAAAATAACCTCTAAACAGGGCATTCTTCCTTTTGATGGTAATACTTAACATTTAATGTAACTCACAAAATAGTTAACTTTCCTGGTTTGGTTAGGCCTGGTTGTTTTTTTTAATTCTTTAGTGCATGTGTGTGTTTGCATGCTTTGGTATGATGCTTCTTTTTCTTCTGCTGTTCACTCTAATTCTATACTCTGTGTCTTACTGTGGATATTTTCATTTCTTTCAATAGGTAATTAATTTTGCAGGATTTTAAGTAATTGTTCTGAAGGATTCTTTTCCCATTTTGTGTACAAAAGTATTGAATATCTAGGTATACGTTTACATTTTTCTTAAAACCAGTCATACCAGTACTAGAATTACTCTAGATACAGCTGTATAACAGTTTCAGTGCCTGTTTTAAGTGAGCAAAATTTTGCTGCTGCAGTGGAACTATGTATGAGTATTGTGCACTTACTGCAAGCATAGTAAAGAGATATGTATAATGCTGAAAAGAAAAACTTGGAGTTAAAATAAGACTAAGTAAGAATACACAAACTTTAAGGCCTGTTAACAGCAACTAGCTTACAGTCTTTCCAAATACCTCCTGCTATCTTTGCGAAGAATCTCCTAATGCTTAAAGAACATACCAAAAATGGGAAATAGTGGTTAAAGCTCAATGAAATAGTTCTTATGAATGCAGTGATAATTTCTAGGTTAGAAACAATAATGTGAAGGAAAGGGTGTTTTGAAAGTAGATATTGCTGCAGCATCCAAAGGTGAGACAAAATGCAACAGATCACAGTATGACACATAAAGCTTTGAAATGAAAAATTGTAAGTCATCATTTTGGTATTCTGAATCGTTAGTAGTCTTCAGTGTGACTTTGAAGTGCTAATAATAATGCAAATTCGATTAAAGTACGTGTTGAAGCATTAACCTTTTCTTCATTCAGTGGGAAAACGAATGAGTTATCAGGTTCTTTCCTCTCTCAAGATCATTGTATGAAGATTTTGTGGTCTAAAATAATGGCATAAACGAGTTTGAAGAAATGTGTTCACAATCTTCTGCTTTGTATAGGTTGAATTTCAAGTTATGAATTATTCATCTCCTGCTGCTCTGTGTTGTAGAAAGGAGGAGAAAATCAAGCTTATTCCCAGTCCCTATTTGATGCTGTGTTGCAGACTACTACGTATAAAGTAGCAGGCTTCTGCTGTTGGCTGTGGGTGAAGCTTCTTTAGCTGTAATACACCTTTGTGTGTATGGGTGTAAAGTGAGGCTTATCTACAGAAATCTGTGACCCTAACATAACTCAGATATTCAATGTCTTTTCAGACTTACTGCTTCAGACCAACTTTAGGTTTGAGCAACTGGTCTATGCTGGTTTATGTTTCAGCTGCAGAAAATTACTTGAAAAAAAGTCTGAAAAGTCATTTTGAAATGAAAACCTGTATTCTGCATCTTAACTGTTGGGCTTTGTTGTTTTGGGTTTTTTTTGTTTTTTCCAAGTACTGGGGAATATCATGCAACTTGCTTATATACTCATGAACAGGCAAAGCCTAATGTGCCTAACAAGTGGTTTTTAGAGGCTTTCCTCTTCCACTTACTTTTAAAGGTGTTCAGCTGTGGAAAGCAGAAGAATATCCTGGTTTGTTTCAGTGAGATGGATGTAAATATGAGGGAATAGTGAAAACTGCTTTTAGTTGGGAACTCTAAGCAGTATTTTACTCATTCTTTCGTAGGAGTTTGTAGCTCTCAATTGCTGTTATTTTATGTAGAGCATACATGATAATGGCGTGGTTACTTTTATGCCTTACAGGTTTGAATAGTGTAAACGGTACTTTTTGGAGCAAGACAATTGCACAATGTTACTGCTACGTATGAAAGCACTTGTGATAGAGAAATGAATAGAAAAATATGTTAATACTTTTTATCCCCTGGTAGCTTAAATTAGATGCGAAAGAATTCACCTAGAGTTATCAAAACATTAACATTTTGCATAGTGAATCTTAGACTACCAGTGAAGCTCATTGTAAATTGCAAAACAGGCATAACTCAAAGTGGTTATTACGAATCTTAATGTCTCAGCATGTGACATGTGAGAGCCAGAAGGATGGGCTCAGTAGCTCTGCACTCTGTATCCTGTCCCATTTACAGACCTTTCAGTGCAGTTGTGTCCTTGGTTGCTCCCAGGAAGTGTGCATCTGCAGCTATCTTTCTCTTTCCACTGCCTCTATTTAAAATATGGGTACTAGTCTTTAAGAGAATTCTGTGATGATTGTCTTAGGTTATAAGTGGTTCTCATTTTTTCTGTGGCAAAATACTTTCTGAAGATTTTTGCCTTGTTTCGTCCTTGGCTGTTTTCCATGGTTCATCACCCTGTCCCAGTTATGCTGTCCTGTGTTTCTGGTCTGTGCTGCTCTTCCCCCTAGGCATTTTCCATTCTGTTATTGGAGTTCCAAGCCCCAGACTGCAAGTAGCCTTTGATAATACTCATAGCCTGAAGGAGGAAGAGGTTATGTATTCTATTACTTGTAGTGCTTTAATGCCCTTTTGAATTGAGGGCAGACATCCAGTTGCCAGGTATCCAGCCCTTAGTAATGGGACATACTTGATGAAGTTAATAGGATCTTAAACATAGTCAACAAAAATAAACTAGAATGACTAAGGTCATAGGTCCTGAATGGTTACACTGTTAAATAAAATTACTTAACTGTATTTCCTTGTCACTACTGTCTGTTTTTCTCCTAATCAGATGGTGAGGGACTGGATATTCACTTTTTTCATTCCTTTCTCTTTTCCGTCAGTTGCCTGTCATAGATTTGAAAAATTATTTGAATAATTTTAGATAACAATCACATCCAACTGTCTTCAACTGTTCAGCATTTCAAGGTGACTATATTTTTGGAATACTTAAGGTTTTTCTTGCATTACTTCTCAGGTAAAATACTTCTTGGTGAAGAAGAAGGTTTGGAGGATGATCCTGAAACCCGGTCAGATGTCAGCGCTGCATCATTTGCAGGTAGCTGGCTTTCCAGCAGTGCAGTCAGCCCGTGTTATATTACAAATCCATTATTTTATTGCTCTGTCTAAAATATAAAAGTGATATGTTAACGGCCACTGGGAAGTGGACAGACACTCAAAAGAGAGGCTAGTAAAACTGAAACCATAAATACTCCTGGGTCTAAAACATATACTTACCTAATGAAGTTGACTGCCTGCCTGGGTTTTTTTAATCGATAGGCTGTCCTATTGAGCTACTGGTATAGCTGGAATGGCATTTTACAGATGTTTATTTCCCTGCCTGTAGTTTAACTGTTTAGTTATAAGCTTTCCTTAGCCTAGTTTAATGTATGGCTTAGTATGTGGTATCCATATCAACTGAAACACAAGTTTAAACACTTTATTGACTCATAAATGCCTATGTTTTGCAGCTTCTATGAAGGGTGAGATAAACAGTGAACTAGCTTCTTCATCAGGTGTATCAACAGCTGGGTCAGCAGGGAGTTCAACTGATCCTACTGGACATGATATCATCACTGAGCAGCCACGTTCCCAACATACATTGCAGTCAGACTCTGTAGACCTCTCAAGCTGTGATTTGACAAGTACAGCTACTGAAGGAGAAGATGATGTTCTTAGTCGAAGCTCCAGCCAGATCAGTGCTGTCCAGTCAGATCCCACTATGGACCTGAATGATGGTACACAAGCTTCCTCACCAGTTAGTGATAGCTCTCAGACTACTACAGAAGGTCCAGACTCTGCTGTAACCCCTTCGGACAGTTCTGAAATTGTAAGTGTGCAACAGGCAGAGGGGGGATCCCCTTCTACTGAGGGGCTCGACATGTCTCAGAGCTCTTCCATGGAGGGCCCAGACTTGGATTCATCTACTTACTCGTCTTCTACTTTTCCATCCTCAGCTAGTAACAATGGAAAGGTCAGCAGCTCACACCTCTATTGGAGAGCTTGACCTCCTTTTAACACTTTCACTTAAAAACTACAAAGCTGTAATCAGTGTGTTCACTGGGTAGGTCATATGAAGGCATTAACCAATGGTCACTCACTGGAGGAATGTCAATATCAAAGGCTTGGCGTAAATATATCCTCTTAGTAGCCTATCCTTTGTTTTGTAGAGGTATATTAATAATTATTTTGGTGCAGGAGGACTAATGGAAGTGTTAAAGGGTGAACAGTCTATTTGGAATGATAGAGGAATATTTTTGGAACCTAATGCTTCACATTGTCTCCTGCCTATGCTTTTTCAGTTGGCAACACAACTCTTGTTTTTTTTTTTTTTTTTTATCCTTTTATTCCATTGTAATGATTTCTCCTATACTGAGCATTACTGCATGATTTACTCATGTAGTGGTTACATATCTAATAAAACACCTGAAATGTGCATCCAGTATAGGTATTTTAATAAATTTCCCTCAAGCAAGTGTGAAGTTATAATAAAACCAGCAAAACTGAAATTCCTGGGAGCAAGAGCAGGAAATGTAAAAAAGGGGAATGCTTAAAATTTCTTCAGTTCTGTTTTTCAAAGATTCTAAAAATTTTGGCTGAAGTTTGCTGATAGTAATTTTGGAAGAGTAATAATCTCTTACCACTACAAAAAATGGTAAATTTGCAATTATGATAGGAACATAGAATCATGGAATAGTTAGGGCTGGAAAGAACCTTAAGATCATCTAGTTCCAACCCCCCTGCCATGGGCAGGGACACCTCACACTAGACCATGTCACCTGAGACTGTGTCCAGTCTGGTCTTGAGCGCTGCCAGGGATGGAGCATTTACCACTTCTTTGGGCAACCTGTTCCACTGCCTCACCACCCTCACAGTAAAGAACTTCTTCCTAATACTCCTGCGGCTGTGAGGATTTAGGAACAAAAGGAGTGATGAAGATTGCTCAGTCTCCGAATTAAACGTAGGCAGTGCAGAGGCTAAAGTGAGAAGACATTTATTGATAGGTTGTGTTTATTGACAAAAATTCTTGTCAGATTGTTGCAGATGTCAGTTTACATACTTTTTGCAAGCAGTAATTACAATTAACATTAGTTTTTGTAATTGACTAAGTGGTTGTCCCAGTTACACACACACAGCTTTTTAAGGAACAATTTCCAGGTGCTTGTAAAGGCAAGGAGTAACTGAAAAAGTATCTTGTCTTCCAGTAAATTGAAAATTTAAAGTTTTTTACTTGGTCTGTTATTATTGAATTGCCTTTTATGCTTATTTTTCCATCGACATACTGCCTATATATTGCATTGGTATCAAGGGTCAAACTGCTGGAAGTGTCCATTTTAGTAGTCTGGTTCAAAGTGAATGGTTTAAAATGCATTTGAATTTACTAGTCCTTTTTTTGTCCTACACAGTGTGTTCTCAGTTTGACTTTACATATCCAGGACAAGTGAGGTTATGGGAGAATTTGACTGCAAGGGATAAGTTCATTTTGTGACAGTAAAAGTGTTGGTTGTGATTCGTAACTGCTGAGATAGAGGGACAGTTGTGTTTGGAATAAGGGAGCAAGGAGAGCTACAGGGGAAGCAAGTGTTGTGACTTTCTTCCTGTTAATATCCAAGCTTATGGCACAAGTGGGAGGCTCTCAGATGTAACTATGGCCTCAAATGACCCCAGTGCCGGAGGAGGACAGGAACTGCTTTATAGCCTGCATGCAGCTGTACACTAATATTTATCAGGCTCATATTTGCTTTCAGATTATTTCTAGATGACTAACACTGCATGTTTGAGATTTGGTGTTGTGTGTTAAGCTATTTTAAGTTTTGTCCTCATATTGTGTAGGTTTTGGAGGGTGCTGAAGGACAGTATTCTGGAATGCAAATTGGGCAGCTGCAGGATGAGGAAGATGAAGCTGCAAATATTCTCCAAGATGATTCAGCAGAGTCTTTCAGAAATTCTTCTATTGGTATGTAGGTAAATTGGGGTTGGGGTCAGGCAGAAACAGAGCTGGTGACATGTTTAAGGCAGGTGTTACAGGTGCATCTGCTGTCTGATTTCCAGGGGAATGAAGACTCATGTAATGGATGTGAAAAACATAACTAGATTGAAATGTGAAACAAGGAATATATTTCAGCACTTCTAAGGAATCACTTGTTTTGATCACTGCTAATTTATTTTTCATGTTTGTGTAATTAGGTTAAAGTGCTTTTAATTTGCATCTGAAATGGTATTTCATGGATTACCTCTTTCTAAAGCTCTTCAACAGCCCCACCTGTTGAAAACCACAAGCCATAGTAGGCAGCCTTCTGACAGCAGCGTAGATAGATTTCCATCAAAAGAAGATGCAGCAGATCCTGGTGATCACGAAAATAAGGTGAGAAATAGTCACAGTGGTCTGCTTTAAAGTCTAAAACAACTAAGTTGAGAAAGAAGATATGACAGTTATGCTTATGTAAATTAGTGGTAAATGTGTATAGCCCATGTGCCTGGGGCACTCCTTTATAGGTCAGAATACTAAGGTTGAATAGTAAATCTGACTTACAACCTGAATTTCATGTGACGTAGGGTTGAATACACAAGTAATATCTTGAATGCAATCACAAAGCCAAAGCAGAACACAAACTGCCCAGAACAAAAACCCCTTTTTGTGTGTGCATTAGTAGGGTACACTGATACTTTATCATCTGAAATATCTTTGTGCTGGTTGCTAGCTGTGTAGGGAACTTCATGATCTTGTCAGAAGTTATGAAGTCTCATTCTCTGAGCCTCGCTTTCTGTGGAGAGGCTCATACAATTCCAACCACAGGTTACTGATTTCCTCTTGCGGTTTTCTGACTTGAGCTTTGGACCTTGTTCTGAGCTGGAGCACAAGGAGTTTCGTTTGTGGCAGGGAGTAGCCTGGGCTACTGGGGAAATCTAAACGTGAAACCACAGAAGGTTGTCAGCCTTCTTTGAAACCAACTTGGGTATTAATTGCTTCTCATACAAAGTTTCCAAAGATCATTTTCTGTCACCAGAAAGTGGTTTATGGGACTTCAGATGCAAACAGCACATCTAGGTAATTCAGCAAATTAATAGAATTATTGTTGTTTCTGTGATTAAGTTAAACCAATTCTGATACTGCATCCAAACTTCCCAAAAACATTACGTTTTAAGGCCTTTTTTACATTTGTGTTAGACACATTTTGCATTACTGCACATCCCCAAATGTATAAAGGTTGTATTTCTAAATCTTGTGCTTAATATTTTGTTTAAACTGAAGATTAATTTTTATCTGTATAAATATTGTGATTTGCCTTTGCTAGCCCTCCAGGGTAAAGGGAGACATAGGTCACTATACCGATGGGGATTCTGCTCCTTTAGTGCACTGCGTTAGACTTCTGTCTGCCTCTTTTCTACTTACTGGGGAGAAAGGAGGTAAGTTTTCTGTTCCACTCATTGGTTCCTTGTGCTTCTTAATGTGCAAAGTCAGAAATGGGATCAGTTTACTCTGGTTTTTAATCTCACTTTATTAGAGATTTGAGGGGTAGGGTTTTCTGTGCCAGTCCTGATTTAAATGATTACACCAGAGTATAGGAAAACCTAAAACCACTTAAATTGTGCCATTTTACAATGAATCTTGAACCATTTGGCATCTAGAAAAGTATTACGGTAACTTAACCTGCAAGTCAAATACTTAATTACAATTTGTAAATTCTAATGGGACTTAACCTGTGGGGCCATGGTGGGTTATAGACTGTATGAAGCTGTGAAGACAATCTAATACCAATATTTCTTTTAATCAACATTGACTGCCTGGTTTATCCACTATGAAAGTATCAATACTTGAGCAAGGAAACTATTGTGAGTTGCAGTTCATTTTGTAGAAACTTCTAAAACAAGTTCAGAAGAATATAGTTAATTCAAGTACTTGTAATATTTTTACAGTTGATTTTGTTTACAATGCCCAATGTATTTTAATGAAAAGACTTTTTTTCTTTTTTTAGCTTTATCACTCTGTGTTTGAATTCTGTGTTGATTTTTCTGAATTCAGAGGAAATGCTGTTCTATCAGTTTGTGTTTTTGAAAATGTAACTTCATTTTAAAAGATTCTGCTGGAGTAAAGCAGAGAATTGATTTAAGGTTTTCAAAGGCCTGTGTGAAATCTCAAGTTGAACTTTTTTCTCCACTTTTAACATCTTGCAGCATTTGAACAAACAAGTTAGTGTGGCTGTTTTTCATGTGAGATGGTCAAAGAGGCTTTTTGAGGGTACATGATTGTTGGAGGAGGCAACTGGGGCTTGAAAGAAGAAGCATTTACCTTTCTAGCATAGTAATGAAATGTCAGTGGGGATTTTCCAGGAAGCCTTTATGGCATACATTAGTTTGGTGTGTTGTCTTTTTTCAAACAAACAAAAAGGCCATATATAACTGCTGCTTCTGATCAACTGGAACTACTTGCTCTGCCTTCACATTTTTTTATCCAGGCTAAGCTATTTTATCATACAGAGTTATTAATTAACCTAAAAACAATTCATGAAGCTTTTAAATACTCCCTGGGTTTGTTTTCTTCTCCCCAGCTTTAGTTCCTGATAGAGATGTGAGAGTCAGTGTAAAAGCCCTGGCAGTAAGTTGTGTTGGAGCAGCTGTTGCACTTCACCCTGAGTCTTTCTTCAGCAAACTGTATAAAACACCTCTTGAAGCAATGGGAGAAGAGTATGGTATGTTGCAGTTCACCTATTCCAATTTAATAGTGTTTGAGTTTTTAAATACATGAGGCAGCACTAAATATTGCACCAGTATTGGTATGAACATGCTGTCTGAACACTGGTTTTGCTTTTAATAAAAATGAAGTCTCGTTGAATGAGCTTATATAGCTTCTGAAAAGATGAAGCTATTTTAGTACAACCGCTCTACAGAAGCAGGGTTTTTTTTTTCTTATAAATGGTTTTTTTTCTAATTTATTTCAGGCCAACTTATAAATAGTTTCTAAGCCATTAGGTTAATTTTCATGAATGCTGCAATGTGATCATCAGGGACCTGGAGTATTCAACTGGTTTGATACCGATAGTGCCAAAGGTGGAGTGTTAACCAAAACTCTTTTTAGATTTCCCCAGAGCAGTCTGTGTACAATTGAAATAAACTGCTGATGTTTTTATATGTAATCACTGCGCTGGATGGTGTGAATGGTCTGTAGGTTACATCCAATGGTAGAACCAAAGCAGGCGTATTGTAAATATGCTGATACTGATTGTACAGGAATCAGTACCTCCACTGAAACATTTTTAGGGATCAGTTAAGTCTAAGACTAGTATTTTTAAAATAAAGTAGTTGTAACTTATTTTCTTAGAGGAGCAGTATGTATCAGATATTCTGAACTACATTGACCACGGAGATCCCCAGATCAGAGGAGCCACTGCCATTTTGTGTGGAACAATTGTCAACTCTATTCTAATTAAATCCCGCTTTGATGTGGAAAAATGGCTAATAAATGTCAGAAGCTCAACAGGTAACAATTTGTTTTAAGGGTGGGTTTTGCTTTGTTTTGGGGTTTTTTATGTAACCAAAATTTTCTTTTGTTTCATTGCTCTAAATTCTTTCTGTTAGGAAATCTCTTTTCCTTGGTAGACTGCATACCTCTGTTACAGAAAACACTGAAAGACGAGTCCTCTGTTACATGCAAACTGGCTTGTACAGCTGTGAAGGTAAGCAGAACTAGCAATTTATTTGTACCACCACAAATCACAGGGGTGTTATTTGTTGACTAGGATCCTGCTATGCTCAGGTGTATGACCATGGAGCAAAAAATTACTTCTTCCCCAAGAACTTCATTGTAGAAAACATGAATTCAGGCACAGAAATGGAGGAGCAAACAGCTGGAAAATTATATTGGTTAGATCATGTAGCAGTATAATAATGACATTTCTAGTCATAAATGTACTGGTTTGAGCTGTACTGTTACATTAATCAACAACAGGATAAGTCCCCAGGCTGAAGAAGGAAGTGTGAACATGTAACACCTGGTTGTAGCCTGTATTTGGAAAGCAAAATTTTGGTGTGAGAAATGGCAATAAAATAGTGATTATTTCCTGAAATAATAGTTTTTAAAAGTGAGGAAAGTCTGAGGAAAGCAAGTTTTTCAAACTGGATAAAAAAATCTATCGGACCATTGTTACAACAGAGATGAGAGCTGAGCTGGTGAGTGGAACTTAAGAGTGTGTGAATTTTATTTTTGTAACAAAATCTGTGGAAGGTGTTGTGCGAAAAAGCAGAGGAATGAAGGAGTGAGCTTTTCCCTGAGGAATTTTCCAAAGAAGTAGAGCAAGAAGGATGAATTGCAGGCCAAGGGAAATTAGCTCACTGAGGAGAAGCACAGGGTGGCTGACTGTGTTGTAGCTTATAGGTCAGTGAGGCAAAGCATAGCTTTTAGTAAAATACAGATACTGTATGGAAAGTGTGATTTCATGTGCTAAGAGGAGGGATCTGTGATGCCACTGAGGGAAGGAAATCCAGTTAGTTAATTTGTGCTATCTTTTTAAACATTCTGTTCAGTGATGTTATTGCTTAAATATAGTGGGTTTATTTATGGTTACACTGGTGATTATAGCTTTTTGTAAGGCTTAGAATCGTTCAGTTATGGCAACTTATATTAGTCAATTTTGACTTGTTCTTTCCCTCAGCATACAATGTAGCCTGATTTTATACCTTTCAGCAGAAATGTTCCAAAGCATTTTGGGTTCTTAATCCCTGAAAAATAAAGTACATTTTTATGTAGCTAAAGATGACATAGTATAGAGTTCTGCAGCTTTTTCCAAGTATCACACATTGTGCATATAGTTGAACACTCATTAAAATCATAGAATCATAGAATAGTTAGGGTTGGAAAGGACCTCAAGATCATCTAGTTCCAGCCCCCCTGCCATGGGCAGGGACACCTCACACTAAACCATCCCACCCAAGGCTTCATCCAGCCTGGCCGTGAACACTGCCAGGGATGGAGCACTCACAACCTCCCTGGGCAACCCATTCCAGTGCCTCACCACCCTAACAGGAAAGAATTTCCTCCTTATATCCAATCTAAAAATGTGGAGGTCTGACTGTTTCAAGAGCTTTGGAAATCAGAACTAGGTGTCTAAAAATAATCTATGGAGATTTGGAGAGAGTGTTTTTGAACAGATAAGAATTAATGGTACTTGTGATGGTTGAGCCCTTTATTAGACCTTACTCTTTGAAGGATTTTCCTCTGATCTCTAAGGCTTGTGTTCCTCTCTGGAGTTTAAATTCAGCATTGGGTTTGAGCAGTTCACATGGAGTTGCTGTCCTAGCCTGACAACGTACTTGGCTCTGGAACTGTCTCCTAGCAATTAAGCAATAACTTTTTCTAGTATTCTTAATAAAACAGACTTTTCTGACTCACATACTTTGATTCAGAGAACCTCTCCTGTAATGTAATTTAAAGGTGTTTTATCTTTTCAGCATTGCATCATGAGCCTATGCAGTAGCAGTTACAGTGAACTAGGTTTACAGTTAATTATTGACCTTCTTACACTGAAGAATAGCTCCTACTGGCTAGTAAGGACAGAACTTCTGGAAACACTTGCAGAGGTAGATTTTCGGTAAGTGTTCATAGTTTTCCGTGGGTGTTTTAGCTTCAGTGCAAGGATGCTGTGTATGGGAAACTGGAAACATAATGGAGCAGTTTCTTCTGAAACATCAACAAGTTTCACAAAAGTAAGTGAGACCAGTCATTTGCCTCAGGGATATATGAATTCCTTTGTCAATTTACCATTGACTTCACTACCAAGCCCAATCCTTGTAACAGTATTGGAGTTTCTGATTCAGTAGTCTATTTGTCAAGTCTTCTGTAAATTTTTGATTGGAGAGAAACCATATAATCTCAAAACTCATTTAGATTTCATGTTTAGTTGTGCACATTTTTCATAGGAAAAAATCCCAAGTTACTCTCCATTAATGTCAGCTCTCTTCTGTTGCTTGATTTCTGTTACACTGAAAGGACTATGACTTTACTTACTTTTCTTATATTCCCTCATTGTCTACAGGTTCTTCCAAGCTGAAAGACAAAATATGTTTATGTGAAAATTCTTCAAGCTATCCTTAGTCATACAAAATTGAACTCTTTTCTGAATAGTGATGTTAGGAATGTGTTACTGTCTTTTCAAAACTGTCTGATTTTTCCCTGTGGGGATGAGGAAGAGGAGGGAGGAAAAGCCCAAACCAATTACAATCACAATGTGTAAATTACCTTTTTTAACTAAAGAAAAGTAATTCTTCTGTTGCACTAGCCAGATAGTACTTTAGCAAATAGCTTACCTTTTCAGAAGGTAACAAAAAGTTTGTTTACTTCTTACAGTTTCCCTGCAGTGGTGTGTTTAAGAAAAATAAACAAAAAAGCTCTTCAGAGCACTAAAGGGAGAAATAACATTTAATGTTAACTAATGTACCCTAAATTCTGGTTGACTCTAGGTTAGTCAGCTTTTTGGAAGGAAAAACTGAGAGCTTGCACAGAGGTGTTCATCATTATACTGGTGTAAGTAAATTATTCAGTAAGTGTATTGTGTTTCTGGATGAAGGTGCCAGTGCAATTTCAGCTCTTCATGTTTTCAATTCTAAACATCAGTTTCTAAATACTGATAGTTGTTGCAAGTATGTTTTGTTTGCAAGTTATGTTTGCAAGTATGAGTCTCAAAGCTCATGCTCTGAAACTTGTTACAATTGGAAAGATTCTTTACTACTGAGATTCAACTATCTTGGTGTTCTCTGGTGTGTGTGTGGTTTTGCTGTGTTATTTTTCTAGACTTCAGAAAGGTTTTGGCATTTATGTATTTAAATGATGTATTTGGCAATGTTAAGGTAAAGATGATCTTACCAACTTGGATGACAGATGAAATCTCACTAGTTAACTGTCTTTTAACAATCTGGTCAATTGATGAAAATGTTCAAGGAATTTTACTGTGCTAACTTACTTTCTAGCTGCTAAAACTTCAGGAGAGAGTGCTTAATGATGTTGTGATATGTCTGCTTGGAGATGAAGATCCAAGAGTGAGACATGTAGCTGCAGCCTCATTAGTGAGGTATATATGGCTTTTTTTTATTCTTTCCTTTAAAAAAAGAAGTTTAGGAAGGTAATTCTGTGTTACTGTGTACCTGTAACTAAAATAATCCCTTGGTGGTTTTATATTTTTGTTTAAATGAGGGATGGGAGAACATGCATCATTCTGAATCATCAGGCAATTGTACTTGGCTCTTTATTAGCTTTGCAATTATATTTAACTGTATTACATTCTGAGGGTCACTTTCAACTTCGTTTTCTGCATGCTGAAGTGATTCGAGTAGTATCCTGACAGTAGTTGTTGGGCTTAAGCTGTTGCAGTTCTACCGAGTTGTTCGAACTCCTATTGTACTTCCCACATGGTTATAAGTGGTGTAGCTTAAAACTTTCATGCTAACTGGTGATAATAAAGTAGCTAATCTTGTTTAACAAGCTGCTGTTTGCTGTACCCTACTACAGTTAGAATTGCTGCATCAAATAGTGAGTATTAGTTGGTAGTTTATTGATGTGAATTCAGGGGCTTAATTTTTATGTTTAAAGAACTTGGGAGTATCTAATACTGGATTTCTGGAATATTTTATCGTTAGAGGAGTCTCTTCCCTATTTTTTCAGATTATTAATCATTGTGTAATTCCTAATAACAAATAAAGGACAATGAAGCCTTAAAAATTCTGCCACTTAAAAGCCTTGATATTGCAGAAACAGCTCAGTAGAGAAGTAATTGAGTGTTGCATCATAGTTAGCATTTGTTGCTTTTATTCATGGACTCGATTTTTTTGAAATGGAGTTATATTATCTGATTGGTAACAAGTTGGAATTTTTCCATATCGTCAGGCTGACTTAGTGACAGCACATGTGTTAAGGTTGGAAAAGACTTAACTGCCTAAGAATGTTGCTCCAAGCTTGCAGAAGCCCCTTGAAACATCCTGTGTGAGCGTTCAGTTGAAGTACTGGCAGTGAAATGTCTACAGAAAATGTCTACTGTACCTTTTTTGTTGTTGTCCAAGTTGAAATGTTTTTTCAAGGAGAACAGGGTCTTGTATGTTTAAGGTTCACTGCATAGAAATCAGGTGGTGAAGAACTGGCCTTTTCAGGTAGAAATTAGGTTTTAGTTGACGCAGATATCCATGGGGAAAGCATCTGGGGAAACAGGGAAACACAGAGAGAAATACTCTAGCGAAGGGGTCATTGCAGTGTGTATAGGTAGGTGTGTTTATAAATGCTTGATTTTTTTTTTTTTTTTTAACTACCATATGTTGGGTAGTTGGTGCCCCTTGGCTAAAATGAAGACCCGTTTTTAAGCTACGTTATACAATATCAGTTTTAGTAACAGCTTTTGTAATCTGATGCCCAGTTGGTGTGTGCACCTTTCTGAACTGTATGTTAAATGTATTTTAAATTGTATATTAAATAATTTCTGATTAGTACTTTTTGATAATTATCTTTAAGGCTTGTTCCAAAGCTGTTTTATAACTGTGATCAAGGACAGGCTGATCCAGTTGTGGCAGTAGCAAGAGACCAAAGCAGTGTCTACCTGAAGCTACTAATGCATGAAACACAGCCTCCATCTCACTTTGCAGTGAGCACCATCACCAGGTATGTTACATGTCTTGGCTTGCCCTAAAAGGAACATGGACCCAAATTTCAATTTGTAGTGCCTAGAAGCATAGTTAAATCCTGAAAATCCATGTGCTTATGAATTCTTTTTCCAGTCTGTAGGAGCATCATGAAACAGACTCATGTTTAAAGAATAAACTGGTGTGTGAGTTACTAATAGTGTGCTCACATACTGGTCATAGGGAGTCATTGTTCTGTGAAAACTTTTATCTTCATCCTGAAGTCACCCTTATTTGTCCATTAAATTGCACAAGTGCAGCATTGCAAGCTAGTTCTATGTGAACATTGTTATCCTTTAGGTATGTTGGTTGATCCAGATTTCTAACTCTTCAAATCCTGTTCAATGATTGTGGTTGCAGAAGACTATACTGCCTGTATAACTTAAAAATAAATTCCGATAGTGTGATCTTGTTGCTGCTTTTTTGTAGCCAACTACACTTCCCTAAGCTCTTCTATTTAGATGTTCTTGTCTTATAGACAGTATGAGTTGCATATATTTATGGGGGCTCTTTGCCTCTATCAGCTTGTACAAGATTTTAAGTAGGTACCTTTTCTATACATGGTTTTGATTGTGTCACTTAAGATTTATCTACTATAGTATGGAAACAGAACTTTATGGACAGTGTTATTTCAGATGCAAAATAGTGGGGTTTTTTTCTACAACAATAATCCAAAGGTTGTGAACATGCAAAAATGTTACGTGGATTTGAGCAAGAGCAGACTGATGTTGAATTGGTGGTGATCTCTAGAGCACCTACTTAAGTATTGAGAGTCTGGTCTGCTGTTTCTGTTTGCTAATAAAAAGATTTGATTTATAAATTAAATGGCTTTTGCCAGTAGAGAAGCAAAAATATTAAAATAAGGTGGTATTTGGAGTGTTCTCAGATTTTGTATTTTATAAGCAGTCTATAAAAAAATAGTAATTTAAGCTGTAACTTTTGAGCTGTTTTTAAGTACATGTTTTAGTGGTGTAAATGTTTTCATTTCAGAACATATAGAGGTTACAACATGCTGCAAAGTCCAACTGATGTCACTATGGAAAACAATCTTTCAAGGGTTATTGCAGCAATTTCCCATGCATTGACAATATCCACTACAAGAGCACTTACGGTGAGTTTTATTAGTTGTTATATCAGCTGACTTTTTCTTTTCTTTCTCACTTGCTTTATTTTTTATTGCTTCCTGGCTATATTTGTACCTGCATCTTTGGTACTGTGGCAGCAGCAATGCTAATATATTTAATTCTCGCTCTTCAGATACTTTGTTGTTGCAAACTCTTCCAGTGATGAAACTGATTCAGTTCTTGGTGTTAACTTTTCAGTTTGGCTGCTGTGAAGCTTTGTGTCTTCTCTCCACAACATTTCCAGTCTGCACCTGGAGTATGGGATGGCACTGTGGGTATGTTAGCAGATAAGGACTTTATAAGGAAGAGTATGACATCAGGCTGCTTTTAAAAATACTGAGTGTCAGCATTTTTTCATCTCTGGAATCACAGCACATATCACAGGGGTTGGCTGCAGCCAGTGTAATAGATAGATACATATGGTCAGTATCTATCAAAATAAGTAATAGGAAAAAATTCCATGCTCTTGAAAAATGTGTATCTTCAGGATATTGTCTTGTAGTATCTCTCTAAAATCAGAACGTGATCATTTTCACCTTGATCTCATGTTTATGTTGAAGAATAGTTGTCAAGAAAGTTGCTTCATAGTTCCTTTTATAACTGTAAAAGTATCAGATGCTTTCTGTATTTGGCGCACTGAATGGGAACAGCAAATGAGATAGCCAATACTTACGTGTTATGTATTTAATACATGATAGCCCCAAAATACTTAGATTCTGAAGGGTCTTGCCTCTGATTATCAATGTGCTGAGTCGTATGAACTGTAAAGGTAGCTACTGAAGGTGTGCATGTGCAGAGCTGTTTGGTTTTTAAATAGATTTAACATAATTTCTGTCAATTTTTTTCACTGTTGTCATGTCTCTATTATTTTATTTTTCTGGTATCCTGAAACTCCATTGCAAAATATGATCTTTTTTTAAAATAAAACCCCAAAATCCAACAGCTGTCCCTCAGCTGCTGTTCTTGTTGGGGTGTCCTTTTTTCCCTTACTGGCCATAAGTGTAGCATACTCTCCATATGAATTCTAAAAGATGTCTTGTGAGCTATAGGTCCAGTTTTAACAACTGAAGTAGGTTAGGATGTGAGCAGTGCTTAGCTGGAAAACAAAATCAATGAAGAATTGCAACAACACGTCTTCTGCACTATCCAGCCTAAAAAATCTTGATTTTTAAGATGCATCAGTGATGCAATGACAGCCTTTGATCTTTCCTCTAATTGTTTCTTTACAGATTTTTGGCCCATGTCTGTACTAATTTAGATTGTAACTTTGTGGAATGAGACACATTATATAATTCTTCGTAATAACAATATAATAACATGGATAATAACATAAGAATTTTGTCAGAATCCTTTTCTGTCTTAAGAATTCACAATATTTGAACTGTTGCATTCCAACTGTGTACAGCTCAACATGGATTAAGTCACAGGTTTTGAACTTCATAGCAAATAACACTCACATATGAAAATATATATTAAAAAAGGAAGGCACTGTAATTACCTGTGTAGCTTTGTCAAAATAATAGCTCTACTTAGTGTAAATTCATTTTCTGAGATTGCTCTAAGTGTGTTAGATCAGAGTGACCACATTGGAGGTTAATTTTTTTGACCAAAAGAGAAAGAAATCTCTTTATTTAGAGGTTGCGTGAGATCCTTTCCTGAAAGAAAGTTAGTAATATTGAGCAAGACTTACAGCTTTGAAATGATGCGTGTAACTCGTATAGTATTCTGACAAACATCTTATTACACTGCAATACGATAGCTTGTGTCTTCCATCTTTAACTTGCCTATGTGGAAGTCTTGCCAACTTGGAGGTAGTTCAGGACCATACTGGTTAGCAATGAAACACAGAATTCTTTTGTTCATCAGTAGATGTCACTAGCAGCTTTGGTACTTGCTATGTAAAAAAAATAGTAGTGGCTCTTTAAGAAGACAAAGTATTGATGGGTCTCTGCTGTAGATTGTTAAGTCCTAGTTCAGTGTGTTTCTGTGGTTTACTCGACTGTTAGTTTTCATAAGATATTAAACTTACCGAAAGTGGGGAGAAAAAGGTCATGACATTCCAATATTAAACTTCCAGTGATTCCCAGCCAAGCCCTTCAGATGAAACTCAAAAGGGCTGCACCATTGGAATGGCCGGCATGGTCCTGTCTCTCCTTTCATCAGCATGGTTCCCACTGGACCTCTCTGCACATCAAGATGCTTTGATTTTGACTGGAAACTTGCTTGCAGGTAAGGCAGAACTAGAAAAGTATAATTGTCCTGATATTTTTACCATTAGCATTAGAAGGCCTGTATCTTACCCTGTTCTGATCTCACACAACAACATACTTGTAAGGTAGAACAGAAGAAATAAAGAAGAAACTTCTTGCACCCAGGATGTTTGAAAAGATACAGCCTCTAAGTTGCAAATTTCTTCTTAGTTGCCAAAGGGGACTATGCAGGGTGCTTGGGACAGGCTGGGTATGAAACGTTAACTTTCTTTGCTGTTTAGAACTACGCATCTACTGCTGGTTTTGAAAATGCAGGCTCTCTCTATTTGAATTTCTGCTCATATAGAGAGGATAACCATACATATCTCTAAAATTTTCTGATACTTAATTCCGAGGTTTTAATCTTATTTTTCTGTAAATAATGTGATTTATATTGCAGCAAGTGCTCCCAAGTGCTTAAAGAATCCCTGGAGTGCTGAAGATGATTCAAACCAAGGTGCTGCAAAGCAGGAGGAACCCTGGCCGGCTCTAGCAGATCGAACTCTTGTTACTTCAGTAGAACAGCTTTTTTCTCACCTACTGAAAGTCATTAACATCTGTGCACATGTAATGGATGATGTTGCTCCTGGCCCAGCAGTAAAGGTATGTATTAAAAATAAATTTTGTGATGTAAATACTGCTGTGATAAAGACCTCTTAATTTTAGAGTTAATATGGGTAACTGTCTCATCTCATACCTTGATAATATGACTCCATTATGGGTAGGAAAGCAAATAACATGAAAAGAGCACGCATATCATTCTTCCACGTAATGCGTTTTTCCTTAGTTCTGCAGTGTTTATAATATGACCTTAATTTTTGAACCTTTTATTCCTGCTGAATTCACCTGAAACATTAATTTGGTGAGGAGTGTATATAGCAAATGGAGTCAGCATCTGTTGCCTTTTGGCTTTGTTGGCTGGCTGTAATCCATTGGGCTCCTTTGGGGCTAAAAATGACTCTTCTGTCTTTTGAATATCCTGCAAAGTATCTTGACTTCTAAAACAGCTCCTGTGAGGTACTTCTGGCTTTGGGTTTTTGTTTTGGCTTGGGTTCTTTTGAGGCATCTACATTCTGAAATTTGCCTGGTGCCTGTAAAGCAGTGTTACTAGGATTAGTAATTTCTTCATATTTTGAAAATGTGAGAATATTTTTTGATGCTTGTCATGGTTTAAAACCCAGGCAGTAAAAGTAACTCTACGGCTGAAACCAGAACAGTGCTTTTTGTCTGGAATCAAAAGAAACTTTAGTCATTGAGTTTTGATTCCATCTCATTGACCTACACTGAAGTTCACAGCTAAAGTAGAGAATACAGTAAACTTCCTCCTTTTCACCCAGGAAATCCATGTCCTGAACCTGAGAGTTGAGACAATTTAATTGTCAGTCAAATAATGGGAAGTTTAAACAGAGGATGAACAAATACACTTATATTTGTGTAGAAAAAGAAAAGCTACTTGTGCATGTGAAATTAATCAAGCTTCTTTTACTCATAGGCAGCATTACCTTCTCTCACAAACCCACCTTCTCTTAGTCCAATTCGGAGGAAGGGGAAAGAGAGGGAGGCTGTTGAGCAGGCCTCTGTGCCAATGAGCCCTAAAAAGGGTGGTGAAGCAAGTCCGGGTAAGCATACTTACTCCTGTTAACCCTCCCACCTATCATCCTCACCTGAGTATGGTTACAGCATAGAGAGAAGAAATAAAACTGAGTAACTGGTTTTCTGAAGTTTTGGTTCAAAAGGCTGGCAGACTCACTGTCAGAAGTTCTTTTTCACTACTGCTTTTGCAGAAAAAGCAGCTGTAGGTGGGGGCTTCCTTACTGGTTTGGTTTTCAATAAAATTAACTGTGCTTTTCTGAAGCAAGGTACTGCTGAATCCTTTTACTTACTGCTTTTCTCAATCTACTCATCTATTGACTAAAATTAAGAAGTA
The DNA here is from genome assembly GCF_037157495.1 of Lathamus discolor. Classification (NCBI taxonomy): domain Eukaryota; kingdom Metazoa; phylum Chordata; class Aves; order Psittaciformes; family Psittacidae; genus Lathamus; species Lathamus discolor. The sequence goes on along the minus strand of NC_088884.1, from coordinate 155,765,124 downwards.
ATTTTTGCAAGTGTTTTACTAAGGAATATGAAATTTCCTCTGCACCTTTTGGCAGGAGTAGCTTCTGTTACTCCTGGAAACAAGATTCTGAATCTTGAGAACTTTGTTTTTCCTTTGTAATGAATGAAAGCAGTGGGTTTTAATTCTGTTTAATAAATTGTACTTGTACTCAATAGTAAGCTGCCTTGGTTAATTTTTGTTATCTCAGAGGGCTAGTTTCTTGGAATGCTAGTTCGCATTATACTTGTACAGCAGTTTAAAAATGTATTTGCAGTTAAAGTGTTTGCAGTTTAAAATCTGCATACAGACTGAAAAATTCGTACGGTCTAGTAATGTCTTGAGAGTCCTAGAGAAAGTATGTTGTGCTAATCTATGATATACTTTTAAGCTCCTAGGCAAACTGATGCTGCTGGGCCTGTTCCAGCAAGTAAATCATCTTCAGTAGGAAGCTTTTATCATCTTCCATCATATCTGAAGTTATACGATGTCTTGAAAGCAACCCATGCTAATTATAAGGTACTACATGATCTCAGATGCTTGAATTAAAATGTGGTTGGGCAATCACTTTATTTCTTTTAAACATGGCTCTGCTTGTATTGAGGCTCATTTGTTTGCCTGTGTGAACAGTTCATATACACACACACATGCAGACAAAATTACAACCACCAGGAATAAAAATAAACAGAAAACCCAAACAAATCCCTCTAAGCATTGCCACCCTATTCTTGTTTCTCTGCTGTCTAATGCTGGTACCAAATGACCCTTTGCTGGCTTGGCAGTGCCAGACAGATCCCAGTGTCTGTTTCTTTCTGCAGTTTATTCCAGGATCGGTAAGCTATTTCCTTATTAGTTCAGGTCACAGAAGATGCATTCCCTAGGGGCTTGGTGATCTGATTTATATGCTTCAGAGGGTGTATTTTTATTACACCTACTGTGTTTGAGAAATACATTATCCCTTCTCTGCTGCTTGTCAACATCCTAGGCCTTTCCAGGTGCTGTCATTTCTTCAAGCTAGAAGATCCTTTTTCTTAGTCAGAATGAAGTCTTATTTTCTAGCCATTCATAAGGGAGCCTAAGCTGTCAGTGGCATTAATCAAACCATGCTGAATTTTTAGGCTAAAGATCTTTTTGTGTCAGTGCCCACTTTTGTAATTTTTATCTCCTGAAGTAATGGTTAATAGAAAGTGTGATTTTGCTTTTTGGTACCAGGTTACTTTGGATCTCCAAAACAGTAATGAAAAGTTTGGATGTTTCTTACGGTCTGCCTTGGATGTTCTGTCTCAAATCTTGGAACTTGCTACTCTTCAAGACATTGGAAAGGTATGGGATCTGTGTGTTCTTTCTTTTGTAGTTAAGTTTTTCAGTATCTCTGTCCTTGTTGGGGAAAAACCACATATTGATTTTAAAATTGGTGCTGTTGTGAGAGACAGTAGTCCTAGAAGCGCTGCACTACCACAGTGTTTGGTAGAGTGCTGAAGCAGATTTTCCAGGTTAAATTGCTGTAGTTCAGAAGTGGCATAATCGTTTACTGTTTAAATTTCATGTGGAGGGTTTTTTTTACCAGGAAAATGGCTTGCCTTCAGTCATCCTTACTCTATTAATGCATTTAAATATACTCTTGTTAAATGTACAAAATATCAGAAAGCATACTGCTCCCGTTCCTCTCCTGTGTCTTTATATTTGTTCCTTAACTGTGGTGTTAGGCATTGCGGTGCTTTCAGATTAGGAGGCAGATCTTGCATTTTTTTTATTTCTTTACACACCCCCATGATTTCCCTTAAGTTATTGTACTTTTAGTTAGTAAAACAACCTGTGCTGTTGTCCAGTTTTCATAGTAATGCTGCATGTGATAAAGTAAAAAAAGCAACTAGGTTCACTTGTCTTCTGCTTTTCTAGTGTGTCGAAGAAATTTTGGGATACCTAAAATCGTGTTTCAACAGAGAGCCGACAATGGCAACAGTTTGTGTGCAGCAGGTAAGGAGGTAACTTTTTTGTGTGTTACTGGGAGGTTAATCCTGATGTCCTGAGGTTATCAATTGGACACTAAGACTTTGCACATTCCTTTAAAGTAATGTGAAGAAACTCTAGCCCAGGTGGAGCAAACAGAGCATGTTTTAATTCTTCATTACTTGTTCTGAAACTTGATATTGCCTGAATAATGTAATTTCTCTTGAACTGCTTCCAATTCAGAGAACTGCTTTAGCTAGTGCTCAGAAAACAACGTTGTTTCCTGCCTTCCCAAATATGTTCTGTAGGCAGTTAATTACATCAAAACCAAGGCAAATAAGGCAAAGAACTGCCTTACTGATGGCTTCCAGTTAAATGTTTGGGTTCAAGTCATCAAAGCTCAATTTTGGTGGGAGGTGAGTATTAGCAGACTATTGAGATGACACATAGAAATAGCTTAAGTTATGAAAACAATAATTTCTTTTTTTGGTGAGGTGTGGATTGTTTTTTCCCAGCTTTTCTGTCTTCTTTTATATACCTATATGATCCACAGTATGCAACTTTAACCTTTCCTCTTAAGTCCTTTGGGAAGATGAGGAGTCAGCTTGGTTTGTTTGTCCCTCCTTTTCCTGAAATGTTAACTTGTTTGTTTTTTTTTTTTCCCCTTCCAATTTTCTTCTCTAGTTGTTGAAAACACTGTTTGGGACAAATCTGGCTTCTCAGTATGATGGCTTGTCTTCAAACCCCAACAAAACTCAAGGCAAAGCTCAACGCTTAGGTTCTTCTAATTTGAGACCTGGTCTCTATCATTATTGCTTCATGGCACCATACACACATTTTACACAGGCCCTTGCCGATGCTAGTCTGAGGAACATGGTTCAGGCTGAGCAGGAACATGATGCTTCAGGGTAACTTTCTTCCCTTATGATATAATGTTAGCTTGAACTAGAATCTCTTTTTATTGTTTTTCATAAATGCAAGTATCATAGGGGAGCTAAGTAACTTGAAATTACAGTATTGTGTATTATTTCTCCTGTAGACTTAGGAAGAGTAATTTGTTTTGGTAGTGGCATCCTGAATGCAAGTGTATTGATGATCTCTAATGAGTTTTACAAATCAAAGCTAAATTGTTAAAATAGGTATTACTCAAGGTTTTTAAAAAGCGTAATAGTTTTAAATGCTTGTATTCAAAACTATTTAATTTGGTCATTAGAGCAAATAGCCTTAAAAGAAAGGCAGAGGATGGCTAAGCAAAGACCAGAAACTTTCTCTGCTACATGTTTGTCCACAAATTTATGTGATCTAATAAAAGTATACTGTAGGTTGTCTCTACTCTTTTCATTTTACGAAGAATCTTGAAACAGTCAAGTAGATAAAAGTTGGCATTGGTAAAAAAATATGCATCTAAGGAGAGTGTGTTTGTCTCCCCATTTTTTTCAACACTAATGGGTTTTTGTTTGTTTTTTATGACAGATGGTTTGATGTGCTGCAAAAAGTATCTACACAACTGAAAACTAGCATTACCAGTGCAGCAAAACATCGTGCTGATAAGGTACTTGTATCTGTGTACTCCTGAAAGTGCTGTACATTAGATTTAAAACATTTTGCCTCCTTTAAAACATAATTTGGTTTTGAACCAGAGACGTGTTCAGATGTTAGATTACTTTAAAATCTCTCTATTACAGAATGCTATTCACAATCACATTCGTTTATTTGAACCCCTTGTCATAAAAGCATTGAAACAATATACCACAACAACATCGGTACAGCTGCAGAGACAAGTTCTAGATTTGCTTGCTCAACTGGTTCAGCTACGAGTTAACTACTGTCTTCTGGATTCAGATCAGGTTGGTACCTCACCACTTGGGGAAACTCGTGGTACTGGTATCTCACCCATAGGCTTCATATTTACAGCAAAGGTACTTGCAGCAGTCCAATCATTGTACTATAGGTGAAAACAAAGACTTAAAGGAGGGCGAGATTCAAATTCTGCCCTCTTCCCACCCCCAGCCACAGAGAGCTTCACATTTCTGATTTCTCTGTTGTATGTAAATTACTTTCTAAGCTTTCCAACAACTATTTAAGAGCGGTTCATCAGATTGAGTTATTAAGAATAAGATGATATGGACAACACAATGTGGTGTTAAAACTTAATTTACAAATAGAAATACCATCTTTCTGTATTGAGAATGTGTGTGTTACATGACTGAGAAGGTTATACTTAACAATATACAGACTATAGGTAAAATGTGGCATAAATTCATGCAAACTATAATAAGCTCTAACATCAAGAAGGTTTTCAGTATCTTCTGTAACTGTAGAGGGAACACTTCATAAGTGTTAGAATGAACTGTATGTGATGTTCGGTGCCTGTCTTTTGCTCCTTCCAAAATATACACTTCTGTAATTGTCAGAATTATTCCAATGGAAATTAATGTCTCTGTATCTTTTGTACACTTTATTCTCTCTTTAGGTGTTTATTGGATTTGTCCTAAAGCAGTTTGAATACATTGAAGTGGGACAGTTCAGGTATGAAGTTAGCAAAGATCCTTTGAACACTATGTGTTTTAAACTGTCTGAAGCATGTAGTGATCAGTTATGCTGGTTGTTTCTGCCTAATGAGAAAGGGAAAGTTACCATCTGGGCAATGTGCTTGTATATTCCCCGGCTCCAGTGACAGCCCTTTCAGATGATTAGGGGCTGAAGAAATCAGGAAGTGTGTGTGTGGTGGGGGGCTAGAAATCTTAAGCTATGTTGTTCTGTTTCTCCATTTAGTATTGTAAAACCATTCTTTTGGGACCCCCAACAAGCTATGTTTTCTGGAATCAGCACTTCATTGCTAGGTTTCAGTTACTGAAGGAAGAGCTACTTCTTCCTATTGTGGAGTCTGTGTGAATCACTGTGCATTCTGATCACCTTGTACATTTTGTATAGTACGTAATAGATCATAAGCAATGCAATAGAGTTTTTACTGTCAGCTGTTTGTATTTTTTTTTCTGACACTTGAGTTTTTATGGACAGATGAGGGGTTTTTTCTGGTCTGTGGATCTCCTACAGTAATAATCCTATGTGTGTCATGTGCATTAGGTAGTGTGTTACAAAACTAGTAACTGTGTACCTGCAGACTGTAATGGTCACAGCTTGAAAGAAATCCCTTGGGGAATAAAAACCCCAACATAATAAAGAGCAATGTACAAAAATTATAGAAATACAATATGAAAATAGAACAACACATTCTTAAAAATAATGGAAAAGGATTAATTTTTACTGAATAGAGTTGTGCAATTCAAACTTGACACTTCTCATTTTTTGTTTTCAGGGAGTCTGAGGCAATTATTCCTAATATCTTTTTTTTCCTGGTGTTGCTGTCTTATGAGCGATATCATTCCAAACAGATAATCGGAATTCCTAAGATCATTCAGCTGTGTGATGGTATTATGGCCAGTGGGACGAAAGCTGTTACGCATGGTAATGAAAAGAAAAAAGCAGCAGCACTTGTTGGTAGTAGTTCAGCAATAAAACCAGTATTGAATAGTAAGCTACAGAGAACTGTAATTATATGGGTTATTCTAGAATACACCAGAATTTGAATTCTTTAATATTTAACTCTCCTTCAGGAAGTTTATTGTACCCTACTAATGCTGCTACCCCATATTTTGCATCGCACATAATAGCAACAAAGCCTTTATTTGAAACTTTATTAGATACTAAGTTTATAACACAGCACCCTGCTAAAAGCTTTGATTTTAATTTTTAGTCCCTTTCACTTTCCTTCCACTTCTGGTCTTTAACTAGAAGCATCTTTCTCATAATTTACAGTGATACTGCTAATAAATGCTTTATGAAAATATCTATAGTTTAGCTCTATGAGAATGGGCAAATATGTCCATAATATAAATTTTCTACTAGAAAGAATAAGATAAAACTCAAAGCAATAAAACCCCACCAAACTTATCATGCATAATGATTCTGTTTTGTTTTGGCTTTTTTGGGGGGTTGTGGGCAAAACCTTGAATGAACTAAAGCACAGTTTAGTAGCTGAACTGTACAACAAAATACTGTTCAAGAGTGATTTGTCTCATGTTGGAAAACCAAATCTCATTTCAGCAATACCAGCTCTGCAACCCATTGTTCATGATCTCTTTGTGTTAAGAGGAACAAATAAAGCTGATGCTGGAAAAGAGTTGGAAACACAAAAAGAGGTGGTCGTGTCAATGCTGCTGAGACTTATACAGTACCATCAGGTGAGAGGAAAATGTCCCTGTTTATGGCCTATAAAAGGGTAACCTTGCTGTGCTAAAAATACTTCAGGCAATTTTAATGACTTTGTATACAAAACGGGAATAGCTGGATTCTGTGTGTGATCTTTCCTTATAAGAGAGTATGCAAAGATTTTTGGGGGTAGGAGAAGGGTTCTGCACTACAAATCAGTACTTCAAGTTAAATAACATGTCTGTGGGATTTTATAATCAAATCATGGTAACAAAGCACTGAAAAGCTCTAGTTAGGATTGTTCTTAGTTGTGCTGCAGATTGAATAAACAGAAGATCAGTAGGAAAGTTGAAATAAATTAGGATTCAATGAACTTGAAAGAATGGGGGTAAAATTAGAAGAGAGGACAGGATTAAAAGTATGAGACATGCTGCATAGAGATAATTTAGGTATTGCCGTACAATGCCAGTATCTTCAATAACACTGTAAAATATGAATTATTTCAATAAGGTAATGAAACTGGTAGCTAGACAATTATTGACATTTACTATTTTGCCCCAGACCTCATGAGTCTGGAAAACATGTTTCCGCTTCGTAGGAGTATAAGAATTACTTTCTCAATACACTTTGTTTAGATGAAAAATATGAAAGTAATTTTAAGAGAAGTGACATGATTAACATGGTATCTTATTGCTTATTCGTGTGCTTAACACTTTTCCTTTCATCATGTGAAAAAGCATATGCTAATGTAAGCAGTGTATTTTCTGGGAACACTTGGAAAAAAGTCAGTACATCTTGTCAAAATAATTTGTTAGGAACTGCATGTTCAGATTGGGGTAATTTTGTGTATCCACATTTTCTTTTGAATGTGTAGTTTTATAATCATAAAATGACTAATATAACTATATGATGACACCCTGTAGACACATGATATGAAATAGTGATTAACTTTGTGTTACATAAGGTACTGCAGTTGCAAGCAGATTCTCTTCTGACACACTTAACCTATTAAAGACCACCCATGCACTGCTCTTCCCACACCATCCCATTTGTAGTTCTTGTTCTGTCCCATTCTGCTAGTGCAGTATGTATAAACCAACCCCTGAGCAGTTCTGTTCTTCCCTGGCTGTGGCTGGGGTGTTCTGCAGTCATGTCTCTGTAACTTGTGAGGCTCCAAGAGCTGCAACCTTTAACTTATTTCTGCTATGAGTGTAGCTACCATCCATGGAGCTCCAAAGTCAAGTTATTCAGCCCAGAATCACTTTTATCTCCTCTCTTATGAGAAACCTTTCAGGGAAGCAAATGATCTGGTAATCTCTTTTTAATTGTCTGTGTTTCTGAATCTGAACTACTTGAATTCTTTTACAAGTTCTCCATCTAACTGGTTTTCTGAACCAGTTTCCTTTGACCTGTCTGTCCTTGAAGTGTGGTCTCTCTAACTCTCAAACCAGTAATACATTCAGTTACTAGAAGTGGTTTTGCTGTTGGTGTCCTCCATTATATCCTTTCCTAGAAACTTTTATATGAAAGTGACATATCCCAGGTGAATGAGCTCCATAAAAATGTCTGGTTTGTTTCCTTGACCAAATTTAAGCTTTTTTGAGCTACAGTGAAGAAAAAGTATACGTCTAGGAAATGTTCTTTCTCCCATCTTTGTTGAATATGCAATATGGCACTTAGATATAGTATCCTGTTTGCAGTTGTTTGAGCAGTTTTGACAAATCCTTTTTGAAAGGATAAAGAAAGCTTTTTTATTTTTATTTTTTAATTTATAAAAGTAATTAGAAAATTCTTAAACAAAGAAGACATAATTAAGAAGAAGCTTTTGACCTGAAAATGGGGTTTTAAGAGTGTTGTGTGATTTCTCATGTGGGTTTTCTTTTCTTTTTGGCAAATGGATGAAACAGTAAATATTTTTCCCATGACAGTATTACTCAAATGTTTCCTGTTAGTGTGGGTGTTTACTTGCATTCTTTTGGACTTTTCCTCAGGTGCTAGAAATGTTCATCTTGGTATTGCAACAGTGTCACAAAGAAAATGAAGACAAATGGAAAAGACTGTCCCGGCAAATAGCTGACATTATTCTCCCAATGCTTGCAAAACAACAGGTTATTTTATGCATTTTTTTAAATCTATTAACATATAAACCAGTTGTTGTAATGTGTGTATGCATCAATAATGGCTTTTATATAAGAAAAAACAATTACTGCAAGGTAAACTAAGTCTTTGAAGTGATGGTTATATTTAAATCATAGAATCATAGAATAGTTAGGGTTGGAAAGGACCTCAAGATCATCTAGTTCCAACCCCCCCGTCATGGGCAGGGACACCTCACACTAAACCATCCCACCCAAGGCTTTGTCTAACCCGGCCTTGAACACTGCCAGGGACGGAGCATTAACAACTTCCTTAGGCAGCCCGTTCCAGTGCCCCACCACCCTTACAATAAAGAACTTCCTTCTTACATCCAATCTAAACTTCCCCTGTTTAAGTTTTAACCCATTACCCCTTGTCCTATCTCTGCAGTCCCTAATGAAGAGTCCCCCCTCAGCATCCTTATAGGCCCCCTGCAGATACTGGAAGGCTGCTGTGAGCATGAAGTATGTGCAATATCTTCAAGGCTGTTTCCATAGGAAGTTCATTCTACTTCTCTTATATATATGATGATATTAGAGCACTTATTAAATGGTGTGAAGATTCTCCCATGTTTCTAGAATGTCAAAATTATTTTTTCATAATTGCAGTTGGATCTAATTACATTTTTTTCTTGATGAGGAGGGTGGAAAGATGTAGTCTGAAACTGATTTAATAAACCATAGAATCATGGAATAGTTAAGGTTGAAACAGACCTCTAGATGTTGTCTTCACCTCAAACCAGGATCTACTGGAGCAGGTTGCTAAGGACCGTGTGTAGTCAAGTTGTGACAGGCTCTAAGGATGGAGCCTCCATAACCTCTCTGTGGAGCCTCTTCCAGTGTCTGAGCATCCTTACAGGCAGAAAACAAACAAATAAAAAACTCCCTGTATTTAAATGACATTTCCTGTATTTTACCTAGTGTGTATTGCTTTTCATCCTGATACTGGATACCACTGATAAGATTCTGGCTCTTTCTTCTGTACTTTGGTTGTCTCCTCCTCCCACTTCACCTGGTCAGATATTTTTACATGTTAGTAAAGATCACCCTGAGCCTTCTCCAGGTTTAACAATGGCAGGTGCCCCTTATATGACAGATGCTCCAAGCCAATGTAACCATCCATGTGGCTTTCTGCTGGACTCCCTCCAGCATGTGCGTGTGTCTCTTGCTGTCTTTGATTCACCTTTTATGGAGTTAAAAACCACTTACTTCAAGGATAAAAAGTAAAGTTAGTGAAATTGTGCCATTAGTGCTCTTTACCCTATGATGGCAGATGCCCACTCCCATGAGGACATCTCATGGTTGGGGAGAGTAGGCTTTCATAGCTCTACCTTTCATAGCATTTAGTTGCTTTGAATTTTGTACTTTAAAGGACAGCTTCCTTACCCACAGGATGTCATAGAAATGTTGTGTTGCACTTAAACCTTAAGTGGATAGTTACAAATTAGTTTTGTATTTTTCTTTAACAGATGCATATAGACTCTCATGATGCTTTGGGAGTACTGAACACTTTGTTTGAAATTTTGGCTCCTTCATCCCTTCGCCCTGTGGACATGCTTTTAAGGAGTATGTTCATTACTCCTAAAACAATGGTAAGCAGTTCCTTCCAGAAGAGAGAATCTGGTGTCTTCCATACAAAACCATAAAGCATGTGTTTCTTAATTCGCAACATGGTGTTAAAGTGCCAGCAGCATATTTTAGGAAATAATTGGTTAGAACTAATACGATTTACCAACTGGGAATACTTCATACAGGAATGTTCTGCTTATGCATTATTTAGCTTTTTCTATTTTGATGATCAGGAAAGTAGAGAAACATACCGTTGTAGCAAAATCTAGAATACAATTCCACAGGTAAGTCACATTTTACTCATGCAAGTATTAGTACTGTTTCTGTAGTTGAGAGATTGTTTAACAGAGTGAGCGTGAGCTTGACAGTTATCACAAGAATAGCATTTTGGAAGACCTGAACATAAAAGTGCTTGCTCCATTCTCAAAAGTGTCTAATTTTATGCAACAGTTGATGAAATTGAATACTTTTGAAGTTAAACAACACCACACAGAATGTATTAAAAAATTAACTGTGTTTTGCATTTTTGTTGTGTTAGGCATCAGTGAGCACTGTCCAGCTATGGATTTCTGGAATTTTGGCTATCCTTAGAGTTCTGATTTCACAATCGACAGAAGACATCGTTCTCGCCCGTATACAAGAGCTTTCCTTCTCACCATATTTGATTTCATGTCAAACAATCAACAGACTGAGACATGGAGAAAATAACATATCCGCACCAGAGGATCGCACTGAGGTTAAACAGGCTAAATATCTGCCTGAAGAGACATTTTCTAGGTATGTTGTCTTTTGACTAACTTAAGGGAAAGATTAAGGTTTCCAAGAAATCACAATATTAACTGTCATTGTTTATATCACAATAATAACCCAGATCAAATATGTAGTTATTGAAATGCTTGTAATCATCTCTCCATACTTAGAGCATCATATTTGGTTGGGGTCAGCCTGTTCTGTAGCATTTAATTTAGCATCCTATTTAGGATGAATAGACAGACTGAGTTTCATGGGTAAACCTCATCTTATTCTGCAGGATGTTGCATTGATACTTTTTCTGTTGATTGTACACATGCTTTTTCAAGGTTTTTATTACAACTGCTTGGCATTCTACTGGAAGATATTGTTACTAAACAATTGAAAGTGGACATGAATGAGCAGCAACATACTTTCTACTGCCAGGAGCTGGGCACACTGCTTATGTGCTTAATACATATCTTCAAATCAGGTAACACTTTAAGCATTGCATTGTGTTATAGCATGCAGTGGCAGAGTGGGTTTTCAGTTCTGAGACAACTGTTGAATGTGAGGAGTATGTGTTGCTGAAGATGCTCTACCCTACTCGGTATAAAGAGCCTCCAAAACTTTGTGCTTGTGCATATGGAGCACATTTTTCACATTTCTTGTATGTGGACCAAATGTAACTGGTGACTTTCATCTCTCCTTTTAACCTATTTTCCTAATTTTTAAATTCTTTCTTTTCTGTGACTGTCCTTTTTGCCTTCTGATTTTCAGCCTGCAGCTGAAATCCAACAGTATTGGATTACAGTAGCTGGCTGCAATTTAAAAGGTCTTGGCACAAGTCCCTGGTTCTTCATAGACTTCCTTGCAGATATGGGACAAGGGACCCTGCATTCCATAGCCTGTAAAATGGGAGTTACAGTACCTCACTACGTAGCAGATGGAAATAGTTAAAAAGTCCATACAGAATACTGTTGTTGGACATTTAACATGATTCTGTGTTCTATTGTATCCCGAAAACTTTTGATTTCTTTTCAAGATCTTCCTACAGAGTTCAGTTATAAAGCCCTTTCTTGAGGGGAGAAAAACCCCTTAGCTCTGTTCCTGTCATTGCTACCAGCTGCGTCTTGCAAACATAAGTATCGTAGGTGTTAACTTAAAAGAAGGTTCTGTTAGAAATGTCTTGGGTTCTCTATAAAAGCTCAAAGCTTCTGCATTGCTTTGATCTAACTTCCAGTAGCTTTACTCCTTGTAGTCTTCAGTAATGGTGACAGGTAGAAAAGTGAACAGGAAACCGATTGAATTCTATTGTGGCAGCTGTGGTGGATGAGGTTTTCTTTAGACCAGTGAAATCAGAAAATTAAGCTAGTGACTGAAAGCGGGGAAGTTCTTCCACAGTGGGAGCTGGGATACTGGAAAAGGAAGGCTCAGCTAATTCTGCTCTAGCAGCTTCCGAACTGTACTGTGAGTCTTCCCAGGAGCTGTGTATAAATTTCCATGCAAAATTAAAATTAAATATTAAAATACTGATGCAGAGCACTGGGATTTGTCTTTCATGATCTCTAGAAATGAATTTCATGTAAGATCCAAATCAACTCCAAGTAATACTAATAATGTAGTTACCTTAAACAGTGTGACTAGTAGTTCAGACACCTGGGCTGTATTTTCATGGTGTAGCATTTTTTTTTAAGGTTTAGACTTATGGTTAACTAAGTGCTTGGCTTTTTAGAACTTGTTTTCAGTTAATACCTCTAATTTGTTTCTTTTTAAGTTATAATCTCCAAACTACAAGTGCAGTTCATAACAACTTGTGTCTGGGAACATGAATTAAGCTCTGTTCATAAATAGTGTCATAAACACTATTCTACTTGGATGTTTTGTCTTCTTGCCCATTATATTTTTCTCAAAATGTGCACATTGCTGACTCCTATGTATTCAACTACAGAAGCTACCAGATCAGAAATTAAGATTTTCAATGTACTGCTTTGAACTTGGTAGAAATAAAAGGCATAGAGTGAAAAGATGAGCCTGCAGCGGCTTTCATGACTGTGGACAGTCACTAGATGGTGCTATTACTACAGTTACAGGAAACTGGACTGGTAATAGCACTGGTAAGCTGGTAAGTGGAACCCGAGTTTTGAGACTTAATTATTTTTCTCATTCTTTGCTATTTACGTAGCATATTTACCAGTCCTGGGGCAGCTTAAACTGGTCCACATGACTGTGGAATTTACAGCTTCATTTTTCTGTTTATCAGGCAAGGCAAGCAAACAGCACTACAGTTCTTCATTATTCTGATTAGCTCTTGCTTTCTAACTGGTTCTGAATAAACCTTTTTTTCCCCTCTGGTTCTCAACTTCTCATAGAAACTCAAAAGGTTCTGTGTCTTTAGACAACTTTAAGTTTGTCCATCTTCCTTTTTCCCACCCTTACTTTTTGGCATATGAATACAAAATCAGGAAGTCAGAAACCAAATTTAGCTGTTGTGCTGAATGTTCAGTGTGCAGGGCAGTGACTTTCTCCACTTAAAGGCATTTACTGTTTTCACTTTGGAAACTGGATAGAAGGGTTTCAGTTTAGTTTCAGTTAAATGTATTTGGGAAGCCATCATCTGAAGTTGGATATGTGTGATCTTCTTCAGCATATAGAATAGGAGTTACAGGATGGTTCTTAATTAGAACTTCTATGCTTTACTTTATAAACAAAACAAAAACAACCCAGAAGTTTATAAGACCTATAGAGGTCTATGATCAGACCTTAGAGGTCTATAAGACCCATAGAGGTCTATGATCAGTAATTTAAAATTTGGTAAATGCTTTCACATATCAGAAACTTTTTAGTATATGACAGAAAAAAAGATGAGAAGCTTCATTACAATTCTAGTCTACATAAAGCATTGTTTATCGAGTCTGGAAGTTGATCATAACTGGTTTAGACACTGCTCTTGGGCTAACTCCATGACTTGTCTTAGATTTGTAAATCCACTTAGGATGTGCATTTCTTCCAGGAATGACAGTGGCTTATGACACAAGATTTTTATTCTCAGGTTACTCTGAATAATTTTAGAACTTCAGAACACAGACTAGAACACAGTTACTCTAACATGCTTTTATTGTTTTCAGGGATGTTTAGAAGAATTACAGCTGCAGCCACCAGACTTTTTACAGGAGATGGATCTGATGGTAGCTTCTATACCCTTGAAAGTCTGAGTGACCTTGTCCAGTCCATGATTCCCACGCATCCTTCTTTAGTTCTCCTCTGGTGTCAAATCCTGCTGCTTGTCAATTATACCAACTACAACTGGTGGTCAGAAGTGCATCAAACCCCAAAGTAAGACTTGATTTTGATCCCTAGTTATAGTAGTAGTAGTAGTGTGTGTCGTATTTACTAAAATTATGTTAAAACAGTCTTAAGATTTTACTGCTAACCCTGCCAGCTCATTGAATAGTGCTGTTTGGATTCTGAAATACATCTGCATTTACTTTACATCTATACATATTGTCTGTTCCAATATCAATATGTCTTTCCAACTAAGGAAGTGCGTTCTACATTCGGTTGTACTCAAAAGAACTGCTAGGTCATTTCTCTACTTTAAGGCAAGAAAATGTCATCTGAGTACTACTTTTAATTAAAATTGTGGAAATAACATAGCAAAATATTCAATATTTCATATTGAAGTGGAGACTTTGTATTTCACCTTCTAGCAAATAACTAGCCAGTGCAGATGATATACACTGTTGTGTTTATGAACAGACAATCTAATTAGTATAACTATAGCTATAGTTATATCTGTTCTCAGTGGGTCTGTTCTCAATTCCATCAAAATACAGTATCAGCACCCGCACCATCCTGATTCATTAGCATCAAGCATGGTAATAACCTCACTTAGTTGTCTGAAATGTGGACATACACTCTACAGGAAGTGTTCTCTTGTTCTGAAATTAGTTCATCTGTCAGGCATTGGAATGATTTGTCCTCTGGGGTTAAGGACAGCCCTATGTGGGTGAGTATCCCTCTGTGTTAACTGCAGAGGGAGATTAACAGCTGGCTGGAGAGACATTTCTGATGCTTGTGCAGTGAACGTTAGGGAGGCCTGGTCATGCTCTACGAGCGAATCAGTGCTTGCCCAAATGTGACATTTTTGCCTCAGTTCAACCTCATGATATGAAACAATATTATTCTAATTTGAGGAAACATGGAATTACTAGGCTTATGAGCTTTGTTACCTTCTTTGATTTACCAATATTGCCTCTAGTTTTTTCTGGCTTGGGCATCACTGTCAATCTGACACTAAGGACTAAGTGCTAAAGAGTACTGGTTTGGTTTGAGAAGAAAATACATTATTAGGTTCTGTCATCTTACCAGGGATGCAATAACCCATGTTTTTCTTTTAAATAACTTATTTAGTTCTTCAGATGTTCTTCACACTGTCCAAGGCAGTAATAAACACAGGATAAAAAAGTGGTGCTACAGTTGTTAGGAAGTAAAAAGCTGTTGGAAAGCTAAGTGTCTACTTCAAAGCAGTATCACCTTTGAATGAAGTTTGTAAGAAAATAAATACTATGGAAAGACATTGGTAGGATATTCCAAGCAAATTGATTGATAAGGTTTCAGTAGCCACAGTAATAAAATGTAGTCATAAAATAGTAACAAAATATAATGTGCTTCTTTCAGGAGACACAGTCTTTCTACTACTAAATTGCTTAGCCCTCAGATATCTGGAGACAGTGATGAATCAGATTCAGAATCTAAACGTGGCATGTGCAACCGAGAGATAGTGAGAAGAGGAGCACTCATTCTTTTCTGTGACTATGTTGTAAGTTTTGAATTATGAATTTCATACTTATAGTTTTATTTTATCGTGCTGACAGTCTTTTATTGATGATGTGCATGCATTAAGTGCATCTGTTTGGTTTACTAGTGAAAAATAAAGACTTGTGAAACATTCTGTTTTCAGGTGCTGCTTCTGTAAGCTTAGTAATGACTTTGGCGTTTTATTTCTATTCTAAACTGAGAACACTTTTGGGTTATAAAGGATACCTGATAGCTAATAGAATTATCTGCTGGGTATCATTTGGGTGGCATGGTTTAGTGTGAGGTGTCCCTGCCTATGGCATGGGGGGTTGGAACTAGGTGATCTAAAGGTCCTTTCCAACCCTAACTATTCTGTGATTCTTTGATCATTGCTTACTTGGGAAATGCTGGGAGTACACTAAGTAGCATTGGACTTGCCAGCATCTATAGTAGTGTCTAGGAGACAACAAGTTTCTGCCTATACCTTAACAGGAGAGGTTTTACACTGACACTGAAGAAGCACTTGAAGTACTAATGGGTGATCAGACACCAAAGTCAGACTACAGGTAGCTCAAAACCCCTCCAGAAACTCTTAACTGGGAGTGAGCATCACCTGGTTAGCTCTACAGATCTTTTCACGTTGCATTGCACTGCTTGTTGTTATACAGATAGCCTCCATAGGTTTAATATTCATTATCAACATGTCTCTTTGGATTTACTTTCCAGAAATTATTCATACCATGTTTATAGAATCATAGAATAGTTAAGGTTGGAAAGGGCCTCAAGATCATCTAGTTCCAACCCCCCCGTCATGGGCAGGGACACCTCACACTAAACCATCCCACCCAAGGCTTCGTCCAACCTGGCCCTGAACACCGCCAGGGATGGAGCACTCACAACCTCCCTGGGCAACCCATTCCAGTGCCTCACCACCCTAACAGGAAAGAATTTCCTCCTTATATCCAATCTAAACTTCCCCTGTTTAAGTTTGAACCCATTACCCCTTTTCCTGTCACTACAGTCCCTGATGAAGAGCCCCCCCCAGCATCCCTATAGCCCCCCTTCAGGTACTGGAAGGTTGCTATGAGGTCTCCATGCAGCCTTCTCTTCTCCAGGCTGAACAGTCCCAACTTTCTCAGCCTGTCTTCATATGGGAGGTGCTCCAGTCCCCTGATCATCCTCGTGGCCCTCCTCTGGACTTGTTCCAACAGTTCCATGTCCTTTTTATGTTGAGGACACCAGAACTGCACACAATGCTCCAGGTGAGGTCTCAGGAGAGCAGAGTAGAGGGGCAGGATCACCTCTTTCGACCTGCTGGTCATGCTCCTTTTGATGCAGCCCAGGATACGGTTGGCTTTAAAGCCAGTAGCAATAAGAAGTCTTTAAAACGAAGCCTAAACAGATAGCACATTTTACAACATGACTCTGTGTGTGTACATGTTTATTTCAAACAGCATTTCATTAAAAGAAGCAACTTTGAATTGACCTTATCAATTCACTTTTATAACCTAAATTTTTAGTGTCTTAAGCCTAAATTTACACATTCATTATGAGCTGCTTAATTTGCAACAAGATCAAAAGCATTTGGGGAAATTGTCATGTAAAAATAATGATGGCCAGGTTGGACAGGGCTTTGAGCATCCCTAGTCTTGTGGAGGGTGTCCCTGCCCATAGCAGGGAGTTGGGACTAGATTGTCATAGAATCATTTAGGTTGGAAAAGACCTTGTAAGATCATCAAGTCCAAATCTTTCAGGCCCCTTCCAACCCAAACCATTCTATGATATCAATATTTTAGAAGAATAGCCATCAGAATTATATATGAAAAAATGTATGTTGTGTCTGATAAAACTTTAGTAATTATATGCTTAATATGGGTGTTACTGGAATCAGATTTTAATTTTTTCCCTTTAGTGTCAAAACCTACATGATTCAGAACACTTAACCTGGCTTATTGTGAATCACGTTCAAGACTTGATTAATCTATCCCATGAGCCTCCAGTACAAGACTTTATTAGTGCTGTTCACAGGAATTCAGCAGCCAGTGGTCTCTTCATCCAGGCCATTCAATCACGGTGTGAGAATCTTGCAGCTGTAAGTTTAACTCTTTGCCTTTAAAGAATAGAGTGACTTATATTTAGCATATGTTTAACTGATAAGTATGCAAATCCTGACATTTCTGGGTCATTTTTCAACTTCCAAATTTATTTTAAAGTTACTTCATAAAAAATGCCAACCTCAAACCTTAGAATATGCTAGCAACCTTAGCATCAGGTGTGTTCCATCTGTCAAATCTGTGATTTCAACTAGAGTTGATTAAGCTGATCAAAACTGTAACTTTCATGTTTCATTTCAGTGCCTTGTAAGGCATAAGTAACAAACTACTAACTACAGATGCAGGACGGGAACTCAGGCCACCTTCATAGGCCCTAACAACATGGAAATGGTTTGCAAGCTCATTCCTTCCCCATTGATCTGCCCCACAAGTCATAGCCTCTTGATGAGGGAAATACTGCTTCAGAAATGGAGTATTGTTTCTGGTGATTATTTTAATCTTTAAATTAAAAGTGGACAAGGCTTTATAGGGGTGTAAGGTTGTATGCATCCCTCTTAATCTTTGTAACTCACTGTTATTTGCTGGACTTCCTCTAGACCTAATGGTGGGAGATGCTACCATACCCTGAGTAGCCTGGTGATGTTTCCTGTCTCTTCCCATTGCCTGTGCAAATCTAGTGCAACTACATTAGAGCTTTAGGCATGTGAGTGAAACACTTTAAAGTTAGGTGAGACGAATCTGAGCTTCAGTGTCTGAGAGCTGGTAGAATGAAGTAAACTAAATGTGTTTGAATGGAAGGATTAGTGATTCTATGAAATATTTGGTGATACCAGAAAAGTCAGTAAGATACTAAAATAGCTGATATTTACAGTCTGCTCTAAACCAAGGTTGGTTCCACTAGTCAGACTAGCTTGTCTCTGTCCCTTTACATTGCTGGTGCTGAATTGGTGCTCATATTTAAGAAAAGAAATCTTTGTACCCCCTTTGAATCCTGAGCAACTATTGTGTTGCTGTTCTTATGATTTAACCATGTGCCCAAAAAATCTCTAGTGCTTATCTGGATTTCTATACTATCTCTTACCTTCACTATGCTCCCGTTCCTATACTCTTCCAGCAAGAGTTCAAGCTGCTCACTGTTTGTGAGGGTTTTTCCAATTCCACTTAAGTCTCTCTAGCTTTTTTCCCTAAAAGTTTTGCTCCCTATGTTTTGCTTACTCTTTGGAAGAGTAAGCTTTTGCAGTTAAACATCAAACAACTTAGTGTTCACATTGAATAACCCAGTAACTCAAACCTATTCTTATCTAGATTATATTGATCAGCCAGTTGTCTGCTACAGGTTTTTCTAAATGCCTTTCCCTTTAGTCTTTGTATTGCAATTGATTACTTCCTTATGTCTATTTTTCTGTTTTGTTTTGTTTCAAAATCCAGCCCACAACTCTGAAGAAGACTTTACAGTGCTTAGAGGGAATACACCTCAGCCAGTCTGGGGCCGTCTTAACATTATACGTTGATAAGCTTCTGTGTACTCCATTCCGTGTGCTTGCTCGCATGGTTGACACACTGGCTTGCCGTCGGGTAGAAATGCTTTTGGCTGCAACTTTACAGGTAAAGATGAACATATGAATTTGTAGATAAGATTGGGCAGTGCTAGAAATATAAGCAAGTGTAATGATTCAAAGTACATCAAAATATGATGATATTTAAGTGATTTCATTGGAGAGGAAATTTATTTAATATATAGGTACATGAATGTTTGTTTCCCTTCATCTGCCTTCATTGTTTTCGAAATCTGTTTAAGGAACCTGCGGGTACTTATTTCTGTATATAATTCTTGTGACTTTTTCCAATAGAACAGCATTACTCAGTTACCAGTTGAAGAACTTGACAGAATTCAGGAATACCTTCAAAACAGTGGATTAGCAACAAGGTAAGTAATACCAATACGTGTTAAAATGCCAGACTAAGAAATATTCTAATACTAATTGTGTTAAGTCTTTTTTCCTACATTTGGGTGTCATCTTAAATATAAAATAATGGATCCTTTTTGGAGGTAAAACAGGAGTAAAATCTCTCATGAGATAAAGGCATGTTTTGGTACAAGGGTAGTTGTGTTTGGCTGAATTGAATTTGCAGTATACTTCAGAAGTAAACCCAAGCTAAAGGCTTGAAGGCGTCAGGTTGTCTTTCTGCATCCCAGTCAGTATTTAAATTTTAAAAAAGAACAGTTCCTTGAGGAAAAAAATACATTACTGAAAACAATTTATATTTTCCTCAGACTTTTGCAGTATTTTTGTCCAAGCTGGGTGGGCTGGTTTTTTTTTTTGTTTGCTTGTTTTGGTGTTTTTTCCATACAACTATGTTAAAGGTTTTAACTGTTCAGTCTCCCAGCTGTTTAAATTGCTATTACAAAAAGGAGCAAATTCCATTGTTTTTAAAAGCTTTATTTACTGTTGGAAAAATCTTTATTTATTCTAATTCCTCTTGATATCGTTGCTGTTTGAGGTTAATATCTGTTTCCTGAAATAACAAGCAAAGGAAAAGATGGGTGGGCTGGTTTAGTGTGAGGTGTCCCTGCCCGTGGCGGGGGGGGTTGGAACTAGATGATCTTGAGGTCCTTTCCAACCCTAACTATTCTATGATTCTATGAATACGAAGTCAAAGACTGCAGTAGATTGAAAGTAATGTGCATTCCTAGCTAACATTACTTAGTTTAGTTTTAGAGGGTTCTTGTTTGATAGGTCTTAGAACATATTTGTCTTCAGTCAAATAATCTGTACACTACCTTTTATTCATCTTACTTGTTAAAAAGACTTACTGCATAATTAAAACCTCAATTTGCATTTTATGCTTAAGCATGTACAAACTTTAAATTAAGTCTTTGTAGCTGATGATGCTGAGTTTGTTTCTTGGCTACTGATAGCTGTCATATGATGTAGTTCTACATCATATGACGGCACATATCCAACAAAGAACTTAAGATCCTGCTGCTTTTCTCTACCAGGATTAGAATTGGCTCACTGGATATCTTACTCAGTTTTGTAAATCATTTAAAATTAGAAAGTTAGCTCTCTGCTGATGTGTTCTTCTATTTTCAGACATCAAAGGCTTTACTCGCTCTTGGATAGGTTTCGTCTTATGGTAGCACCAGGCACAACTAGTCCTTCACCTCTGGTTACCTCACACCCACTAGATGGAGAAGACCAACCAGCTTTAGAGAATGTAATTCTAGACAAAGTAAGGTTATGTTTAGAAAGACTGGCTAAAAGTGCATTGGCTGTAAACAAGCTTTGCTAATTACAAGATACTTAAATACAGCTTATTTTTACTGTGCCATTAATGTTCTCAGAATTGTCAATGAATCCCAAATATAGATCAGTGAATGATTTCATATGTTTTGGCTGACTGTTGAACTTAAGATGAATAATTAGCACATGCATAGATGTTTATGTTGACAGTGCTGTGAAAAACTATCAAGTCTTGTTTTTTTTTTTTTGCATAATTTTGATGGAAAGATTTATATAAGGTTCAGTAGAGAATGACATATACCCTTGGTATTTGCTGCAGTGATAGATTTTATTAATTTGCTCAAAACTGTTGGTTGCTCCTTAAATATTAAGCATTAACTTCTCAGCTTCCACTTCTCAGCTTTAAATTACTTCCAGAGAATAATCATGACTACTTAACTGCTTCTCTCTTTTGTGGGGCCTGTATCTTCCTTTTTTTCTGGTTGTCCCATGGCACAGATAATTTCTCTTTTTCATTCCTTCATGTTCTACTGGGATACACAGTAATAGGAAATGTATGTAACTTTGTCCTCAAATTAACCAAAAAAAATCTCCTTTCTCTGGAACTGTAAATTCTGCACAAAGGAAGTAGGTTTTGTATGTTTCCTATACAACCCCTACATAGGCCATAAAACCATAAATACCTCAGATTGGAAGGGATGCATAGGGATCATCCAGTCCAACTCCCTGTTCCTTGCAGGGCTACATAAAACTAAACCATACAACTGAGAGCATTGTCCAGATGCTCCTCAGCCTCCAGCAGGCGTAGCTGCATTCTAATTCGCATCGCCAAATTCAGGGTTATGAGAAGGAAACCACAGAAAACTGGTAACTGAGCCTTTTTATATTCCTTAGTTATATCAGTTAACTAACTAATTCCTGTACACTCATCACTGATAATTTAAGGAGTAAATTTGCAGTGGTGTGTGATGGTATTCCTTTATTTCAGTGAGTGTTGAAAGATAGGTGCTGTCTTCATCTGCTCATATATTTGAATCGGAATACTTTTTCTTGGTTATAGTATTGGATTCTTTGCTATTACTGGTATGTTTGTATGACTAGAGTGAGTATTTCAGGTTTTTTCCTAGGTAGTCTCCTCAACTTTAGGATCCTAATGCATACACCTGTGCTATATGTTAAGCTTATTTTTTGTTGTTTTCTGTCCAGACTCTTACGGAAATAGACCACTTCCCAGTGAACATCCATCGGTCTAGTTTAAGATGGTCCATTTGCCAATTGTCTGTTCATTAATGTCTTTGACATTAATGTGGCCTAGTGGTCTCTTAAATGGACCATGATTCAGTGCCAATGAACAGTTCTCCCCCTGCCCCTATAAACTGCTATTATTTCCTGAAAACAAAAATGTAATAAATTTCTTTAATTATTGAAGGACTGGTATGTGTCACTGGTGAGGTCGCAGTGTTGTGTGAAGTCTGACTCGGCACTACTAGAAGGTGCAGAACTGGTAAATAGGATTCCTCAGCCTGATCTGGACTCATTCATGACCAGCAAGGTAATTTCTTTATCAGATGAAACACAGTCAGATGAAGAGGATGTAATGACTTTAATGTTATTAATTGATAACAGATTATGTTCTTAAATGTAAACACTTCCAATGTATCTAATACTGGTAGTTCAGTTCTTGAATTTCACTTTGTTTTGGAAACTAAAGTAGTAAATATGTTCTACTTCTGTGTCTAGCAGTGCTGCTCATAGTAGATTTCTAATAGCACACGTTGGGTGTGTCAGTGGAAGTGAAAGTTAGTTTGTGTACTACAGTCACAAACATCCAGTTCTACCATTATATATAATCTCAGTTTGCCATATAGTCTCTTACAAGAACAGATGGTTCTGTAACTTTTTACATATCTATGCTAGATGACTTGCAATATGCAGGCAACAGGCCACAGATAATAATCTGGTGTAAAGGACAACTTGCATTATTTGTTTTCTAGTTATTTATTTTGTTCAAATTCTCTGTGTTACACTTGCTACTGGTATACAGAAATAATAATGGGAAACTGTTTAGAAACAGTATTTGAAAACTTACTACTTGGAAGATTCTTTATATAGGTCATCTTTAAGCTTATTCACATACTTAAATAAAATTAAATTAAATTAAATTAAAATTTGGAATAAGCATAGAGTTTTCTTTCCAGAACAGTAGTGTTTGGAATTTAAGTGTAGAACAAATATGAGCTTAATTATGGAATTGTTACACCACATTAGAGCAGAGGTCATAATAACAAGTTAATTAATAAACTGTTAATTTACCACCATATTAGTATGCCAAAATAGTACTGTTGGATACTTAGCTTCTTTTTAAAAGCAATTTCTTTACTTTTTATTTACTATTTGACTTCAGGAATTCAACCTAAGCTTGTTGGCACCTTGTTTAAGTGTTGGCATGAATGAAATTTCAAGAGACCAAAAGAGCAGCTTCTTTGAGACAGCTCGGAGGGTAACTCTGGATCATGTATCTACCACTGTACAGAACCTTCCAGCCAGCCACCAGGTTTTTCAACCACTACTGCCAACTGAGCCATCAGCCTACTGGAAAAAACTAAGTGATATATTTGGTAATAGAAATAACGGTCTTTTTAAGTTTATTCTCTCCTCTGCAAAGGTACTTTACAGATGTCTTGTGAATACATGAACTTATTATTTTTTAGAAAATCAAGATACCTGCATTAAAGTGCTTAGGAAATAAGTCTGAGAAATATTTATTGAGGGGAAAAAATTCAAACTGCTAGATTTCATCCAGTCTTATTTTATAGGAGATGAGGTGATGTATCAGTCTGTGATGACACTTTGTCGTGCACTGGCTCAGTATTTGTTGTTACTCTCAAAACTACCAGCTGGTCTCCGTGTTCCTCCTGACAAAGAGGATGATATCCTGAAATTCGTAGTGATGTCAATAGAGGTAAGAAACTACAGCATAATTAAGATGTCATGAAATGTTGGGAGCAGGAACAACTTTGACTGGTCACCATTAAGTAACATTTGATCTGGGCAACTTTCTTGTCTTAAGTGTAGAAATTTCTTCTGGTGCTAGTAAATCAGGTGGACTTATGGGCCCAGGGGGGTTGTGGAGTCTCCTACACTGGAGATATTCAAGGCCCGCCTGGACAAGTTCCTGTGTGATGTACTGTAGGTTACCCTGCTCTTGCAGGGGGGTTGGACTAGATGATCTTTTTAGGTCCCTTCCAACCCTTGGGATTCTGTGATTCTGTGAAGGGTAGCTGTTGACAAGAAGTTGATTGACTGATGGGATGATCTTGGCATTTGGGAAAGCGGCCCTGCACTGATCTGTAGGAGGCTGAATAAATGGTGTATAATGCTCATTATATTTTTTTTGTACTTAAACTCTGTTCTCTCAGGAAAACAAATTGGTTCAACTTGCTAATAAAACTCTACATATTGTTGAGTAAAAAACCACCATCAAACACCTTTAGTTGTAAGTTCTCTTGTGACAATTTGTTCTTAATGGGAAATTTTTATTTTTGCCCAGGCACTATCATGGCGTTTAATGCATGACCAGATTCCATTAAGTGTAGATCTTCAAGCTGCTCTGGATTGTTGCTGTCTGACATTACAGCAGCTTAACCTCTGGAATTTATTGGCTTCTGCAGCAAATGTGACATATGCTTGCTCCTTAATTAATTGCATTAGGTTTATCGTGGAAGCAGGTAAGTCCTATTTAAACAGCTATGAGAAAATTTTCTTAATAAATTGTCAGTCATCACTGATGAAATTCCAGGTGTCTGGAATATTCCTTCCGAGTCCTTTTTAATTATTTTGTTGACAGATTTGTTTTTACTACTTTTAATTTCTCATTTAAAACTTCGTGTTTACTTTTGAACTTGGCAGATGCCTTGGAGATGTTAAATACTCGACTCTTATGTGGCTTTGAGGAGAAAAAGGGAATAGGAGAGACGTTAATGGCTGTATTTTTTCAATATTTTTGTCTTAATTTAGTTGCTGTTGAACCTGGCAATCAACTTCTTAGTCCTGAAAGAAAGAAGAATACTTCAAAAGGCTTAATTGAGGGTGAAGTTGATTCAAACGCACAGAGTAAGTAAATGGTGATTTTCTCTTTTGCCTTAAACTTTTACTGTAGAAATACTTGTAGATACCCTTTCTATTATTATTTTTTCAACAAGATTTCCTCTAAGATCTTATTTTTATTTGATGTTTATTAACTATAGGCTGACCTATTTTTAACAGCTACAGTTGCTTTTTCTTGAGAGTTAAATATTACTGCAGATTTTTCCTGGGGGTGAGTGGGGTCTGCTATCTGTGCAGCCATGCTGTATGCTTTTTAATGTGGGATTATTTTCATATGGGAGAGGAAATAGTAACAGTTCTACTTCTGAAGAATGGCAGATTCATTATTTGCCCTTCTACAGTATGGGAGCAATATGTTGAGGTTAAGGTCAAGTGCAGTCCATGAGCATGGAATCCAGCTGTACTGGTGCAGTAGGATACCGCATCTGTCTACAGAAATTACCTGTCAGATTTAGCATAGAGCTAGCTGTGAGACTGTCATCTGAAAAAGAGATGAGTTTGGTCACTTTAAATTCTTATAAGTGCTCTGTTCAGTGTGGCCTGTTCTTGCTGGGGTTAGCGAGTCAGCTGCTTTGCTGGCAGATCTCGGGTACCGGTAATCTCCAGCACTGAGACTGTCAAACAAGACAAACCGTTGCTGTGAGGGTGGTAGCAGTACTCTTCAACTAGCTGAAATACTGTAGAATATTTCTTTGTATGCATTCTTATTGTGGTTTTGTCCTTTTTAGTCGACATACTGAAGTCATTAAGCATTTTCTGGTTTTCTGTATATTTTTTAATTATGTGTCTTTTGAAAGATTCACAAAACAGATTTCTTTTTCTCCCAACAAAGAAACCAAACACATCACTGCAGCTTGTGAAATGGTAGCTGAGATGGTGGAGTGTTTACAGACTGTCCTGGCACTGGGACACAAAAGAAACAGCAGCATCCCAGCATTCCTTACTCCTGTCCTCAAGAACATCATCATCAGTTTAGCAAGGCTGCCTTTAGTGAACAGTTACACAAGAGTACCTCCTTTGGTATGTTCATTATGCTTTGTTTTCAGGAATTTAAAAGTTGTTCAGTAACTTCTTGAAAACCACACACAGTGCTGCATCTTAAGTTTTACGTCAGTAGGGCTTCAACCTTTAGTTAATCAGCCAATTTGTCATCTTAAACTCCGAGTAGCAAAACATTGTAAAGCTATCATAGGAGTTCACTTTGGAAAGGAGTGTTGACACTCCTTGCTTTCTTATTTGAAGGAACATCCAGGTGGTAGTTTTAAGAAAGGAAGAGCAAGCAGTGACCTGGGGCTAATATTTCCTTCTTCTCAGTGGGATTGCTTACCCTGGAAAGAGTGCAAAATCTACCCTGCTACTTTCTTTATGCCACATGAATTGGCAAATTCATTTTTTATCATGCAATGATTCAATGGTGCTGAGGTGTCTGAAGTAGTATCTGAACTCACTCAGGTATTTGTATGTGGTGCCGTACTATGGTGTGCCATATGATGGTATGCCATGCAAATACTTTTGGGTTATATAGTACCGTTCTTTCCTAACTCGTCTTGGACAATGTATTTAAACTTTTTCTTTTTGGTCAGTGTAACATAGATTGAAGAATATCTCATGATTACCTCCATATGTGGTTAGTACTGTGAAATGACCTTGTTTTGATAAACTTCAAAACCATGATCAGCAGCATTTCTTGATACTTATAAGGTAGAACAAAAGGGAGTTTCCTGGTGTGTGCAAGGTCATTCTTTGGCCTTTCTCTGTTTCTCTCCACTCTGTTTTTGAGGGGATGTTACAAAAATACTAATTTTTGTGATTCGGACTTTATTGCCCCTTCTTGGATGTATCTGTGTGCTTTTTTTTCACGCATAGTGTGTGAACTCTTTCCCGTGAATTATCTTTTCAGCATCAGTTCTGCACAATCAAGGAGTCACCTGGCACTTAAGTTCCTGTCATATTTCAGCTTAGAATTTACTTGTCTTATATTTCAGTTTAGAATTTACTCGCTTCCATATCCAAACGTGGTCAATAGGACTCAATAATTGTGAGAAAAATGCAATTAATTTTTAAAGACCCAACAACACCTTAGGAAAACGGTATGTGTGCTAGCTGTGTTAGATATTTAATCTTTCTCTGAGGTGGTTTTTTACTTGGAGAATTACTTTTACTCACATCTCATCACTTCTGAATGGCACATATGTATTTGTAGCTGTCATGTCAGTATTGTTTCTGCTTTAGATAAGTAGACTCAATTTCTGTTTCCTTAGGTCTGGAAATTAGGCTGGTCACCAAAGCCTGCGGGTGACTTTGGCACAGTTTTTCCAGAAATCCCGGTAGAATTTCTTCAGGAAAAAGAAATCTTCAAGGAGTTCATCTATCGCATTAATACACTTGGTATGTAAAAATTAAAAATGAATACAGTTGGCTGTTACTGGGCATTTACCTGTGTTGTGAAGCTACTGAATAACAGAATCTGATACCATTTCTTTACTTGTGTTGCTTATGTGGAAGAGAAATAATATTTCAGAGCAGCTTAGTAATTGTGCTGCAATAGTTCTTACATTCTGCTCAGCGCAGAGCAGAAAATCATAAATTATAAAGCCAAACCCTGTGCCAGCTCGGGAAGATGATTTCAGCATGCTCTTTTACAGAATGGCCGCTTGTTTTCTGGAGGGTACACTTGACAGTATGGTCGAGAATATTTTGCTTCCCCTCGTTTTCTGTTTTCATGCGTATTATATAAACAGAATTTAGTGCCACTGAGTATTTTAAATGAGATGCTGTTACTTGAAAACTGCTGGATATGTCAAGGTTTACTGAATGAGAACCATAGGGCTTAAGAGTTGAATTCTTTGCAGCAGGTGAGACTGTAAAGGATAATGCCTCAATTTTTCTATATGCTTATGGATTTTTGTTGTTGTTGTTGTTAGTGATTGTTTTGGGTTTTTTGCTTTGATTGGTTGGGTTTTTGCCCCCTTCCCCAGTCCACGGGTTGACTGACTTGTGGTGCAGCACTGATTTCTGTTTAATCACTGTAATGCCCAAGATGACATTCTAATTTTCGTTTCTTTAAATATCATTAGTATAAACTGCAGGGTATTCAGGATTTTTTTGCAGTCTTCTGTAGGTAAAAATCTGTTTGGAAAAACTAAATGAGAAGTGCTTGAATTTTAATGGTCCGGTTTTTTAGGCAGTTCAGTCATTTTGCTTTTAGGGCATAAAGATTTCTTGGATTATGAGATTCTCCACAACTTTCTTTCCTGTGAGAGTTAGCCCATATTCTGGATGATTTTATGTTGTAAGAACCTGATAGTTCTCAGTGCTTTAAAAGTTGGACAAAATATTGAAATATGTGTAAGAAACAACCCCAACAGGATCACTTTAATAATGTACTGAACCCATCTATAAGGGTTGTCACTTCCTAAATACAACATAGAATCATAGAATAGTTAGGGTTGGAAAGGACCTTAAGATCAGCCAGTTCCAGCCCCCCTGGCATAGGTAGGGACACCTCACACTAAACCTTGTCACTCAAGGCTCTATCCAACCTGGCCTTGAACACCACCGGGGATGGAGCATTCATAACTTCCTTGGGCAACTCATTCCAGTGCCTCACCACCCTTACAGTAAAGAACTTCTTCCTTATATCCAGTCTAAACTTCCCCTGTTTAAGTTTTAACCCGTTACCCCTTGTCCTGTCACTACAGTCCCTAATAAGTAGTCCCTCCCCAGCATCCCTATAGGCCCCCTTCAGGTACTGGAAGGCTGCTATGAGGTCCCCACGCAGCCTTCTCTGCTCCAGGCTGAACAGCCCCAACTTTCTCAGCCTGTCTTCATACATGATGTGCCCCAGTCCCCTGATCATCCTTGGACTTGTTCCAACAGTTCCATGTTGTTTTTATGTTGTTAGTTTAAATTTTAACTGTTGTGATTTCAAAAAAAATGCATAATACAATAGAAAATGGTGTGAAACTAAATCTGTGGAAATTATGTGCCAACTTTTTAATGCTGTTCTATGCTGTGTTTGTGTTAAGACATAAATGGCTATCTCTGAGTGTTTCCATAGGATGGATTAGCCGTACTCAGTTTGAAGAGACTTGGGCTACTTTGCTTGGTGTGCTTGTAACTCAGCCTATAGTAATGGACCAAGAGGAGAACCAACAGGAGGTAATATCATTCACTAATTTTTTTTTTTTATCAAATTTTACTTAAAGTAAGAAAAATGGTTCTTTTAATAAACGTGCACAGTAGAAAAGTAGTGACTAAAACCAAGGAATTATTTCTGGTTTATATTTTCTTGTCTTCATATCCTTGTGAGTTCAGACACACGCATCTTCTGGATTAAAGCTTTTGCAAGTGTGTAACCAGTATGGAGAATATTAGTCAAACTGTTTCAACTTTATATTAGTACATCACTCAACATGCACACAGTTCAAAGTTTGGTTTATTAGATGTTTGACTTTAGGCACAATAGGAACTCCTTCTCTGAAAACTTTCCAGTTCAGATCTGGTCTTATTTGATGCCTTATTTCAACAGGGAGTTAATGCGTTGATGCAAAGAAAGAGACTAAACACTTTGAAGGAACAGAATGGACGTCTTGAGGTTTTAATGTTTTTGCGATAAGAGAGGATGCATACAGAGTGGCTGATGAGATGAGAGGATATCTTGCTGCTACAGTTAAAGTGCTTTATGTGCATTGCTTAAGTCAGATTTCTGGATGGAAATAAGTCTAGATGTCAGGCTTATTAATGATAATTTAATGGAAGGTGGCAAACTGATATTCAGAGCTTTCAGGATTCCATTTACAGTTCAAATTACAGTAACTTCATTTTACAGGAAGATACGGAGAGGACCCAAATTAATGTTCTTGCAGTACAAGCCATAACTTCCTTGGTGCTGAGTGCAATGACAATACCTGTTGCAGGCAATCCAGCAGTTAGCTGTTTGGAACAGCAGCCCCGCAACAAAGCTCTGAAAGCTCTGGACACAAGGTATTTTTTCACTTGTTCTAAAATGCATAAAAACTATACTTGTTATTAATACATAATTATAATTGCTTAGTCTAGCTGTAGCAAAAATATGTATAGACTGTATTTTCTAAGTAAGAATGTATACACATGGATCTGTTTACCTGGGTCGGAGCAATCCCAGGCACAGCTTCAGACTGGGCAAAGAAGAGATTCAGAGCGGCCCTGCAGAGAAGGACTTGGGGGTGCTGGTTGATGAGAAAATGAACATGAGCCGGCTTCAGTGTGCGCTCGCAGCCCAGAAAGCCAACCGTATCCTGGGCTGCATCAAAAGGAGCGTGACCAACAGGCTGAAGGAGGTGATCCTGCCCCTCTACTCTGCTCTTGTGAGACCTCACCTGGAGTATTGTGTGCAGTTCTGGTGTCCTCAACATAAAAAGGACATGGAACTGCTGGAACAAGTCCAGAGGAAGGCCACGAGGATGATCAGGGGACTGGAGCACCTCCCGTATGAAGACAGGCTGAGGAAGTTGGGGCTGTTCAGCCTGGAGAAGAGAAGGCTGCGTGGGGACCTAATAGCAGCCTTCCAATATCTGAAGGGGCCCTATAGGGATGCTGGGGAGGGACTATTTATTAGGGACTGTAGTGACAGGAAAAGGGGTAATGGGTTAAAACTTAAACAGGGGAAGTTTAAATTGGATATAAGGAGGAAATTCTTTCCTGTTAGGGTGATGAGACACTGGAATGGGTTGCCCAGGGAGGTTGTGATTGCTCCATCCCTGGCAGTGTTCAAGGCCAGGTTGGATGAAGCCTTGGGTGGGATGGTTTAGTGTGAGGTGTCCCTGCCCATGGCAGGGGGGTTGGAACTAGATGATCTTGAGGTCCTTTCCAACCCTAACTATTCTATGATTCTATGAATTTAAACGGACTTAGCATCACAAACCTGTTGAGCTGAAAGACAATATCTGAAAAAGACAGTATCTTGTACAGTGTGCAGAATGTATTTCTCAACATTTCTCAGTTTTAGCATTCCTGATAATGAATATAAGCATAGACACATAACATTGTCAGGTAAACTAGTTAGACTTGCACAAAAAATGTTGAAGGGAAAATCTGCTTAAATTGTTTTCTATTGGGCTTTCAGATTTGGGAGGAAACTAAGTGTTATCAGGGGAATTGTTGAACAAGAAATCCAAGCAATGGTATCGAAGAGAGATAATATTGCTACACATCATTTATACCAAGCTTGGGACCCTGTTCCATCACTTTCTCCCGCTACTACAGGTAAGTGTGGTGGGAGTGGGAGGGAAGAGTGAATTCTCTATGTGTAAAAGGTAGAGAAAACAGTCTTAGGAATTGATTTGAAATCCAGTTTGCAGGAAGTGAAACCATTTTCACATCTACTTTTCTGTGCATATTTTAAGTAATTGTCTTCTGTTTTGTTATAGGTGCTCTTATCAGCCATGAAAAACTCTTACTGCAGATCAATACTGAACGAGAAATAGGAGATATGGATTATAAACTGGGACAGGTTTGTTAAAGCCTTAACTTTGAACTTGACTTTTATTACATTTCTACCAGTTTGTAAAAATTAGAAGGCATTGCTTAACCTCAGATGTAAGCTAACAGCTTTCAGATGCAGAGTAGGTTATAGCTGGCTGAGAGGAATCGCCCAGTTTTCCCACCTCTCATAGAATATTTTGCTTGTGTGTCTGAGGCCTACCTGTGAGCCAGCTATTGAGTTGTACTTCTCAGCCTTGGGTGTTCAAGTGTAGCTTCTACTACCTATTAGATTTTAATTTGCTACTGCATGCTTGCAGTAGTCCTTAAGAATGTTATTTTAAATCCAGTGTGGAGATGTAAGTTTCACTGGATGATGCAACTTGGAAAAGTAGCACTACATACAGTGAATTAAAAAGTAGTCCTTATCCAGTTATTTATCTCCCTGAAAAATCAGTCTTGCATAAAGTTGCACATTAGTTTTAAATGTAGTATTTGTTTTGCTATTTGAATAGTATGTATTAGTGGAAAAAAACCACCCTTAAATACTAAACTCAGGTGACTTTTTTCAAGGTATCTTTTGCATAGGGAAGATCAAACAAACACTTGTCTGTCTCTAGGTGTCTGTGTGTTCTCTTGGGATTCTAAGTGGCTTGAATGTTCACTATCTGCAGGTTTACAGACCTTGTGTGTTATTTACAAAATCTGTAATCTCTATAACAATATTAGACATTAGACATCCTGCTTGAAAAATAAATGTATATTTTTGTTGAACATGAGAAAGAATTCTATGTAAGGATGAATTTCTGTCTTAAAAAGAAGTCTTAGGCTATGTAAGATAAGTAACTTTAGAGGGAAAAGTAATACCTGCATTGAAACATAGGAAGCACTGATTTTGTTCTGGAATCTTCACATAGATTATTTATGAAATACCATCAGCAGGTCTTAATGTTCTGAAACATTAGTTTTATTTATAGATAACGTGAAGAACCACCAAGAAGTTTTCTTCTTTGTAGATAATTGTAACTAGCCTGAGTCAAAATATTTGACATCTTAGACTTGTCTGGTTTCAGAAGAAAGGTTATATTGCAATCACATATGCTGAGTTGTGGCTTGAGAAGAGTTAGGAATGTGTTTTCTATTGAACTGCAGTCATTGCAGTTCTTTCTGAATTGTTTTCTTGCTTAATATGAGTAATAAAATATTTATACTTTGCTTTAGATTTTAGATCTGGTATGTTGATGTAGGATGATGCATATACATTGCTAGTGCATGCTCACAGGTTAGCCGATGCTGCTTTCAGCATCACCTGTATTGCTGAGCTAAGCACATGGTGCTGCTGGTTTTCCTGTGCCACACAGTTTAAACTGAGTTAAACTAAAGCATTGGTAAAGGTATAAATAAAAAAATAAGTGATGTGCAGTTCATGTAAATGTTGTTTGAGTCTGTGTTGCCTCTCATTTAAATGATATTTGGCTTCTAAGATGATTTTTTTTTTTCTAATCTATGAGAGTGTTTTGTTTCTTTTTTAATTTTCTTGTTTGTTCTGTTCTGTGTTGCAAGGTCTCTATACACTCCATATGGTTAGGAAATAATATCACTCCTTTGAGAGAAGAAGAGTGGGGTGAGGATGAGGAAGATGAGAATGACATACCTGCTCCTTCCTCACCACCGACTTCTCCTATTAACACCAGGTGTGTTATTTTTTTCTTGTCTCTCTTTTGACTTAAGTTTTTATCCTTTATATTCACTTCAAGAAAGTGGGTTTATAAATCAGATAAATAACTGTATAAATTGGCAAATAACTGTACTATTTCAAATCAAGTAATTTTACCAGTGCTTAAGAATAGCCGTTTTAACATTTGCTTATTGTGCCTTGCAGGAAACACCGGGCTGGTGTTGATATACATTCTTGTTCTCAGTTCTTGCTTGAACTGTATAGTCAGTGGATATTGCCATCAAACCCTAGCAAGAGAACGCCTGTCATCTTGATTAGCGAAGTAGTGCGATCAGTAAGTCTAACCTACTATTCAGAATCACAATTGAGTACTTGTTACCAAATATTCAGAGCTAAGCACCATTTGTAAAGCTTGTTTTGATATATGGGAAAGACTGATTTTTCTTGTCAGTGCTATTATATGGGCAGTACACATATAACTTGAGCAGTTGGTCAATGTAACATTATACTGATTTAAACCTGTTTAAGCATTCTAGACTGCATATTCTGCTAGTAGATTACAGGCATTGCTATGTGATAGTTGGTATTTTACTTAATTGCTGAAAGTAGGTTTCAGGATTTTGCTTATCCTATCTCTTCGTAAGAAAATGCAGATGGGACAGCAGTGTATCAGAGAAGTAAGTTAATTAAGTGTAGAAGCAAAACTAAAGAATGCAAGTGTGGAATGTGTCTTGACAGCCATTATTCACTATCATAAAAGAGCTAAAACGAAACTCTCCTTGCAAGAGGGTGTTTTGGGGTGGTTTGGTATATTGTAAATGGTAATGCACGTTAATTTTCCAGAATTACCTACCCTAGTGGATTTGGTTTTGTAAACCTTTTGGAAAATAAAGACCTTTTGGAGGTAACTGTTATCTGAGAAGGATGGTGGAATTAGTTCTGGACAACAGTAGTTACTCCAGACGCTTGAGTTAATGTTTACACATTTCATAGATTAATCAACTTCCTGACAATTATAACAGAAGGGAAAGACAACTTTTGGCTATCTGCTAATGGGCTTTTTTGTGTGCGATTTTGTGTACAGCTTCTGGCAGTATCAGACTTATTTACAGAGAGGAATCAGTTTGAGATGATGTATACAACATTGACCGAATTGCGAAAGGTACATCCATCGGAAGATGAGATTCTTGTACAGTATTTGATACCAGCCACTTGTAAAGCTGCTGCTGTTCTTGGAATGGTAAGAAATTCTTATGGAAGTCGATTGCAAACTCTTGAGTGTCTAGGTTAGCTTATCTTTAGCTTCTGTTGCAAAATCTGATGTACTTGGTAAGAGTGGTTAGTGTCCAAGAAAATCCTTTAGCTGATCTTCATAGCTATAAGAAGTAACAGGAGGTGTGTTCTGGGCTTTCAGATGCTGCACACATGATCTCCAGTTGTCCCATATCCAAACAGAAAGGCTGTTTGGTTGGGGTTTTTGAGATTTGAACTTAATTTAATGTGCTTTTTGGTTAATCTTACTCAGTGGAGTGTTACCTTTGCCCTAGACTTGTTTGTTACATTTCAGGCCAGGAATGAGGACTGTGGGGAAAAAAAAAAAAAACAGCCGTTGCTGGATTTGTGTTACTGTAATCTCATGAGAAAGCTATAAGGTCTCCCCTGAGCCTGCTTTTCTCCAGGTTAAACAACTCCAGTTCCACCAGACACTCTTCATCACACTTGTGCTACAGACCCTTCACCAGCGCCATTGCCCTTCTCTAGACCCGCTCCAGCATCTCAATATCTCTCTTGTAGGGAGCGGCCCAGAACTGAACACAGGATTCAAGTTGTGACCTCACCAGTGCCCAGTACAGGGGGATGATCACTGCCCTGCCCTGCCCTGCTGGCCACACCATTGCTGATACAGGCCAGGATGCTGTTGGCCTTCTTGACTGCCTGGGCACAAGCAGCTCATGTTCAGCAGCCATCAGTCAGCATCCCCAGGCCCTTTTCTGCTGAGCAGCTTTCCAGCAGCTCTTCACTAAGCGTGTAGCACAGCATGAAGTTGTTGTGGCCCAAATGTGGGACCCAGCACTTCACCTTATTGAACCTCATACAATGGGACTCAGACCATTGATTAAACCTGTCCAGATTGCTCTGTATACCCTTCCTACCCTAAAGCAGATCTACACTCCTGCTAAACCTGATGTTGTCTGCAAAACTTACTGAGGGTGCACTTGATCCCCTCACCCAGATTATGGGAGTGGTGGAGAGAAAGATATGTAGGTCTGGGTGCCAGTGGTCTTGGAGAACAGCTAAAGGAAAACAGTATTTTGTGTTTAGTAGATGGTAGAATATTCTTTTGGACACAGACTATAGGCTTCTACTGGTCAGTTTCAGACAGAAGCATCCTTTGTGGTTAACTGAAAGACCTGATTATATTGTGACATTTGATTAAAAGTACTTTTAAACCAAGCTCTGGTTCATGCCATGTTTTCTGCTCTTTAATTTGTTCCAAGCATTTCTAAATGAGACAAGCCAGCAGTATTGAACCAGTGTTGAATTTTAATGAATACACTCATTGGTTGTATTAGGATAAAGCTGTGGCTGAACCAGTAAGTCGACTGCTGGAATCAACCCTAAGAAGCACCCATATGCCAAGTCGGATTGGAGCTCTGCATGGAATTCTTTATATCCTTGAATGTGACTTGCTTGATGAGACAGCAAAGCAACTCATCCCAATTATTAGCGAGTATCTGCTCTCCAACTTGAGAGGAGTAGCGCAGTAAGACTCTTTCCCCTTTCCCTCCCTATCCCCAACTGTTGCATGCTTATGTGCGAACAAAAGGGCTCTATATGGTTTATGGTTGTCACTACACTTGAGAACAGGCTGCTGTATCAAGTAGGTTTTGGGGTTTTGGCACTTTCGTTGAAAATATCAGCCAATTTTATGTTTGATTTACAGAAGTGAAAGGATATTTAAGGGTGAGAAAACTGAGAGACTTTTTTTCTCTTTGGTGAATTGTGTTCCTTATACCTTGTTTTACTGTCAAAAAGCATACTCTTGGAATAAGACTTGCAGGATCAGTTATGAAGCTTATTCCTCCTAAAAGAATCAGACAGTGATAGCATACAACTATATTGCTGAAAAAAACTCTTGTATTGCACTGGATTTCCATGACAGCCAGTGCTCCCTTATGGCATCTTGGTTCTACTTTGTGGGATTTTAAAAACTGCATAGATTTCATGTGAAAAAATACTTAGTGTTTCTAAGAATTGCTTATATTGTCTCTGTTTATGACCTAGACAACTTTGATGTAAGTGACCACTTATGTTTTTGCTTACTTACAGTTGTGTGAATATCCATAACCAACAGCACATCTTGGTAATGTGTGCAGCTGCTTTCTATTTGATTGAGAATTACCCACTTGATGTAGGGCCTGAATTCTCTGCAGGAATTATACAGGTATGTTGTGATGCCTCCAGTCACAGGTCGTCACTAACTTGGGATCACCACATAGATATCTTTAACACTTAACTTGATTATTGTGGTGTTAGGTATGCTTTTGGGGTTTGTTTCATCAGTTTTTTCTTAATACCTGGTGCAGTTCTATGCTAGCTGCAGTGATATGGTGCTAGAAGATGACCTAAATAGACCTCAAAAACAGGGAGTTGGCCTTTTCCTTTATTTCAGATGTGTGGAGTTATGGTGTCTGGAAGTGATGAATTAACACCATCCATTATTTATCACTGTGTCCTGAGAGGATTAGAGCGACTCCTTCTTTCAGAGCAACTTTCTAGGCTGGATAGCGAATCACTAGTTAAACTGAGTGTTGACAGAGTGAATGTGCAGAGCCCCCACAGAGCGATGGCTGCACTTGGATTAATGCTGACTTGCATGTACACAGGTATTTGCTTTTCTTATACTGCTCATGTGCTGAGTGACTAACTTACTAACAGTGTTCATTTTCTGCATTTATTTTTATTACCAAGGATAAAAATGTCTTATTTTAGCATTTACAATAAACTTGTAACAAATTATTTTGGTTTAGGAAAGGAAAAAATCAGCCCCAGTCGTGCCACAGATGCAAATCCTGCTGCTCCTGACAGTGAATCTGTGATTGTAGCTATGGAACGAGTATCTGTCCTTTTTGATAGGTAAGAGGATAAAACGTGTGTAATGGGGCACGAGGAGAAAAAGGATTGTTTGGCACCGTGTGGTCACTTCTCTATTTGACAGTTCTAATATTTAATTAATTATGTTTGTCTGCTTGCCGCTGCTTAAAATTGATACTTCTTTCTGGTATACAGAGTATATATAACACTGATGGAATTGCTGAAGGCAGCACAAATACAGAGGAATGTAAATGGAAAACAGACATGTCCTAACTGATACTGTGTGTTGCACAAACCATAATAGTTTATAAATGTATTTCCAGCTCCCTTCAGGTCAAACTCTTAAGTGCTTTTCAGGATGTCTTCTGCATAATCAAAGATATAAATTTGGTTTATGGGAAATAATCTTTCAAACCACCCTAAGAGTTTAAAATCTTCTTCCCCTTCCCCCACCCAAGTGTTGCTCTTTCTAACGCTGCTAAGTAATTGCAGAGCAAGGGTACAGTAAAACTTCTGTATTCACATGGAACTCATTTAATGGAAACATTTCAAACCTCTTGTTTTGATCTGACAATCTCAAGCTGCCTTAAGTAAGCATAGCATGTTACATTTTGCATAGTAGTTTGTGGGATAATGGTTTACATTTTTTAAAGTGTTCAGTGGTTTTTCCATAAAACTGGATGAGGATTTAACTTCAGCACTTGGTGAGAACAGAACTAGAGCAGTGCTTGAGTGCTTCTGAAACTATCGCTCCTAAGAGTTAGCAGAATAAATGTGAATACTACAAGCAGAAGATAACTTTTGCAGGGAGTAATCACACACTTGCTTTTGACATGTGAATAGATGCAGCCTTTATTAAGAAGATTTTCCAGTCAGTGTTACTTAAGTAAAATTGTCTTTGAGTATCTTTTCCCCTCCTTACAGTGCAGTGCAACTTGCTTTTCCTGTTTGATACATTGGTTATCCTGGTCTTGAATAAAAATGCAAAGGTTTGTGATTGGAAATGAGTGTTCTGCTTATAAATGGCCTTTTCTCTGATAACTAGGAGTAGTGATCTCCCTCTCTTTTTTTGATATTTTTTTCATCATTCCTATTGATAAATCTTGTCTCTGCTTCAAAAAATGCTGAATATTTTAGAAAAGGAGAGGGTGGGAGGGTGTGACACAATACCTGTAACTACCTCTGATAGCTTTGATAGACCTCTTTGGGTAGACTGTTAGAGTAATATTACATGAAGTCTTGGATTCCTCAGTGTTGAAGACTTTTTCACCTATCTACAGTTACAAGTAAAGTGTTCTTTCTGTCGCCAGTTAAATTGGAAAAGAATGAGTTTTTCTGGAATTCAGTCACAAAATATGGTGGGTTTTTTCTGTTCTTTTCAGAATCAGGAAGGGATTTCCTTTTGAAGCTAGAGTGGTGGCTCGGATCCTTCCACAGTTCCTTGATGATTTTTTCCCACCACAAGATGTAATGAATAAAGTTATTGGAGAATTTCTGTCAAATCAGCAGCCTTACCCTCAATTCATGGCAACAGTCGTTTATAAGGTAGTGTTTATATATTTATTTTTTTTTTCCTTAAATGTTTCAGAGAATTTCTGTATAACTGAGAACTCAGTTGGAGGGGTAAATACCAATTTTGTTATAGCTAAGAAACCAGTTGCAGTGATTGAGCTTTGTTCTCCAGGCAACATGGAAGGCTAGAATCTGTGTCACCTGGAAGACAAAGTGTTCAGAGCA
Source organism: Lathamus discolor (assembly GCF_037157495.1). Lineage (NCBI taxonomy): Eukaryota > Metazoa > Chordata > Aves > Psittaciformes > Psittacidae > Lathamus > Lathamus discolor. The sequence continues at coordinate 155,726,354 of NC_088884.1, read as the reverse complement.
ATACAGTTAAATCACTGAGCAAGGGAAGATAGAGATAAAATTAATAGTTATGATCCTGGTGGTCAGACTCCTTAAATCTCAAGGAGCCAGCCCAGGTCTCCTGGCCTTGTGAACTCTACAGTCAAGCCCCTGTAGACTCAGTCAGGCTTCTAGGTATTTTGCTCTTGAGCACTTACTGGACTCATGCATCACTTGAGAGTGCATGTGCACACCACATTGGATCTGTAAAAATGGAGGTGCCAGGCAAGTCTTGCATTTCTGTATGTTTAGTTCTGTTTGGCACAGATGTCATGAGTCCAGTTGCATCCTGGCTGACTCTTTTGCAGAATTTCTTTGTCTAGGCATTGTGTTCATTCTTTAGACTCAGAGTTGTCTCCAGGAATCCAGTTTATGAACCTCAGAGCTTTGTAGCTGGAGAGAACCCTTATAAGAGAAGCTAAACTCTTCCCCATGTCCATCTACCATGTCTTTATTCCTGTGTAAAATATTTTTGCAGGTATTCCAGACACTACATAGCACTGGACAGTCCTCAATGGTCCGTGACTGGGTGATGCTGTCTCTCTCTAATTTCACACAAAGAACACCTGTGGCAATGGCAATGTGGAGTCTTTCCTGTTTTTTTGTCAGTGCTTCCACCAGTCAATGGATTTCAGCAATGTATCCTAAAAAGACTGTGAATTCATGCCATTTCTGGGCTAATACCGTTATTCTGTAAAGCACGTTGATAGAGTCGAAGGATAACGGTACAAGTTTGACGCACACAAAAAGGCAGATTTGCTGTGCTTTGTAAGGGTGTATAGCACTGTGCTCTTGGTGCCTCACATTTGAGGGGGAATATCAGTTTGTGCCATTGGTGCCTCATGTTTGAGGGGGGGAAGAGAAGCTCTAAACAGACTATGAGAATGAAGTTACATGAAATTGTTTCAAGATCTGTTCCTTGTGACTATGTAAGATGATTGGAAAAGTCCTTACTTTGACGTAAGCTTTGCACTGACCTTTAAAAGCTTTGTTCTATATTCCCACTGCAAGATAAAATATATTAAAGAAAAAAAGAACAAAGAACAAACTCAAATTAAGATTATTCCCTACATGCAAAGTAGTTTGCAAGTATCCCCTGGGAGGTGCACTGCAGTAATAGCGAGCTTTGGCAATGGAATAGCATCAACCAAGTAGGTTGGAACAGCCGAAAGACATAGGTGGTATCAGTGCTGGGCTTATTTAAAACCAAACAAAACCCCAAACAAGCAGAAGAGTAACTTGCATTTCATGACCAGGCAAAAGAAGTGGCCATATGTCGTATTTGAAACTTCCTAATGACAGTCTCAGCAGTGCTCTTTGGCTGTCAGCAGTTGTGACTGTGGTGCTAATGCACTCTGCTCCAGTGGATAAAGAAAACTATTGCTAGATTAAAATGAATTTTTGGTGACAAGAAATTGCATGAAATTAATGAAGTAATGGGATTTCTGTAGTAGCAGTTTAATTGCCGTGTGACAGGATTTTGCACTTCAATATTGTTTGTGAATTCAAAAATGCATCATTTTCTTGAAGAGTGTTTAAACTACCTTATAAAAAGGTAAACAACTTCTGTCATATTATATGACCTTAACTTACATTTCAGTCTTCCACATATTATCAGCAGAATGGGAAAATCAGAGCAAGTAGATGTTAACATCTTCTGTTTGGTGGCCATAGACTTCTACCGACATCAGATAGACGAAGAATTGGATCGGAGAGCCTTTCAGTCGGTGTTTGAGGTGGTTGCATCTCCAGGAAGCCCATATCATCGCTTACTAACTTGTTTGCAGAATGTCCACAAGGTCACAGCATGTTGAACACCAATGTGTAATGGAACTGCATGTCTAGTGTTGGAATCTGATGTGAATTACAGGGAATGCAAGATCGAGAAAGTATCTGCGGTTGCATTTGTGATAAACATGGACCTGTCAGTTTTACTTCCAGAATGCATGGACAAGTGCTCTGCAGCACTGGAAATCACCTGAAAAGTCTAGTATAGTTCTTGTTGTTGTTGACACGAGGGACCTGTGAGTGGAAAGAAATATGTCAGTGTTTTTCAAGAGGTGTTTGGGATTACCCTGAGACTTACTGACTGTAAAATACAAGCAAGTACTACACGCAAAGTAACTGGTGTTACTCTTCCTCCTAATGTTCAGCTGAAGCCACTGTGGTGCAGCCGGTAAGAAACTGACACCAAGACTGTTATTGCAAGCTGCAGTCATTAGAAAACTTCATAGTTTTACGTACCTGTATATACTGTTGTGTAGTACAGAATAGAAATTGTTTCCTAATGTCTCTCCCAAACAAGGAAAAGAGAAAACAGTTTTCATGATTTACAATTCCAGCATGTAATTCCTCTCTCGGGACTTTCTGATATCCTGTGGTGTATGTGTTGGTGATACCAGAGATACAGTGCACATACGTGACCACACGTTTTGCTTTTTTCTTCTCAGGATTTAAAAGTTGAGTACAGTATATCAGTCAAAGAAATTTTAACTTAAATATTTCTATATCATGTACAGTATGTAAAATTGTAAGATGTGTGGTGCATGAGCTGTGCTGTAATTTGAGATGAACAGAAGCCATGCTACTGAATGTCTTGACATCTATATTGTCCTCATTATTTTTTTTTCCTTGTGCTTGAATTTGTGTTCCCTTTGGAAGTCCATCTTAATGTACAGATTCCATCTTGTTTTGCATCTCACTTTTTCTTAAAAGTGCTTTAAAACTGGAATATGTTGATTAATTTGTCTTGAGAGACTGTACTAAGGAGGCATTCTTGCGATCCACTTTCTGGTAGCTTCTTTTGAATTCCTTTATTTTGAGACTTAACGTTAAGAGGACTAGTTACTCTGGATCAGCCTTTTGTATACTTAAGAAACTGCTCTTATGTACTGCACAGCATTTTAAGAGACAAAATGGTGCAAGCTCCCCAGTAGTCAGTAACCATTTGACCTTTCCTAACTGAGACCATGGAGTCACCCGGATCCAGACCACTTCCACATAAATACACATGTGCTAGCAGTTAAGAATCAGAAGGCTGCTGTGTCTACTTTGGGACTGGCTAAGGTGTTAGATTACACAACCTCTTTTATTACCTGTTGTATCCACAATGCTTTAGACATAAACACAGTACAAATAGTCATGAATTCAGGACACTACACAGGGCCAAATTTAGCTTTTACTCACCACCCAGGGAACCCCATTGATTCCTAAGCATTCTATGGGGAAATCTAGCACAGGATTTGTCTTTAGTTGCATTTGTTATGATTTTTTAATTACAGAGAAATGATACCTTGGTTCTCAGTCACATCCTGTATTTAACCTCTTCATTTTCTTATCACACCTTTTGGTGACACTAGGAAAAATTGAGATAGTGTTGTCAGGAGGAGCATGTACTGTATGTATTTCTGTATATAATGTATATGTTGAAATTATACACGTGACAACTTTTAATGTATACAGATGTGTATATTTGTATTTATTAAACCCATGTATTTAAACTATAATTCCAATCTAGACCAAAAATTGTTGCTTCTGCCCATAAATTAATTACAAAGGAATTGTCTGCTTGGTATCACTTCCTTTTAGAAACTGACAGAGGAAGCTGATATCTTGGGCAGTAGAAACAACTGTAGAAGTTGCTATATTAAGCTCTCTACAGATCTTACTATCTAGAGTAATTATTTCTGCCTGTAGTTGGGTTATTTTTCTTTCTTGGGCCACAGCACTGTGGTGATTTTTAAAAGAAACTGAACAAGAGTTCAGAAAAAGGTTTAATAAAATAGATGCTGTTTGAAAGCTTTTTGAGTTATATTGGAAGATACCGGAATTCTGATAAGAGACTAATTCCAGGCAGTGAGATATAATGCCCTCTGTTTTCATTAAGGGTAGTATAGATCACTCTTCCCTTTTGTAACCACCGATAATCGTTTTGTACTGTAAACCCACACACCAGTCAGTTTTTGTATGATATATAGTTTAAGTGAAGATATTTTTGTAAGCTATTTTCCAAAATTTAAAATAGATTTTAATATATTTTTTAAGCATCGTTAGTCATATCCTCACCATATAACGATATATGTTGTGTTACAAACTGTTAAATTCTCCATCATTTTAAGCTCCTCATGATTAACACAGAATAGCTGGTTACTTTACCTTGGGATAAAGGGAGCTAGACCCTTCATAAAACTTTCCAAACTAATTTTGGACTTGCCATAGAATCTTTCCGACCAGTGAAGGCATATATTGAATTAAACAGTCAACATAGCTGGATGAAAAACATCAGATACGACAGACCCCCTTTTCCTCAAATGCCTGTTGCTGGCCTTCAAGCAAATACCTGCATTACCCATTTCAAGTCAAGCTGTAAAGCTGATGCAGTCAGTTCTAATCTCACACAGATACACTGGTAGTAAAAACTCCATCTGCTTAAACCTCTCTTGGAGATTTGTCGTAGTATAACCTCCAGAAATGTGTCCTTAGTGTCTAAAGAAGGGCACCTCCTCTTAGGATATTCTCAGTGACCTAAAGGAATGTAACTTAAAGGTCTTCCTAGTGTGGAAACACACATAGTGCTTCAGATCTGACAGTTCACCTGCAGCACACTTTCCTGTCTACTTTATAGGCATGCTTTCCCCACCCTTACTTCTCTTGCATTGAAATACTATTTAAAATCACTCCTGCTTCTAGTGACAAGAGCCAAGAGGTATGTGATGGGCACAGTAACAGCAAAACAGTGGCCACTAAGAAATAAGCTGATTCTGAAAATCAAGCTGTTTTTTTTCATTGAGAACAGCATAGAAATTTGTTTGGCCTTAAGGCTTACATTTGGTGTCCTGGCTAACCAAAGCAAACAGTTTCTTTAATGTGCTTTGTAGTGGAACTGGCTTCTTTACCACCTTACAAGATTAGAGGTATGGCATGATTGGGAGCATACTTAAGACAGATTGATGTTTAAAACTTCATTTATGAGTCATTTGTCAGCCTACTTTACCAAATCCATAACGTGGCCCTCCTTCAGGAGCACCGTATGCTAGCTAATGTTTTATAAATAGTTTTGGGGCCAGCTGTCTACTGGCCCGTTAAATAGTTTGATTGCAATTCATTTCAGCATGCCCCTCCTTTGCAGTGAGTGCAGGAGAGAGGAGTTGGAAACTACAGCTCGTTGTAAACTAGGTCTTATTTGCAGGATTCAAAGTATGTTCTTTAGTATTTATGCTCTTTGCCAGTTGAAACTGAATGTGAGGTTTATGTAAATCTTCACTAAAGCGTATACTCGGATGTCATTTCTTGCCTAAAGCATCCATGTGATTGTGTATTACTTTTTGCTTTGGTAAGAATGCCTTCTCAGCACCAAGATGTTGCTTGTTTCTTAACCACCAGCAGCATTCCTAAAGCACTGAGTAATGAATGAACAGTTCCAGATCAAAAGAAGTGGGGAGCAAGTGGAACCTTTTGGGATAAAAGTAATTTGTTGATATTTAGTAGACTTGCCTTAAGAGCATTCTGTCTCACCATTCTCCTCTTTAAATGGCTGTTAACTTCATATAGCAGATAAGGAGGTTGTGTCAAAAACACTGCAAAGACAGTTCTCCAAGAGCAGCAGACCTGGTTTGTCTTAAGATTTTTGTGGAGCTGTCACGGCTAAGCATTTGTGCTTCCTAAATAAAATAAGTTTTAGGGTGTAATGAGCAATAAACATAGCAATAAACAGTTTAATGAAATTTGGTCATTCAGGATCTTACCCAGTGGTTGAATGGGATGGGGTTGGGAGTAAAAGGGGAAAAAAAAGATTCGAGTACATTCATTGCATAAAGCAAACATTTTCCATGTACAATCCCAAGTAAACTTTCTAAGAAAGGTAGAAATCAACCAAGTGACAACGGTAGGTGCTTTGCTCTTTTACTTTTAAAACCGTTTTGGTTATAAGGATGGATACACGTGATGAAAGTTACAAGAGAGCAAAGTACTTTGGTAGTTTCTAGGTAGCTGAATTATTTTAAAGTGAAAGCAAGCTGCAGTAAGAACTAGAGTAAGCAATGTAGCAAACCTTTGGGGAAGTCCACTATGCTAATTTTACCTAATACTGAGGTTTCAGGTGAAGTCTTTGTGCATGTTACCTTCAGGTATCCACTGAAAATCTTGAGAATCCCACACTCATACCCAGGAGAGCTTCTATGTCAAGTTTGCGCTGTGTTCAAGTTCACTGGGTATAAATGCTGCAGAGCATTTGTGAAGCATGCGCTGCTTTTTGTCACGTGCATTTTGTGTGAGCTTATCATTCTCATCAGTCTGTGTACGCATACCATCAAGTTGGATCAACCTGACAAGGGAAAGGTAACGCACCCTGTGGTGGTGTCTTGTATAGTTTGAGGGCAATGACAAGCAAAAGCTTGGAGCCCCAACCCAAAAGCAATTGTACTGAAAGGAAAAAGGAAAGCATATAATTTTAGATGTATAAGTTTAAAAAAAGAAAAAATGCTGAAAATACTGCACATTGAAACTAAGAGAGAAAATAAAACATAACTATTACTGTAAGTGATTTTCTTCTGGTTATTTCTGAAAGGTCTCAATGCATTCTTACTGTAGTTTTTCCCCCAGTATCTGTTGCGTTCAGGTGTACGCAAGCATACTCAAGCTCTGCAAATGTAGGTGTGCTCCACAATCACAGTGCTGTTTGCAATTAGCAAAGAAGTACCACAGTTTAGCTTTTAATTGTAGGTAATAGCCACGCTTGCCAAAACTTCTGTGGCATTTAAATGAGATCAGAAAAATCTAAGTGTACAGCTGTATTTGTGAGTGCGGGTGTATTTGTCTGCAGCGGTCCTGGGGGGAGGGTGCTGTTACACGGGAGAAGCAGTGGTGTAACTTGCCTAAGCTTGGTTTCCCAGCTGTTAGCCTCACATCTTAAAAGACATTTCTGGGTGGTCCTGCTGCCGAGCACTGGAGGATCTCTTGCAGTGCTCAACTGCTCGGAGACGTCTTGTTTTGATTAACTTTGCGGCGCTCGGCTGTTCTCTGAAGCGCTGGCATAAGCTTTAAAGCAGTAGCGCGATGCACAAAGCGCGTGCTGGTTTCCTTCTCAGTCACAATAACTTTTGTACATCTTGTTTTTCCTTGTCAGCGTTAGTGGGGAATGAGCAGCCACTCTTGTCACCTCTTAGCTTAGCCGCAGAGCTGAGGGACGGAGCTGTGCTGTGGTCAGTTCTTTTGTCTTCAGAGTTCAAGGCTTGTTTGAATCATAAAGTCTTCTTTGTCACTCAGAGAAGAATACCCATTTAATTTGTGGACAGGTTATCCCTAAAGATGAATTGCCAGGCACAAGGACATGAAGCACTGCACTTAGACTATACTTCCTAACTTTAACTCTTCTACTTACCCACTGCCTCTCCTGTCCCATGTAGGTATTGTTTTGCTTCTTCTTTTTAATCAGTGCAGCTGTATTGCAGCCATCATTTTGGAATTGGCTTGGATCCACCCTGGTTACAAGACAAAAAGCTTTGATTGCTTGTAGAATTATACTGTTAATTATACTGTGAGTTTTGCATAACCGAAGAGATGAAAAGATTTGTAACTTGTAGGTTTGCTAGAAAGTTAGAAGTAGGAACATGAAAGAGTTTACACAGTCTATAGAACACTATCTTCTGAGCCAAGCCTCTCCTGCTCTTCTATTGCAGCCATAATTCTGCCTTAATTTTGTTTCTGTTCTTTCCCATACATCCAAGCATGGCAGAGTAATCCTCACCCCAGGTGCTGTTTTCATACCCTTCAGACTGCAGATGTCATGGGTAGATTCTGAACGAGTGCAACCTGATTGTTTCACCTCATTATTTACATTCTGGAGTTCTTTCAGCCAGGCTGCAGTGTTTGAGTTCCCAGTAAAATGCATCCCCGAGGGCTGGGTTTGACCGTGCCCCAGGTGCCTACAGACTTGTGAGCCAGGTGAAGTCAGACTATTTAAATAGTATGTTTTTGCTAATCTAGCTCATCTTGAATTACGTGCACTGTCAAACTTCACGTTGGTGTTCCCCGAATGTCCTGGCCCCAAGTGAGAATCTTAAATACATCTTTTCTACGTTTTTCTCCCCTTGAGGAAGCGGCACTAAGTGTGTTTTCATCCCTGTCTTGCTGTTAAATGGCTCTAGGATTGAAGTCGTCCAATGGAAACACAAGCGTAAAACCTGCAAACTCAGCTTTCCTTGATAAGCCTTGTTAAAGTTGACATTTCAAATGCCATCTTTGGCATCTGATTTAACATCTATGAAAATAAGACAATCTTGAACTTTTGTTTCAGGCAAGTTTGGGCAGATATTCTTTTAATTATACTTTGTTTATCCTCATTTTTCTTTGCCTTTGTAACTGCTTCAAACTAACACAGTTTTAAATGATCACTGATACTGGAGAACCAGGAGGTATTTTTAAATGCTTTTGAGGCATCTTATCCTTACATATCTTAGTAATGTGGGTTAAGCTTGTTCCTTCTTTCCTCTGTCCTGACCAGGAGAATCAATATTCTAACTGGCTAATGCTTTAAAATCGAAGTTGTATGTCATCAATAGATTGGTATGTGACTAAGTAGCAGAAGAATAGACTTCAGTGATCCAGAGGACCTGAAGTTTATGAGTGAACTGTGGGTTCTGAAGAAATTAATCTTAAGAAGGGGACTGAATAAATCTGCCGCTTCTTAAGACTTACTGTAACAGCCTAATTGTACTGACGTTGATCTTCACCAGTACCAAAGTCAAATGCTTTCACAAATGACATTTCTGTCTGTACTTGTGCTTCCTTACTGCTTTTGTGGTGCTACCTGTGTTCACTTAGCAACGTATTTATACACTGCAGTTACTTATACGTGAGCTTCTAGATGATACCCGTTTCCATTGTCATGTGGTCTGATGATGTTAAAGAAAGGTGAGAAATGTGATCTGCAAGCAAAGCTGACAGTAAAAGTGAAAGGAACCTTCTGCTTCAGGAAATGTTATCAGGGACAAAGTTACGTTATCAATGGTACCAGAGTCTTACACTGACAGGTTAATTTTGCAACTCTACCACTGGCCTGTTGTGTGGTTTGAGAGTTTCGCTGCATAGAAGTACAGTAAAGTTGGTCTGATTCGAGTTGAGCTGTCTCAGATGATTGCATTAAACAAATCCGTTTCTGGGATCCATAAAGATCTGAACTGGTGATGATGGAGTGTTGTAAGGAGTCATGTCGAGCTATCACGTTGCACTTGGAAAGACTGCTAGACCATACGGACTGGTGAAACTATGAGGGACTCGATTTGTTGCAATGAGATTTATGGCGCTTAAAGCTCCTTTGCACTTTTGCTGATGGATTAAATATCGTGGAAGTGGTTATTAATTATTAACAACTTAGCGAGACCTGGCTCTCCTTTGTATCGGCTGCTTTTGTTCTCGGTTTGACTGCATTAACTGTAGCTGAAACGTAAATGCCAGTGCTGAATTAATGATGATTAAATTGCAAACAACTCTGTAGCTTGATTAAATAGGAAAAAATAGAACAGGAGAGCAAATTTATTGTTTCATGCTTATGCAACACGCTTTACTGGCCACAAAATCTCATGTAGACAGAGTAACTGTGGCAGCTGAGGCCCATAAACAAGAATTTACCCCAAAATGACAGATGACAAAGTGATGACGGTTGTTTGATGTGTTCCCTCTTTTGTGCTTTTCTACTCTAAAGCTCCAGGACATGATGCAGGAAGCAATGATAGGATTCTATGCAGCCAGCCCAGTGTGTGTTCTATAGGAGGACCTTTTTGTCTGCTGATGGCCAGTTATGGACAGGGAAAAGTATCAATGTTTGTTTCTTACAAAAAATAATCCCAACCCCAAGCAGTTGCATGGCTCATTGTTTTCTGTCGGGTATCATTACCTCTGCTTTGTGCAGCCTTCGCGTGGATAGATAGGTGGTCAAGGCAGTTTGTGGACCTTGAAGTTGGTATCTTCCCCCTTGAGACCAAACAGCTACGATGCACCAAGGACAGAGAGACACCTAGAACACTTTCAGGGACGTTGCAGGACAGAGCCAGGTTGAAAGCCCTTGAGAAAGGGGCTGAGCCTTCGAGATGATGTGAGGGCAGAAAAATAGCGTCATGTGGCTGCAAGGTACAGCCCAGGGACAAAGGAACGATAGGAAGCATCACCGTCTTCATCTTCAGTGGCTGTGTCCACATCTTATGCCTGAAGATGTTTCCTGCCTGTTGTTAAAGGTTCAGAAGTGTTTGTCCAATTTGCTTCCAGCTTTAGCATTCACTTCTCCCTGGCTCCATGGGTGTTCACAGAGCAGCAAGGAAAGGAAATGCATTTTTAGTGAGCTACGATGGCAAGATGAAGGAAGGTTGCGAAACTTGAAACTACATACTTCATTTATTAATACTTTATTTGTTCTTTGAACTACCATTTTCCCTGTAAATTACTACTTCAGAGTCAGCCTGAACCATCCTTTATACACTGGTGCCTTTCATCTAGCTGAGGAAAGCAAGTGTGGGCTTTTTTCCTCTCCTGACATTCAGAAAAAGTAAATTCTGCTGCTTTTTGTACAATTTTACAGTTGCGTCTCTCCATATTGCTGCGTTTTTCTGTAGGGACAACCTAGGAGAGAAACCTTGACTGGAGATCAGTTGTAAAAGCCTGGGATTGCAAGGCTTATCCCTAAATATTTAGATGTTGGGTAGCGCTCGGCGGTCCTGATCTCGGGGAGATCATTAGGAAAAGGGTTTTGGTAGGAGGAAGGTGGCTCTTGCCCGAAATGCTTTTGGGAAAAGGGATGGATTCTTATTTCTGTGGTGTGATTTGCTCTTGTCAAGTCCTTGAGCTTTTACATCTCAGCCCTATGAACAGACTGGGGCTGAATGCAGCCCTGAGAACTGCTTTACCCATGAAGCGCTGTGTTTGCTCTTCCCTCACAGCAAGATGTCCATTAGAGCCGGGGGATGCTTCAGTTTCGCTTGTGCACTGGGTCCCGCAGCTCTTTCTACAAAACTGCTTTCCGGCTCCAGTGTTGGTGAAAGGGAATTTAAAGAGTGTTTTTTTTGGAGGAATGCTCTGGCGCAAGATTTCTGCAAGTTGCATAGAGGAAAATACGTGAATATTTTATGCCTACACCTGGATTCATGGCTAAGTTGAAAGTTTTACTGCGTGTCCCACAGCCAAAAGCTACCAAGAATCCAGAAGGCAACATTAGCATTCACATGTCTGCTGACCCAGTGCTCCTGGACAGTGTGATGAGGCAATCTTTTCCTCTGGTCTTCCATCATGTGAGAACTTTGGGTCTGTGCAAAGGTTCTGGAGACCAACAGCAGTGCAAATCAGGGTATGTCACAGTAAGCAAATAAAAAATTAAAGCTGTTACTATGAGCCTTCAGATACGTTTTATGCCAAGTCCAAAACGATGTTTGAATATCTTGCAGTCCTCCGTTCTGTACCGAATTGGCACGGTATGGACATGAGCTTTGCTTCTCATTTTTCTTTCAAGAACTTGCTTTTATTATGCTCCAGGGGGTTCCGTAGGAGCAGTCCAGCCCAGCCAAGCACAGCCCCTCGGTGAAGCTGAGCCGTGTGTCCTGCTGCTGCCCGTGGCTCCCACCAGCTACACGGACCTGCTCCCCGAGGAGAGGTCTGCTCCATGCTAGGCTTGCTCGAGCTGGCGCAGCTGCTGCCTTTCAGGCACGGAGGGGGACTGTCAGCGGCGGATGGAAACCTGAATTCACAGCCGGGTTCTGAAGCGATCCCTTCCCGAGCGAAAGGCTTTTGTAGCTGCTTCACTTTGAGCACTCCTGCCTTTCCTCTCACACAGGTTTAGCTTTGACTTTCTTCTCCTTATCTGTCACTAGAGAGTAATTGTCCCTTTCATAAGGACCTTGCTTTAACCTTGAACAGCAGTTCCTGTGGCACCTGATGTGCATTATGAACTAAATATACTGATGAAAGAGCGAGGTGCAGTCCTAATGTCTTCCTTGATGTTTTATTTTCTAATCTGTTTCAAGGAGCCCTTTCAGATGGGACATGAAAGCTTCCAATTATTATAAACCTCCTTGTGAAATATTTTTGAGATGCAGACTTATATTTAGAATAGTAGGGAAAAAATCCACCCTTAGTGGGCAGAAGCAGCAATATCCGAGCTGCTGCCGGTTTCTGTTACCTGTCCTTTTGTCTGGGTCTGAACACGAAATGGGTATTTAGTTCTTAAATGCGTACAGAGCCTTTAATTCTGGGGGATACCTCTATACTTCACTGGGGGGATTGCAGTATGTAGCTTGCAGGCAAAAGAGATGGGTTTATGATAGTGCTCTGCCAGGGGGTGCTGCAACAGGATTATGTACCGGAGAGGGAGAGTTCTTCCAGATGTGGCTGAGGAAAGCCAGGGTAATAAAACCAAGTTGTTCCGCAGCAGCTCCTTGTGCTTGCACCCGGTGGCAGAGGTGAGCTGGCACTGGCAAATGGGTGCAACCAGAAATCAAGAGCTGGTTTGTGCACGGAGGGCACAGTGAGGGCTCCTAGGCTTGTAGCTGGACTTGCAGGGAAAGAAACGGGTGCAGAAGCTGAGCTTTGTGCAGCTCCCAGGAGGAAAGCTACAAAACTGCCAGGTATGCAGAAAAAGGAGAAGCAAAACCGAGTAGATGTGTTATTAAGGGTAATGAGCAATGCACATTCTCCAGCAGGATTAGGATGGGAGCAGGAACAGACTTGCCAAGTTCAGGGAAAATCCTATTTCTGAAAATTGAACTAGAAAAAAGAGAGAATGCTCTAATGAGGTTTGATAGGAAAAGTATTGACAAGTGTCACTGAGAATCAGAGAGAACAAGTTACGTGGCCAAGCTGTGGAAGGTGGCTGATGTTCACCAGCCATCAAGGATGAACTCGGCAGTGATTAACAGGAATAAAAACTGGAGCAAAAATGCTGGAGGGTATTGAACTTGTTGTTAGCTCTCTAGTGTCTGTGATCCTTGCTGACAGTGTTTGTGCAACCATAACCGGGGCAGATGTGAGCCCAGTGATCACTGCAAGTGCTGCCCTTCTTGTAGGATCAAGCCAAGGGTAAGAAGTCCTGGTGTGGAGCTCTGTACTAATGCAGTTGTGGGCTACTTTGGTGGGGTATGGGCACAGTAAACTTTCTTCTACCCACAGTATAACACGTAGATGTCCCTGTCTGTCTCCCATAGCCTACAGGACACATGGAAAACTTCTGGGAGGGAAATAGCAAGCAAAGATTTATGAGCTAGCTCAGAGCCATAATGAAAAGCACTTTTCGAAGTGCACCTCTGTTTGTGCAAAGGCAAGACATGACGAGGAGGAGGAGATAAAATGCAATGAGAAGTCAGCAGGCAGGAGAAATGCAGGGAGATGGAAAGCACTGCACAGAGACCCAAGTGTGGTGACTCAGAGAATGTGATTTTACAGGTATGACTTGTGCAGAGCAATAAGATGGTTTGTGAAGGGCAGAGCAGCACTGTGTGCTTGGGGAAGGCAGCTCGGCTCCTGCAGACAGCAGTGGGCAGGGATGCAGTGATGAACATGTGGAGCACAGAACCCCCCTCAGCCTGATGTGAGAGCAGAGAAGCTTGCAGCAAGGCAAGCCAAATGAAACTCCCAGTGCGACTGGGGTATGGTAAGGACAACGTAAAGAGCACACTGGGTGTCTTGGAAATCAAGAGTGCTTGGGTTACAAGTGACACAGGAAACAAAGGACTGCTTAACAGAAGAGGAAGAAGAAACCTACTCATATTAAGCCATACACAGATGGTTCTAGTAACACATATCCAAACAAACCAATCCATCATTCACAGAATAGGGAAAACAGCACCATGGATTCATGAGTTCCTTTAGGCTGGAAGTTCCTCTAGTCGTAATGGCTGTGATGGCTGTACTTGGTTACCAAGGAGTAAATGCAGAGGGAAGGAAGCAGCGCAGAAAACAGATTCAGCCACTGCCTTCAGAGGGCACAGAGGTGAAGGCAGCAGCAGAGCATTTAAGTTCTCCAGGGAGCCACAGGCTTTCCCATGAAGAGCCTTCTTGACCTGGGGCCAAAGGCTTCAACAAAGAGGCTTCTGCTCCTCATACTACTCTTTTTTCCTCCCCTTTTTCTTCCCTGAAGTGATCTAAGATTAAAGGTGCAGTGTTGCAATTTTGGGGCATTATGTCAGTTGTGAGAGATCAGGCTGCAAATTGGGAGGAAAGAAAAGTGAATTCAGAGGCATCAGTGGGAACCCCATTATTGGAAAACCCAGCAATATTCCTTGATAAACCCTCAAATACTTCCCAAGCCAAGGACCTTCCCCTGTGCACATGAAGCCTTCAGAGACAGCAGGTAGCTGCTTGGAGCATGATAAAGCATTCAAACCACTACAAGGCTGGGGTAGTGTGTCCTGCAGAGCTAAAACACTGATCCCCATGGAGCTGCAGTGCAAGCCCAGCACAGCCTGGCTCTGGGGAAGCAACAGCCTGGCTCGGGCTGGGGAGAAAGAGGTAAAATCTGCAACAGATTGTGCCATTTGGCTGCAGGTTTGCAGTGTGGGCTGGAGAGAAGGGCTGGTGTGGAGGAGGACTCCTCCGCAGGGGAAGCCGATGCTGCTGCAGCGGGAGATCATCTACATGAAAGGAAAATTGGGCTCTTGTGGAGCTGGATGCTGTGCGCGAGCCAGAGTGGAGCTTGCACTCCTCAAAGACAGGCACAGTCAGGGGAAGATAAATAGCTGAAATTCAGGGATGGAGTTGTACGTTTATCCCTGCAGAGGGAAGATGAGAACCAAGAACTGTTGCATTTGAGGAATGTCTGAGGAGAATAAAGGTTGCTCAGCAAGGCAGCAAAAAGTGTTCAGAGAACCCAGTTTTGCTGTAGTTTTCCCAGAGGCTGAAAGACACCATCAGAAGACTCCCTGCCCTGGGAAGCGAAGTGCTCAGAGCTAAGGGAGAGTGTCCTGAGCATGGCAGGATGAATGCAGTGCTTTGATCTCCGGTTCCAGCCAGAAGAGTTTCTGCTTTTCTACGTCTATGTGTGTTTGTGTATATATAGCCTGCCTATCACCGGATTATTGCTGTAGGCATCCCTGAATGTACACTACCATTGGCTTATGCCTATGTATGTATTGGCATGAGCAAATGATAGTTTTAGTCCCACATCTTTGATTTTTTTCCCCAAATAAATGCAATGCAGTGAGATGTCAGCCCAGCATGTTAAAGGTGCTCACCATAATGCCTGTCAGGGACTCAGGAGGGACTGGGAAACTGGCACACTGAGAAGTTGCTTGTCTAGCTTAACTTGTGCCGCGGCCAATTGCATGTCCAAGTGTGTCAGAGGTATTAGTTCTGATAAAGAGTTTGAGAAACATAGGAATTGTATTAGGAAGGTGCAGAAATGGAAGGCTGAAGTTCACCTGGTGAAAGCCAAGTTTAGTGAGCTTTTCCAAGTACCTTTTGTTTCAGAGATGGGTGACCTTATGTTCCCTTATAGACTGATGGCGTGTGATGAGCCAATACGCAGCAGTAGATAGAAAGGCGCAGTCCTGGCTGAACTGACCTTTTAAGAGCAGGCACATACTTTTCATTGTTGGCTGGTGCACTGGGATTACTGTCCAGCACTCCTTGGAGATACTGTATCCTGCAGGTGATGCTGTGTCTGATGCCAGTGTCCCGGTCTTTCACTGCAGGCACTGGGATAGCCATGGAGGGAGGCAGACACAGCTGTGTCTCTGGCCAGATCTGAGCCCTGCCTACCTGCGCCTATGGCTGTACCTGCTTGCATCAGCAATGCAAACCTGGAAACACCAGAGCTTTTCTCTGGTTTGCTTCCAGTTGGGACTGCAGCTCTGGGTGTTTCCATTAAAGTCTTTGACAGGGAGAAAACCTACCGTAAGTGCTAAGCACTGGGGAGATGGAGGGAAGAAACCCCGTGAAGGAGAGGATGGCAGCTCCCTTTCATTTCTCTGCTGTGCTGGCTAGGTTGTGCTTAGGACCTGCGCCAGCCTGACAGCAGTTTGCTAGGACTGTCAGAGAGGTATCGCTATTTGTACCCTTTGTTCCCCACTAAGCAAAACTTCCGTGCAGCATTAATACACGTTACTTGCATTTAAGTCTTTTCTGTTCCCTTTATTTAGCCTGGTTTGAGTTGCCAAGCAGCTCATGACACTTAACACTGAGCGCAGAGTGGCTGTGCAAGGTCCTGAGCCGGGGGACCACAGGTGCCAACCATGGGTGAGGCTGGGTTTGGGAAACGGCTTTGTCAAACCCACCATAGGGTCCTGGTCACCAGGGGGCTGCTGTCTGCTGAGCCCAGGGAGGTGTACGGCTGGTGGCTGGGAGGATTCTCCAGGGAGCTGCAGCGGGTCAAGCCCAGAGCTACATCAATTTGGTGTTCGGGGAATTTTGCCCCTAGCAGCAGTCAGCATTTACGGGTCCTGTTAAACCTGAATAACCACAATCCGGGGCTCCTGCTTCAAAAACATCAGTGAAAACGATGGTTCCCAAAGCTTCAGTGAAGTGCATTTGTCTCTTCAGAATACTGCTTACGCACTCAGAGCTTTTTTCCTTTCAGAGATAGATTTATGGGCTATAGTTGCTGTGTTAGTGTCTACTCCTAATTCTTTGTACTTTCACACGCTTTCCACTGCAGACACTGCTCGTGTGAAGGGTGTATGTACACATATTCTCTCCCAGGACTCTTGCAGGGAGGTTTCAGTATGCAAAGTTCCCGTCCCTCACACGCCATCAGCCAGTGACTGCTAGGTCACATCTGCATTAAAAGTCACATTTGTTTAACTACAGTCAAACTTTGAAATCTCTTTAATTACACTGATGTCAAACCATTTGTGGTGCTCTTCTGTGTGCTTTAATTGCAATCTGCATTGCATTGGGTTTTCTTTGGGGAAAGCTGAATGTGTTTAAGAGTATCCACATGGGGTTTATGATTGGTTTCAATAACTAGAATTAAAACCAGGTTTTGCTTAAATCACTGCAAGCTTTAATGCAAACAGGGCCTCAGCAGAACTGAAAATCCCCTTGATTCTTCCAGTGAGTTTCAATCCCCTGTGACACCCAAAGGTTTTCGTGTGTTCAAATACACTGTGAACCAGCCTGCAGGTTCTCCAGTATCCAATCTTTTCCTGAAACAAGCAACCTACTTTGAGTTTAGCAGCCTCTCCCCTGCCCCTGACTGGCTCTTGCGCTTCCAATCAGGCACAGAGGAAACATTCAAACAGGCAGCCCCTCTGCTTTGCCTCCCTGGCTCTGCTCAGAGCAGGAATCAGCCATGCAACTCAGCCCAGGTAAGGCCACACTTCACGCTCCCCGTTGCAGCCACGTTATGTTTAACAGGTTTTCCGCTCAAAGTGCCTCAGTTTACTCTTCGCTTCCTCACTGCTCAAAGAGGGGGAGAATAAAACCCTCCCATGCCCTGGGATGGCAGAGGCATGGTGAGAGCAACTTGCACGCAGCCCTGGCAGAGCTGGTGCCAGTAGCTTTCCCTGACTGAGCGCTGAGGGCTGGGCTGGGCTGGGAGAGGCTGGTGGGTGGGATAGGAAGGATGTCAGGGGCTGCCGAGCTAGCCCAGGTCCTTGTCCTGCTCCGCACAAGTCAGGGGTGGATGCTCAGGGTGTGCTTGATGCTGATTTAGCCAGGCAGTGTAAATGGCAGCATCAGGTTTGCCACTGAGGAACCAAAGCTGTGGCAGAAAATCCAGGAGCGCACGTACCTCCTACAAACCCCTCTTTACCTTTTTCACATGCTGTTAAGCTGGCCCGACGCCTGTCTGTAATTTTCTGGCTGTTCCCCGTGCCCATGAATCACTCCATGTGGCATGCTGGATCCTTAGCTGCAGGACAGTTTTTCCAGTTGTTTTGAAAGCTCTTAAGAGCAATATACTATCAGCTGAGGTTTCTAATTACCTCTGAATAGCTAGTCTGCTGCCACTCAAGTATAATTCTCATTAGCATCTCAGCTAACAAGCTTCAGTGTTTGCCCTCCTAATTAGCTTCTAGTTAGGAGTCTTTCCCTACCCTAAGATGTGCTGTTGTTAATTGCAGTTCCAATTGCTTTTACAGCAAACTCCTGAGAGACTGCTAAAACTGCTGGTTTATATAGCCTGATAGAGATCGATATCTGGGATCCTTACAACTGTGGGTT
The DNA here is from genome assembly GCF_037157495.1 of Lathamus discolor. Classification (NCBI taxonomy): domain Eukaryota; kingdom Metazoa; phylum Chordata; class Aves; order Psittaciformes; family Psittacidae; genus Lathamus; species Lathamus discolor. The sequence continues at coordinate 155,708,201 of NC_088884.1, read as the reverse complement.
CTTTATTCTCCTCTAAGTGTGTGTCCATACTGCATATGCCAAGAGGAGTGGGGGCAGAGCTGCAGATTTTAAGATGAATGAGAAAATATTTTGCCTTTTAAACAGGTGCTACCCAAAATGAGTCTGCTTACAGCAAAATACAACTTTCACAGCTGATGCTACACAAACCGTGTTCCAGTTCGTTGTTTTTCATGCAGCTGCCCATACAATAGATGATTTTCTATGCCCTTGGGTTTCTGAATGTCCCACAAAGTGCCCTATTGATGCTGAGTTTAAAAACCAAGTGTATTTGTTGCCTGGACAGAACGTGTATCAGGTTAGCTATTCCTTCTGGGCTGCTGGCTCGGAGTGGTATTTCTGTGGAATGCTCTTAGCATGGTTTAATGTATGCCTGTGAGTGGATTAACCCCTTATTCCCTACAGCTTGGGAGTGCTGTCGCATCTTTAGTATTAGTGGGCTCAAATACCTATGAGTGTGTATAAGTGTAGAACAGGCTGATTGATTTGGTGGAGCAGGGTTGTGTGAGCTTCCATGAGCACAGGATGAAGAGTGCAGGTGGAGAAAGGGAAGTTGTACAGGTTTCAGAGACTTTCAAATCACACATTTACTTCTCAAAGAGAGAAAAGAATACTGCTCAGCTTGGGAAGCTTTACTACAGTGGTCTTTTCACTCCAGACATGCTCAAAGTCCTTTCTGAACTGAAACTCACTTTTTGCTGAGGGTTCTGAACTTTGGCTTCATTAATCAGCATCTCACTGCTCTGGGTAAGTGGGAAGAGGGCAGCACTGAAATGGAATGCTGAATTTTGTCATAGAATGCCTGGATCCCTCCACCTTGATGACTGCTTCCTGCTTCACTTTTTCTAAACTGAGGGGTAAGGTTCTGGAGGTTACCAATACAAAGGAGCTTGGAAGACAAAGAGGAGTCATTTTTATTTGTCCTAAGAAGGCTACTATAATCCTGCGATGCTTTATCATACTACAGCTGAAGGCTCTGGCTCTAGAGGACTCATGCACCGGAGCAGAGTCCCCTTAACAGAACATGCAGGTATAAGGAGGTGCCCAATCAGATCCAGGTGCAGTATCAGGCTTTTAGAAAGGGAGAAATTTTGGTAATGAGTACGATTTGGTTCGTAACCCATTGAAAAAGTGGAATTTAAGTATGGCCTGCTCACACTAATAGCTGTACTTTTAATTAGTCATAGAACTTTCAAATCTGATTGCTATGGCAAAGTGTGTAAGCGCTTAGATGGACCTAAGGTAGCTGGGCAAGTTGAAAGTGTGGGAGCATGTTTACACATGTTGCATATATCTTTGGTTTTGTTCAGATCAGATTTAATCTTCTGGTCATAAACTACTCATTAGCATTTTTTAGGTGTAAAAAATAATCAAATTTAGGACTCAACCTTTGAGAAGCTGATTTTCTTGATTTGACTGTCTGTATCCAACTGATGTGTTGGGTAACATAAGGAGTAATAATGGTGAGCAAATCTCAGGGTTTGAATCTAGTTCAGTTACATATCAAAGATGCAGATTTAAAGGAACTGTTTAACTTCTTTCATCTGCAAAACTGGATTCCACATCACAAATATGCAGTACTTCAGTTACATGTGGCAGCATAAAGTGAAACACACTCATGTGATGAAACTTTTTTAGAAGCTTCAAAGTAAAACTTTAGTTCAGGTTTGGAGAAAGTAAAGGTATTTCAAGCGAGGTATTTGTAGTGTAAGTATTAAATGCAGATTAAGGCAGGGAATTAATCAAAGGTATCAGAAAGAAGAACTCGGAACAAAGGATTCTATTGGTAAGGCAGAGAAAGGCATAATGCACTTAAGTGGAAGTCTGTAGATATATGCTTCTTGTCGACTACCAAGGGGCTTTGTCCTCAAAAAGATCAATCCCAAAATAACCTTTCAGACAAAAACTGTGTGAATGCTACCAACGTGTTAGTGTGAGCCATCAGATGTGATTTACCTGTCCTGTAATGCAACAGTATATTTCCTCCTTCTTATCACATCCAGTTTGTGAAGACTTTAATGCTTTTAGTGTCTGAGGGGAAAACCTCCAAAGAAGACTGGAGCTTGGGCTGTAACAACTCTACTGTCCTTGCAAATTGTCGAGGAGATAAAGCTAAGTGTGGAGGGCTTCTCATGATCTCTGTCCTCTTTAATATGGAATCATAGAACATTTTGAGTTGGTGTCCAGTTTGCTCTAAGTATTTTCATCATCAAACCAGTTTATATAGTGCTGGCTTATTGCCATACTTGTCACATGAAGTATTTTTCTTATGTTTGTAAGGCAAATTGCCGTCATGATTTTTTTGTTATGGTAAGCAACAAATTATATTCTGGGATAGAAAAATGGTGATAAAGTACCACCTATGCTGACAGAGTAGAAAGAATAATGTTGAAATAACTCATACTGATGGAGTAGGTTCCTCTATAGATCAGGTAGAGCCTTGACTCCATCTAGTTCAGTGAATGTTTATGGGGGTTTTTTTGAGTCTGAAAATGGAGTGGGTCTTACAACCCTAATTCATTCTTCTGATAGGATTATGATCCAGGCCATTTCTTACAGCAGAACAGCCTTTTTGCATAGATCGTTAGAGAGGGCATCCCCTTAATTATTTATACTACACATACCAGGTGTTCTGATTATGAAATTTCCCTTGAGGCTCCAGAAGGAAATGAAATCCTAATAACTGCATGAGCGAGTGGAACGATGCTAGAATCTCCTGGATGAAAATCAGCCATCTGTGTCAGTGATCCTCCTCACAGTGGGTTTTAGGAAACATTACAAAACCTCATCTTCTCAGGCTTCTCATCCAAACTATCCTGGACATGTGAAGAAACTGCGCTTCCAAGGAATCCAGTGCTCTTGTGGGGAAGACATAGAACAGATGCGGCTGAAGAAACACATTTCTTATCTCAGAGAGACATGGCGATTGCAGTGTTGATATTGGTGTTGAGTGCATTGATAATCAGTACCATTGCAAAGTGATGGCTGAAACATGGTCCTGAAATTGTCTGGAAAATTCTCCTTAATGAAATAACGGTTGAGAAAACCAGAGGGCTCTGATTTGGAAATATGAGCTCTTGTCTTGGCAAATGGAGCAATTGCATTTGAAGGAGAGACACGTATTTGTTTGAGATACTTGTTATCGAGAGAGTACTCAATGAAGTACAAGGGGAGGAAGGGTCTTTCTCTGCAGAAGTAAATGGAGAAATACCAATGACACAAAACATAGGATCAGAAATCAAGGAGAAAGGTGCTAGTGTGAGAAACAACAGGGAAAGCAATGCATGGATGTGGAAAAAAATTAATGTAAATTGAAAAAGAGAACCCTGGTTTTAACACCGGAGCTGGTGCAAGACCAGGACGAACTCAGTTTTCTTGTCCCTGTGCAAACACAAAAATCTCCAAGAGGTAGAATACATAAATATTAGAATGATTCATAAATTTTCATGGTTCAAAGGAACAGCTAATATCTTAAGAACTCTCTGAAAAGCTGGTACTGTTCAATGGAAGGGCAGAGAGATGTTAGAAGTGAAAAGACATCTTTCAGAAAGTGGAGGTCACGTCTGAATGGTGAAAATAGAGAAGGACATACATTAAAATTAAATAAGGCAAGTTAAACAAGGCAGGTAAAATCAATTTTGAGGAACAACGTGCTAAATTCACAGAAACAATGAAAAAAGCCCTTCAAACACATGAAGAGTAGGAAGCCTGTCCCTCAGCAAGCTCGATCGGCAATTGTAGTGTAATAAGAACACTCAAAGTACATAGTGCTTTTACTGCAAGGCTAAATAAATCTTTGCTTTGCTGTTCATTATAAAGGATCTCAGGGAGCCTTCTCTTCTGGAGTATTTTGGTATCTGGAAGCCTCTAAAGTCATGTTTTAAATTGAAGTATCAGAAGAACAGGTTTAGAACAATTGGATAAAATGCATAATAGTATCGATAAAAACAGTTTGTAGCCATGGTAGCCACCAAAGTGTCCCAAATGCGGAGCTGCTGAATTAATGGGTTTGCTTGGTATGAATTAAATAATTGAAGTGAAAGTGGCAGATATGATAGATGTTTAAGGGGCTATGTATGCTGGTAAATTTAGACTTCCTGGGGCAAATATATGGAAACTAAAATAAAGACTTGAATTTGTAAATATGATAAATTGGATAAATGTCAAAATGGATTTTGTAGAAGGAAGCTGTCACAAATTTGGGTACTTTGAAGCACAGCAGCCCCTGGGTAGAATTGGTTCGGTCAGTAGGGTATAGCTCGATATCTAAGGTCCCTTACCAATAGCCATCAAACACCTTAAATTCTCAGGAACCAAAGGAAAAGTGCTCCTGTAGTTTTGAACTGGTTATGGTCCTAATTAGGTGAAGGTAATGAAACAGAGGGTAGGAACTGAATCATGCATTTTCTAATTGCAGGACAGTCACCAGGCTGCAAGAATCTCTGTTGGTATCTTTACTGTTAAATTATCTGCTACTGCTTTAGAAAGAAAGGAGAGATGACAAACTTCACCTACAAGAAATTTTGAAGGTAGCTAACATTAAACCTGGCTGTGAATATTCTTCTCCATTTTCTCACCCACTCTAGATAACTGCAAAACAATGCCTAAGGGGAAAAGAACCATACCTGCACCCAAAGGGATATAACAATTGGGGAAAAGTATCTTGGTGCCATTGTGATAGCTCATGGAAAATATCAGCCCCGTCCTCAGTAGTGATAAAGAAGATAAACAGGATGTTAAAGACTTTAATGGAAACCTAAAATAAATCAAAAAATTAGATCTATGTGTAAATGCACAATGTGCCCAAGTGTTGCACAGTGCAATAACTGTGTCTCGAATACAGTAGAAGTAAAAATACTACACAGAAAACCGATCATAGATACAGAAGGGTTTCTGTGCCTAGAGAACTTTAAAGCACAGGCTCGGAAATGATGCCTGGGGTCACTGTGTCCAGTCCTCTACCACTGCTGGCTCCATAGCATACAGCTTGTCCACGTATTTCTCAAATGTTGCCAGAGAATTGTCTGGTCTCTGATTTGAATGCATTAAGCTTGTTCAGCTCTGCTTATACATCAGTAGACAGCTGTCCTACTTTTTTTGTTCATACCACCTATTGTGTGTTTCCCCCTTTCCTCAGCAGTGTCATTCATGCTGAAAACTGAGCTAGATTCTAAAAGTACTTTTAAAAGTTTATTTTTTTTTTATTGCATCTGACTTATCTATTGCATCCACCTGAAAGGAAGCCCCACTTTCCCTTCACTCTTTCTTTCATGTTTGTGAAAATCCATTTTCATATCTGTTTTGACATCAAGAAAGGGAAATTTGTGAGACTTTTGGCATCTAGGATATATGAGGAGAGGTAAGCATGTCAACTGTCTGATATCTATGCTGTTTCCCATGGTCCTCATTTGAGGCAGAAAGGCGCAGAGCAAATTCTTGATCATACTGTTCAGAGATAGCTATATGATAATCACTGGGAGAGAAGAGTTCATAGTTAAGTTCTGGATCTGGATCAAATGAAAATATAATAAAATTTGGATTTTGATGCATTTGTTTCAGAGGGCAGACTCTCCTCCTGATGAACTGCCCTGGTTTTGTCTAGGGACACAGCTTGTATCTGACTAGAAGCTGTCTATTTCACATTAATTGGGAATTTCTGCTTCTTAGAGTTATTGAGCTCTGCAACCAAAAGTCTTGACTGAGATCTGAAAGAGGACAAAAGATACAGGGCTTGCCACTGGGTAAGGGGGTGGTGGTGGTAGCACCGGCTATGTGTTTGGATAGCAGGCTGTGCTGGAAGTGCTGGTCTACTCCTGTGGGGGCAATGGCATCCCTTAGTGGCATTCAGAGGAAGGTGTTATGGCTATTTTTTGAAGTCTGGCTTCTCTTTCTTTATGGTGCAAAACATAAACCACAGATACTACAGTAGCCATATGGGTGTCAGGGGCGCTCTGATCTGCACCTTGGTGTTCTGTGAGCAAAAAAATTCTAAGCTCAGGTATGCCCTATAGGGTGTGAATCCATCCTGCAAAATACATGTGGGCAATCCTTCTCAAACAGACAGAGGGTACAGTTTATCTGAGTTGAGCACATTTAGAGAGGGTACCAGTTAGAAAGGCATTAACCTGAGCCTGATTTATGGCTGGTAAGACTGCAGTGTGTATTGGCATGTGGTATAATTAACTTTTGGTTATTTAATTAAATAATGTGGTAGCGCAAGCAGGATTGGCCAGCATTGCTCTCCAAATGACAAAAGCAATACTAAGCTTTGTAGTGCTCCCACAAGACTGCAAATGATGAAAAAGCAGCTGTGGCAATCAGTGGAGACACAACTGTAGGGTATTTCTTCTATAGCTGACAGGTGCTTGGCTGGAAGGCACCATAAGCTGAGTTTGTGTCCTTATGCTCAGGCTTAGCATTAGGATCCTCTCTTCTTTTTTTCTTAGAACAAAAAAGGACTTCAAAGAACTTAATCTCTGTTCAACTGTACTGTTCCCTAACACCAGTCTCCCAAACACATCCTGATGCTCTAGATACAGGATATCAGATTCCACCAGCAGTGTCTTCAGAGCTGGGGGGACCTAGTGATGAAGTTGTTTTCCTTGGCTGAGATTTTTCAGTTCTCACCTTGCCGAGTGGGAAATGCTGTCTAAAAAATCAGCATGGAACAATGCAGGATTTGAGCTCTCATTTTCTTATTCTAAAGGAGGAAGTTTTGTGGCATTTGCTGTTCACTTCTGATGCTGTTGAATAAACTAATGACTGTCGCTGAGATGAGTCTGAAATCTAAATCAAAACCTTGTGTCAAACTGTATCTCTAAATGGGCCTGAAACACACTCTGGAGCTGTTGCACACCTTTACCTACAGAATTACCTTGCCAAATGTCTCAAATGAATTGCAAGTATTTCCATTTACTCACCCTACTCCTCTATCCCTACTTACAGAGATAACGTCTCTAAATACCTCCTGTTTTGTCAGAAGTGCTGCTTTTCTACCGCACACCTCCTATTTTTATGGTTTCAGGGAGATGAAAATGTATTTATTTTCTCAAAAGACTTATTTGCACCTTCCAAAGAGTGCTACCTGTCCTTCCACTGCTTTCAAAGGCATATTTAAAGAATTGGAAGAAACAGCAAAATTGAAGAAAATCCAGGCTCACAGTATTTAAAAACACATGTATAGACTTGCTCTGTAATTACATACTCTTTTCTAACAATTAAACATAAAGCTAGCTGTTGCTTTGTTGTGTCGGTTTGTGATAAAACCACATTGGCTAACAGCTGCTTTAAAAATTCCTTTAAGAAAACCCTATAGTTAAATTTTTCCAGCTAAACTCTTTTAGTTTGAGGATGAAGAAGGTGCAGGAAGCTAAGCACACACTGGTTAATAAAACTAAAGAAACTTTCTATAGCCCATTGGGCTACAGAGAGTTTTATGCTCTGCTTAACAGTCAAGGCTTTTTTTAAGCTCAGTTTAAACAAACACTTAAAAATTCAAGGTAAAAACACTGTGATGGTGATAAAAGAGATTGTAGTTTGACATTTTAACCCTAAAGTAAGGTTAGGACTTCAGATAGTGGGAACTGATGTATCTCTGGTGATCTCAAGAGGGTTTGTTTGCAGGACCTTGTTCCCTCCCTGATACTCGTCCTGATATGTGCTTAGGCTCCTGGGTACCCCATTCCCAAATGTGTCCCTGTGCCAGCTCTCACGCTGCATCCCAGGAGCAGCTCCCACACTTTTCCAGCTCCAAAGCTGGCCAGGTGAGTCAAACCTGCCCCTGCTGCTGAGGCCTCACCTCACAGCCTTGCGCTCGCTGCTTAAGATACAAATGATTGGTGCGGTGGTTTTCATATAACAGCTTAATAGTTATAATACTCGTCTCAGAAGTGGTCGAACATGGGTTTGGGTCCTTCTTCTCCCAAGGGATATTCAAATCCACCTGTCCCTTCCCAGGCTGTAGGCAACCTCTCAGCCCTTCCTATTGAAGTTGTGCCACGGTGTGGAGAGGGATTCGCAGAGCCGGAGAGGAGAAGCAAGTGGGAGCCTGACTGTGGCGTACCGGCTGGGACCTCCCCTGAAGGGTGGTGGGGAGCAGGTATCTGGCAGCATTCCCGAGGCTGCTGACTACAAGCTTTGCATTAAAACATCAAAACCAGCCCTGGAGGCAGAGTCCAAACCCAGCACCCATCTCCATAGGGAGAGGTTGCAACCACCTTGCGCTGGCAGCGGGTGCTGTTTTCGTGCCACCCCAACCACTCCCTCTTCCTCCAGCCACGTCTTTAAATGGAAGCTGGAGCGGCTGCTCTGGTGTGCTGATGCCAGAGCTGTGTTGAGGAGCGTTAGACGTGCTCTCGGCTTCCCAACACAAGTGGGCTTTCACGGGTGTTAAGTGCTAACAGGTTCAGCTTGGCCAAAATGGTTGGATCTCAGCATGGAGGAAGAAAAGCTTGAGGTACCCAAATACCTTCTTTTGGAGAAAAAATGGGTTCCTGTGGACTGTTAGGCACCTAATCAGTTATGTTCTTGGAGGAGGGGAGAGGTCATGGCTCGTTTAGCTCTGTCTTAAACTCGAAGATTGTTTGTGCTGTGATACTCTTGAGGTATTAGGTGCCTCTGTGGCTTTGAGGACCTCGCCTTAAGTGACTTGAGACCGTGTTTCATTTTGAGATGTGACCGAAGGATGCGCAAAGCTGACTCCAACTCTGGAGTGTCCATTTCTCTTTTGAAAGTTACTTCAGCTCCACAGTTGTTTAGAAGCTTTTGAAAGGTTTCCTCTTGGAACAGGCTCTGGCTTCTCCTTGTGCAAAATAGAGATAACAATACCTACAGGGCACAGTGTGGTTCTCTGAAGGGACGCATGCTGAGCACTGGCAGTTAACTTACTAATAGAAGAGTTGGGCAGATAGAGAGAAAAGCTGGGGGGAAATTACATCTGCTGGTGGCCTGGGTGAGGCTGGGATGTGTTTTAAAGAAACACCTTTGGCTGGCAGTGTAAGATGTGTGAATGAGGATGTCTGTCATATTCTTTTGGCTTAAGGTGAGTAGGAATGAGGTTATTGAAGGCTTATGGGCTGATTCAAGTCGTTTATGACGGGAGCGTATAGCGTGTGGAATATGTTTGTGCTGTTTGCAAGGCTGGAGTTTGCAAACTGAGCTAACCCCTCCTCACTAGGCCTTTGCCAGATAACCCTGGCTGAGCACAGCTGACCTTCCTCCTCCATCGCAACAAAATGTCTCCTCGCTCCCCTCCCCACACAGTTCCTTGTTCTGCCAAACTCTCTCTTCCCCAGACACCAAGCTCTGCTCTGGGCCGGTGATGTGCTGCGAGGACTCCTGCGCTGACTTCAAGGCTCATGGAGGATCTTCTGTTCCTAGGCCAGCAGGTACCGGAGGTTTGCTTCCACACCATAAACCCCCAAGCCCCAGAGAGTGCAGGTTTGTGTACTGAGCCTCCCTTCTGCTCCACCTCTGGAAAGCTGGGCAAGGGAACGGGGTGGTTTCAAGGCAGCCATTTCCCAGCGTGGAGCTGCTGTGCTGTCTCCAGCCAGAGGAGCTGGAGTCAGGCACTGTGTCAGTCCCTTGTAAGGAGCCGCTTCACAGGTCTGTACCTTGCGGGCAGAGGCGTCCATGTTACAAGACCTGCTTTCTGTGGTGACTGCTGAATTGGGGTTTTATGGGGTTTAACTGACCGGTGCTTTGTCCTTGAACCCATTTTCTTTCTTCTCTGAGGGCGCCGTGTGGCTGGGCCATTCTGAGGTGTTAGCAGGAGTCTGGCAGGGGTGTATTTTAAAATATGTTGACTTTTAACGTTTCTTCACTGTTTAGAGTTCAAAAACCTCTTGTGTCTCATGGTATACGCGCCTTCTTACAGTCCCATACTGGACTGGCAGTTGCTCTCATCATCTCCACCGAGCTTTTACACACCGAGTTTTCCTATGAGACTATTGCTTAAAGACAGACAAAATAAGTGTTCTTTTAGGTGTTTCTTATGTAAAACTACAGCGCAGAGCAGAACATCTTGTGGCATCCAAGCAGGATTCTAATTTTTAGCAGTCTTGGATTCCTCCCGAGATGGTGCAGTCTGTAGGGACATGCAGTGCCTGTCGGCAGGTTTGGAGGGGAATACAGTGCTCTTGCACTTACTGAGGGTTAACCTGCATGCAGAGAACTGTCCCTGGGCTCTACAGTGAGGAGATGGCCTGGCCTTCCTTCAGCTGTCCCTTCCTCTTCTCTTCCAAGACTTCTGTTAGAATAGTTGCTGTTAGAAATCAACCAGGTAAAATAATGTGTGTGTGCGTGTACGTGTGTGTGTGCGTGTATGTATATATATATATATATATATAAAAAAATGTAAAAGCATGTGTGTCTATATGTGTATGTATAAACAGGCAGCAGCAGAGATGTTTGCTAACAATAATTATCACAAATGTAAATGAGAACCTTATTCACAAGGTTAATTTACAGATTAAGGGATTTCATACAGACAAGGGCATTTGGGATTGAGAGAAAGAGTTGATTTTTCACCGTTTCTAAGTGCACTGCAATTGTATCATGTTAACAATCTAAAACAAAGCTGGTCTTGCTTTCTCATATTGTAGCATGTCAGAAGTAGTGGGAAGCATCTAAACTGTCTTAAAAGCGAGAGTGGTTCCAGAAACTTGGACTGATAACTCACACCACCTGTAATATTTCAAATGCTTAGATGAGAACTGGCATGTGATCCCTGCCTGAGGCAGTTCTCATTTGTAAGGTAAAAACGACATAGGGAAACAGAGTGGAATAGAGCACAATAATGTTTAGAAAACGTTTACAGCTATAAAATGCGTAAAATACTCCCTAAATATTCCCAGTAGTTGTGGTGACTTGTGTTCAGGATTCCCTTCTGCCTTTAGAGTGGAAGAAACCTGAAAATGTCTATTCCTGTCAAAGCAAACGCTGATACATCTGATCCTGCTTTTGTGACTATGATTTTTATTACTGAGTGGAGTGTCTGGTTCTGACATTCCAGGGGGTGTTTTCTGTTGCTTCAAAACCTTTTTTGGGTCTTTCTTTCAGCTTTCATCTCTGGTTAAATGCCTCCTTATATCCCCGCAAGGCACTGCAGAAAAAGCACGTTAAGTTTTTGTCTGGGGGTCTGCCATGACCTAGCATTATGGCTTTTACCCAGGGGCTGGTGGAAGTCTGGATGTCAGTTGTCGTTATATGATAGCCATGTACAATACCCAGAGAGGCACCGTGTGGATCAGAGGTCAGGGATAGAGCTGCAGATCAGTTGATGAAAGAATTTGGTTGTGGAAACAGGTTAAAGCAGGGACCAACGTGAGTTACAGTAGCTGGGTTTTGGCTGGGTCTCATGTTATTCTCCAAATTTCAGGAGGCAGAGAAGATCAGAGAGTTGATCAGGAATATTTCATATAATGTCAAACAGCTCTTGTCAGGCTTGCTCCTTTGTTTTCAGAAAGGCAGGGTAATGTTTTGGAAAACGTTTACTATTGTGGCATTGCTAGACTGGTTTTACAGACAGAAGACATGGAGAAGGGTTTCTCTTGTCCCATTCATCGAGGATGTCCCAAATCCCTGTTTTCCAGGTGTGTTGGGCTGTCCAACCACTCCAGCTTGTGTGTTCAGTGGTCCTGCCAGATCAGCACTTCACTGAAGTTCTCCATAATGTATTCACAAAAAGTGATAAAACATTCCAGGAGAGGCCTCAAGGAATGATTAGTTTAATCTTCAATTAGTTCCCGCTGAGACTTGATGAGAAATCATTTGAAAAGGTATGCATGAGCTTTAATACAGTCTGCCTGTCCGGTTATCAGGAAGCACGGTGTGCAGAGAGGGAAGATGTTGCAAATGGGGAAAACCAGGACACTAGCAGTGAATATTTTAGACTGCTGCCTGTGGTAAGTTTTTGGTTTGCTTGAGGGGCTTCAGCCACTGGGTTTTGCTACGGGGTATTAAGGGCAGTGTGGGGAGGTCAGTGCAAACAGTGTGTTCAAGCATGCAAGCCATCACTGTTGGGTTAAGGCTGCAGTGTATTAGCTAGCAGAGAATATTTTCATTTACATGGCTAGTGAGGTGCTGACAAGAAGCAGTCATATTTGTTCTTGTTGCTTTCTGTTTGCACAGAAAATGAAAAACACTGGCCACTTCAATGAAAGAGAATGAGATACTGTGTTGTGAACTGGCTTGGGTTTTTAAAATGGTTTTGGGTTGTTTCTTTGCAATTAGATAGTGGTTCCTTGTTGCTTTCTGTAGAAGGTCTCTGATCCCACAGTCATTAAAGCTGTTTTATGTAACCAGTAAATCCCAGCCTTCTGAGGAATTGAAGATTTTATTAGAACATGTGGATCCAGAAGTGCTCTTTCTGGCTATGCAGAAACCTGTCAACGGAACGGTTAGAAAAGAAACAGAGTAAGAATTCCGTATTGCCATTCACATCTGCTATGGACTCCATTCGGACAGCTTGTCTGTGCTTGCATTTCACACCGAATGTCTCTGCACCTCTGTGGGTTTAGGTTCCACACATTTTAGGTCTACATTCCCCCCCACCCCTGCCAAACATCTGGGTTAGGTTTCTTATTGATGATGGGTGTACCCACGCCCCTGTGGAGTTTGGCTGGAAATAGGCAGGCTCTACACTACTGAAAATCTGGTCCATAGCTCGTCAGTTTTGTTAATCTTCAGAATAACCTTTGCTCACCTACTGGTGGTGTCTTCGCTGCCAAAAACGAGTAATTTGAGTGCTTGCTAATCTGCAGCAGGTGAACTGAGTCCTGTTAATCCATAATTTTGTCTTGTTGGTTGCACTCACATGATCTCCTCAGCAGAAAGTGGATGGTGGCAGGTACTCTGTCACTCCTTTTGGTATTATTAGCTTTGCTTGCCTCTGAATGTGAAAATTCAAGGAAACTGGAATTTGACATTAGGAAAAGGTTCTTCCCTGGGAAGGTGGTCGATCACTGGAACAGGTTCCCAAGGACATGGTCGTGGCACCAAACCTGACAGAGTTCAAGGAGTATTTGGATGACGCTCTTAGTTTTATGGTTTAGTTGTAGGTAGTGTTCCAAGGAGCAAGGAGTTGGACTGCATGATCCTTATTGGTTCCTTCCAGTTTGAGATATTATGTGAGTACCCATATTGAGGTGATTATTTACAGGCAAGCAAATCACGCTGCTTTTCGCTGCATAGATCTACACTTACTCAGGGCACATCCTTTAGTTTACAATACTGAATGCCACACTAAATGAAAAGCACTGGCAAGGATTTTAAAATCACTGTTGGTACTGGGCAGCTGGTGCCAGACATGGAAAAATTTGCATCCAAAAGTGTTCAGTGGGTGTGCATTAGTTCAGGAGAGTTTATGAAAGGAGGCAGAGGGACTTCCTCAGGCTGGCCAGAATGCTGCTGCATGCGATGGCTAGAAAATGTTTCTTTGATTCGTGGGCTGATGGGTTTGCTGGCAGTATTTCACTGAGGCCGAGAGAGGAAACTAAGACACACTCTTTGGCTTAGTGATAGCTGAAGCAATAGAAGTTAAAGCCTGGATCGGAAGAACACGCTAAGGTTGGCATATAAACTGACCCTTGGTGGCTGGGGAGTGGTTGGAGCAGATCTGTGTCTGGTAAACAGCAGGGAGCCATGGAGAGGAAAAAAACAGCTGGAAAAAGCCAGGAGTCAGTGAGGAACCTAAAAGCAGTTGCAGTACAGGCTTATGGTGAAGGCAGCGAGGGGAGATGTGGGATCCCAGGGCAGAAGGCTGGCTGGAGGCAGCACGTTTGGATATGAGAGGGGGAAATTACTTCTTCTGGCTGTCCCTAGGATGTCCAGGAAAGAAGACTGTGCATGCTGTAAACCAAGAGGAATAACAGGACCCCAAATACTGGCAACCCACTTTGTGTTAAAAGGGGCAACATTATATGCATATTGCAGCAAACCTTCCTACATTGAGGTGGGTCATCCTCCTGCCTAGTGAAAGATGTGAGAGCTAATGCTTAAGTTCCCAGTACTGTGTTTGTCTTGGAGGTGCAGCTTGGTGTCCTGGTAGCTGAAGAATTTGCGTGGATCATCAGCACAAAGAAAGGACCATGCAGGACTTCATAGGCCCTGTCAGTAGCTCTCTGATGGAGTACTACACTCCCCTGAAAGACTAAGTATGGAACTGGGAATATAGTCAAGACCAATTGCAACCTACTGTGTGATACTTCCAGTTTAGTACCTTGAAAGCCATACATGCTTCCCGTACAAAGAAACATACAGATGCTGTGGGATGGCTGACATCACTGGCAGCCTGTCCCAGAAACAGCAGCTACCTCTTGTACAGTCTCGACTTCCATTAGCAGCCACTTAAGCAGATAAGCTCTCTGGCTATCACAGCAGTGCTGGTGAATTTGGTTTTACTTATCTTTTTGGCAGCTCTTAGGTCAGGCGGTCTTTTACGACATCATCTGAACTTTATAGGTTGCAACACTTCTCTCAAATTTCTATTCCCAAGGCTGCCTTGCAGTAATACCCAAAACACCATTTACATCTTAGCATTCAAATCTTTCATGAGCTGATACAAAAGTCTCCTGTGCCCTAAATATTTTATCTCAAATATTTTTTCATCTTGTAAATTTTCCTCTGTGGGGATGGAGAGCTGAGAGAACCCCTGTGAGGGGAAAGGCTGGGGGTAGAAGGAGAGTCAGAGAAGCTCCTATCTCTCCTTAGCTGACATCTTTGATTTTGTAATGCTTTTCATTTATAAAACCTGTGGCTGAATAAGCTACAGAACAGCAGGACTTAATCCCACCGCTGTCCCCTACTGAGACGCTATGGTGTGAGGTGTTCCACATCCATGTTGGAGTAATTGCTGAGCACACCTGGATGTGGCTGTGGGTGGAGGGCAGGGGACCACAAGGGACTGGAGCCTCCCTATATCCATCATAGACCTTGGCAGGGAGTCAGGGAGAGACAGCGCGGGGATGCAACAGCTGCTCGGGGATGCAGCAGGCTGCCAAGCTAGTAGCAAGCTTGGAGCAGTGAGGCTGGGCTTCTGGCAGGGAATTGCCAGCAACTTGTGCTGCAGTTTCTTTGAGGTTGCTGGAAAAGGGCCCAAACCACTCTCCTTTCTGGAAGAACGAACAAGCTAGAACCCATTTGTTCAATGCAGCTCTAATGCTGGGTACCACAACGGTGCAAAATCTTGCTTAGCTCAAGTCCTGTGTCAGTGCCAAGCTCCCTATGCTTGGCTTGCCCTCATCTTAATCTGGGGGATGGCTGCTCGCTAATGGATCAATGAATTGATAACCTCCATTTATTTAAATATCACTACGTTTTGCACTGCTGTTAGCAAGCGATGACACCAGCAGCATTAATTCTTGATGGGGTAGAAACAATGCCCTGTGCGGCCATAGCAGCACCACGGTCACACCAGCTGTGTCATCTGGTTTTCCATGACATAGCATATTGCCCCTATCACGAGTCATGGGAGTGTTGCTCAGCTCAAGCTCCCTGTGCAACAGGGAGTATTTCTCTTCTTTTGTGATACATCTCAAATCCAAACTGGATTAAATCATAGTCTATGTCTAAAGCAAACTGTTTAGAACAGGTTCTCAGAGGAATTTACTTCTTAAAGAGAAATATTTGCATACCATTTCAGGAGCACCTTTTAATGAACTAGACACTTCCCAGCACGTAGCTTGCTCAAATGTGCTAAAACCCAAACAGGGGCAGGAGGACTTACAGACTAACTCCTGCAAGCAGGCAGGGCAAAAATAATTTCTTTCAAGTGGGGTTTGGGAAACCATTCGTTGGGAACTAAATGATTTTATTTGCAATCTAATTTGTTGTTTGCTAACCAGAAAAGGAATTTGTCTGATACTGCATACTGCAGGGTTGTTCCATATGCAGAGGACCTGCAAATGATTTCTTAAGAGTAACCAAATCTCAGAAATGCTCTGTTTGCTAGAAATTGAGCTGGGAGTATGACACATGCAGAACTGATGTCTGCTTACTATATTATACAAATAAATCATTAGGAATATTGCCTCTCAATGCTTGAAAATGTAGGAACATGTGTGGCTGAAAGTCCATATAGTCTGGCATCCTGCCTATATATATTATAAGTGCCAGACAGTTTGGGAGTAGTTATTTGTAACTTCAGGACATAAAGGATTCTTGCCCCCCCACCCCAATATGCTGTACTAGGGTGCAGTATGAGCATGTGTGTTTCTGTTAAAAAAATACAAAGTAATTAAAAAACTGTTAGTATTATGCTTTTTAATCAAATCACTATCAGCATACCAGTCTATACCTGGTCTCTCCAAGTAATGAATTTCTTGGGTTCCCTGAATTCCATGAGCTCCTTCTTCTCAAGCCCCACATAATTTCAGTTCTCCCCCTTGTCTGTGCTAATGCCTTCTGGTCTGACCACAAAAACGGCTGAAGCCCCGTTTCCCAGCTCGTCTGCATTCACCTCGCTGTCTCTCGCCATCCTTCTCCCTCCAACTGAATGTCTGTGCAAAGCTGGCTTCCATGGTTACTACTAAAATAGGCAAAGGAGATATTTTTGGTCAGAATCTGCCAGTTCAGCAGGATCAAAATGCTTTTGGGAAATGTTCTGATTACAGTGAAATTCAAGCAGGACATGGTCTAGCAAAATGAAATCAAAACCCTCTCCAGCTGCCTCCAGCTCACCTGCACCTTCTCAGTCCATCCTCCTGGGTGGCCCTGTGCCCTGCTCACCATCAGAGAAACCTGCCACACAGAGGGCCCTATGGCAGGACGTTTGTGTGGAAATGTGTATTTTTCTTGTTCTTTTTGTTCTGAGTGTTGACATATCCTGACCTTCCCTGCCCTGTGTCAGCCAGGACACCTTCGCCTCGGCCAGCTTCCTCCAAAGCACCCATTTCTGTTGTTGGACTTCGTTGCAGGTATTGTTTTAGATGTGCATAAAAGCTGCTCAATGATGTGATGGTCTTTAATCAGTAATGTATTGCTGTCACTTTTCCCCCTGGTCTATCCAAATTTTTCTCCTTGTGGCGTGTCCCAGTTTGGTTTTAGACCCTCTGATGAAAGGGCCTGTCCTTTTTTTGTGTACCTTAAAACACCTACTGTACTCCCTCAGCCTGAATAGTTTCTTTCTGTCTTTGTAATAGGACCACCTGCAGTTTGGAAAGCATTCTGCTTCCTTTACAAATGCTGCTGTATTGTTAGCTGTCCCTCACAGGTGTCAGGACATCATGAGCTGTGGTTTGTGTACAGCTTTACAGCACTGACCTGCTGGCTTTGTGTTCACAACCCTTACGGTTTTCTATATCTTCTGAGCCTTTGCAAACCCACATGACTCCATCACCCAGGGAGTATGACAGAGTGAAGGGGTGCATGGACCTTATCAGAATTCCCAAGCCCAGCTCCACCATCTGCAAGGCACTTCCCTACCTTAGGATGAGCTCCTGGTTTCCAGCACTTTCCCGAGCACAATAGCTTCACTGCCATGGACCCGTTGGTTTAATGGAGGAGAAAAGAAGACAGCTTCCCCTCTGTAACTGTCTGTCCCTGCCTATCTCCTCTGGCCAAGGTTTTCAGAAGTAGTGGAAGAGTATTTCTTACCTCATTGCCTTTATCTCCCTTTGCAAATTGCAGTCTGCTGTGATCAGATACACTAAAACCATAATTTTCAGCAAGACTTTAGAAAGTGGGCATTTTAGCCCAGTAGACAGCAAAACATGGGGCAGGTGACAATCCCCCAACTCATGCAGACAGCGTTTTTGAACTTAAAACACAGTATCAACTGCACTGCAAACCCCAATGTGTTACACTCCTGGTGGGCCAGATTGTAGTATTGCAAAGAGCCATGACAAGCCTGTGCTTTGGATGATCTTGATTTCAACGGCTTGCCTCAAACACAAAAGGCTGCAAGCAGCTTTATTTTTTGAGTTATACGTAATCAAGACATTACTGGATGGTCTCCTGAAATACCCATGTGTTTTAGAGAGCTGGACCTGTGTCTTTAAGGGGTGATGCGTACTTCTCATAGCCCTCCAATGGGGACCTTCTCCCAGTTTCCGTGTTCTGAGTTGCTGCCTAAAAGGGTGTTTAGTGCATTTAGAGCTAAAACTGGGAGGAAGCCAATTGGTCTCAAGACTTACCTGAACCAAAACTAATGTATTTCCATTTCTGAAATACAAACAGGTACCAACCTGGGTGTCAGCACCTCCACAGGCAGCTGCCCATTTGGGTTGCCGACACACACGTTTAGAAGCTGCAGAAATTTTTTGCATCCTAATAGAATAAATTCTGCTTCGCCAAGAAGGTGCTACCTCACTTCTACCACAATCCCATCAGCAGGATCGGACATGCTCTTCTGTAATAACAGTTTAATGGCTCACAGTTTGTGGGTTGAGCTCCAGTAATTGACTGACTAGAGCTGTTATCTCCCAGCAAATGCAAGGGAAAACACCTTTCCCTAAAACTTGGCTAAAGGAAGTTTTATTTGGTGCGCGTTAACCCACGTTTGCAAAGCTGAAGGCTGTACATGGTTGGGTAGCAGAGATCACTCGAAGGGTAGTCAACAGATATGTTAGGATTGATGGAGTTGTCTGATCTCTGTCACAGAAACATCTATGGGTGAACTTCATTAAATCCACATCTGCAAATGAGAAACCCTTCTACCCTGTCTGGGGCTTGTCATCTGTAGAGGTCACAATGAAAGGTGGAAGAGCTGTGAGAGCTATTTTTTAAGCTGGTACATATTGATTGCAAATAAAGGTAGGATGTTTAGACATGATATGAGGAACAGATCTGTGAGAGGATCATTAAATTCATGTTCCTCTAAGCTCTTAGGAGCAGGTGTGTGTTAAAAGGAAGGGCACGAGTGAGATCCTCCATCCCACTGAGGTCAGCATTCATGAAAAATGTCTTCCAGACTTGTCATTTCAGTGCCCATCAGAAGAGGGACTGGGGTGAGCAGGAGAGCAGCTTTCTCCTACAGAGGGAAGTCATTGACAAAGGTATCCTCAGAAGCTCCATTACGTATTCTGATGCTTTCCAAGAGAAGCAACATCCTGACTTGATTGATGGGAACAGTTACAGCTTCAGTTGCTTGTGTTGTATTCGGTGCCAGGTTGGTCCTCAGTCTGGAGGAGGCTGCTGCTGGAGCACTCTGGCGTCAACAGAGACGTCAGAGTAGAGTGCGTGAGGGATGTCAGCGCCAAGTGCATCGGTGCCTTGGGTATGGCAGAGTTGCAGCTTGTCATGCCAACAGTTATTCTGGGTTTGGTGACCAGCCAGTCTGAGGTACATGATGAGTCTTGGGTGGCCTTTGGCTTGAGCTGGGCAAGATGCAACTGAGTGCTAACAGAGCTTCTCCTCGCAGTGTCCCCGTCCTGGGGAGGGATGGCTTTCACTGCCACAGGGCTGCTCTTCCCCTAAAGGTTTGCTGGTCCCATCTTAGTTGTTTCTCCTGCCTCAGGGGCCAGGACAAAGGGTTAGTTACTCCCAGGGACTGAGCACATCTGCAGAACGTCAGCAGAGAGAGGCACAGCCGGGAGAGGTGGTTCTGTAATTCCCAGGCACTGGTGAGGACTTCAGGGATAATTTGGGGTAAAAAAGATTTCCTTGCATTCAGCTCCATGTAGGAAAACAGTCATTTTATCAACCACTTGGCTCAAGTGCTTCAGCGAGGCAGAGAAGGCATGCAGAGTCTCCACAACTGATATCAATGACTTTCTCAGAGGAGGGGATCAAACCCAAGTCCTGGAAGCTTAGATTCCCCTCTGGTGCTGAGGGGAGGGGAATAAGGGAAGCATTATTAGAAAGCATTTCTTTTATTTTGCAGATGTTAAATAGCACTATACCACTATATCAATCTGTCAATTACACTAATAGGAAACAGCGTACAGAGAAGTTGCGATGTGAATTGTACAGGGAAATGCCACCCCCCTTCTGCAAGATCCCGGTTTGGGGCCGAGGGCCAGGCAAGGCCCCAGCAGATGGTGTGGAGCACAAGGAGCAGCCGTGTATATGCCAGGCACATGTGGATGAAAAGGGGAAGGAATGGCTGTGGACCATCACAGAAAGAACTTGTTGCAGCTGGTCAGGTTCTCCCCCACCCTGTCCTGGTTGTGCTTGAAACCAGATTAAAAAGATCTTTAAAGCAGAGACCATACATGTCTTTGGGTTTTTACAATGGGTCTCTCTCACACTATAGGTTTCTGCAGTGTTAATCAGCATGTTCAGAACCTAGGTGGATTAAAGTCTGGGAGGGGGAAACAAATCTCTAGTTGATGATTAATGGTTGAAAAGCAAGCTTGGCTTTGCAGTGGCTTGCACTGGTCCCAAGTCAGACTCAGCGCAGTAACAGGAGACTGGTGGTGTTTTCCTCTTGGACACTCCATTGCTTCCTTAGACTCATCCTGGTGATCCCCAGCCACTGGCTGCGAGTTTGGTACTGTAGTATTAACCTAACTGCCTGGAGCCCGAGGTTAAGTGATGGGAATTGCAAAACGTAACAATAAATTAATAAAATGAATGTGTCACCAGCTGATCCTCTTCTGACCACCATCTGTCCCCTGATCATGTGGTATCTCCCAGCTGGCCACCCAAGAGACAAACCATGCAAGATCATCATCACAACATATGCTGCTATTTACACATTTTTAAAGGTAATAGTTGCTAGGCTGTCATATTAGTAGTTAAAAGTACTTATTTGGTAGCTAGGGGATTTATTTTCCCTGTTTTATGGAAGGCAGTGACTCAGCAGGTACGTTTCTGACAACGACACACTCCAGAGGCATGATCAGTGGAAGTTCCTATGTACAGTATATGTGATTCCCCCTCCGTGTTCTATGGTATGCTGTTGTGCCTTTTGTAATGCACAATAGAATAAATAAATTAGAAAGAAGGTAACGATACTACAGGTTTTACTAGTGTACCTTTTAGGAACATTATGTGTTCTCTTTGCCTTCTCCAGGATGCAAACCAAGCCGTGCATTTTTAAACTATTGTTAAGATCGAGGATGTGGTTATGAGAAGACTTACAATTTATAGGATACTTAAGCATTAAGGATTGAGGCAGGGAACATTTCCTGGGGATTAACGACTGACTGGGTGAGCCTCAGGCCATTAACCCCTGCCTGTCATTAATCTTCAGGAAATGCCCTGCAGTGAGGTCGTTATTGCTGGTACATGCTGAAACAGAAAATGATAATAAGAAAGGTCCGTTGTTTATTTATTTATATTTTACATAACACGGTTGCATTGGGGCTGTAGGAAATTAACATCTTTCTCTTCAGCTGGCAGTACGGCTTGAATCAATGCAGTTCGTGCATCTCTCCCTTTTGTGAAAGGTTATTGCCAGATTGCAGGAGTGTGAGCAAGGCAGAATGTGGCCCACTGCTTGTGTTGCACAATATTTAATGCGTTGAGTAAGTGGTGCTTCTCTGTACAACTGCTGCAGAATTTAGCCCTGTATAGAAACCAGCTCAAAATGCTTGTTTTACAGCAGAGCAATTTATTCACAGTTCTAAGCATCTCACAGCCTTTTTTTAACTCATTGAATAATCCTTTTAGGTTCCCCATAAAGCAGGTGAAATGCTTCTGCTGCAGTCCTAAGGCAGAACACAGGCTGCATAAATAGCATCTAAATTACTAGGAATACCAAATACACATACAGTAATACATACCTACAAAGGCAAATTCATACTGACAGGACTGCAGTGTATGCTTATCAGCAGCAAAACATCTCGGGGATAAAAAAAAGTGGCTCTACATTGAAACTGTATATACGTTTCTCTCTATATTTAAACACTTAAATGCTATTTTCTGCGTGTTGTTAAACCCAGATGCAGGCTCCTTTTTAATGAGCCTGCCTGCTTAAACATTTATTAGCTTAGAGATGTATAGTTTTCCGAAAGCTGGCTGATTCTTTTTGCAGCATATCTTTGCTAAGAAAAAAAAGGCTTTTTTTTTGTGTACATGGTCTCAGTCCTTGCAACCTCCTAGAGAGTCTGTCAAGGCGCAACTTAAAAGCTCGTTCAGGCGACCATGACCCCCTGCTAGCAGATTGTCTGCCTAAAAGGTAAGGGAAAGCTAAAAAAGAAGTAGAAACTTAAAAGTAGCTTCTCAAAGGCTGCATAGATCTTTTCTTTCTTTTTTTTTTTTTTTTTTTTTGTTAAACCTAAAGTGTTTAAAAGCTTTAATATTGATGGCCTGTCAACTTTGTCCTGATTCTTTGGCTTTCAGTTAAAAGGTTTTTGTTGTTGTAGCTTATGCAGTTGCTCTGTTGCTATGGAAACGTGACATCAAAATGACGTTTCTCTGTTTAAAAGCTTTTAACTAAATTCCTGCCTGTCAGATGTAGGCCCCATTTTGTGCACTCAAGCTTCAAGCTGTTGCAAAAAGGTTTCATATGTTCTGTTGTCATTCAAATTCTTTATCCACATATGCATGTCTTGCACTACAAAAAACCTAAACTAAAAACTCAATCTATATTAAGTGTCCTCTTTTAAAACCCTTTTAGGTCAGTCAGCAATGGCTGCAGCAGAAATTCCCAGTTACATTGTCTCTTCTCAGACTGAGAAACACAGGAGGGCCAGAAACTGGACTGATGCAGAAATGAGAGGTTTAATGCTGGTTTGGGAAGAATTTTTTGATGAGCTGAAACAAACTAAAAGGAATGCCAAAGTTTATGAGAAAATGGCTAACAAACTCTTTGAAATGACTGGAGAAATTCGCCACGGAGAGGAAATAAAGATAAAAATTACAAATATGACATTCCAGTACAGGTAAGCTTCAGTTAATTCTTTTTATTTTAAGAGATTTTAGCAGGGACAACGCAGTGATTTTTGCCTTTCAGAAAGAAGCCTCCTAGAGGAAATCTGTCGATAAAAGATTAAAGATTGTTCATATCGCTTTTAAAATTCTCTCTTGCCACTGCTGTTACGTCATTGTTAATTTTTTTCCCCCATTTCATGTCAAACTCCGGGACAACTTTGTTTCTTTATAATCAGCTACCGTTGTAATGATGCAGAGGGATGGAAATGCATTTAGTGGGGGAAGAGCTTTATGGGTTTTTCTCTTTGCTGAGGGGACTGGTGGTGGTAGCCTGGCAGCAGTTCCTTGCAGTGAAACTCCTGCAGTTTGAAGTGGCCAGTGAGAATCGGGAATGCAAGGCAAAGTTTAAAAAAATAACTGCAAAGAAAATCATGTTTTTTGGGGGGGCTGAAGCGCCTGGATTTTGGTCTCGTGAGTTGAAGGGTTACGCTTCACGGGGCCAAGAATAATTGAACGTCTTATTACTGAGTGACACATATTGCTATAATTATAAGCAGCAGCAGCAGCAGTGAAAGAACTATTATATCTGCAGAGAGAGAATCAATGTGCACCGTCAATACTGCTCCAAAGGAGCCGGGGGGAGGGCGGAGGTGCCTACAAGGGGATGATAAAGAACAGGCAGTGTTAGTCAGGAGGGGAAGTTGGCTTTAGAAAACGCGAAGCAGTTGTGCATTTGTTGTTTGCAGGGGGGGAGCAAGATAATTAGAACTTAACAGAAATATTTGCATATCTTCCTTCCTCCCCCCCACCCCCCCATTTTTTTTTTCTTGAATTCTTATCTCTGTGAGGCACAAACTGCCTCACACTGGAAATCCTGAGTGGTGATTTCAGCTATGTGCTTGTAATGCAAGAAAATCAAATATGTGACTCTTTCATTTAATCTCTCCTCAAAGCTTGTATTAATAATAAAAAAGGTTATTACAGCAGGCAACCATGTTAAAACTGCTCGCTCTTCTGTAAGGCACCCTTGCTGTATTTAATGCAGAGACTACTCATCAAATAGAAAACTAGGGAAAATCCTGTAAACCCCTTAACTTTGAATGTCCTCCTTCTGCATTTGTATGATCCGCAAGCATAATCTGTAACGTCATTTCCCATAATATTAAACTTGATGTTTTGCAGCAAATGCTAATGTCTCCGAAATGTTTCACTAACCCTGCTGTAATCCTTTACAATTTTCTTCACCCAGATTGTAGAGGAGAAAGCTGGAAGTAAGATGAATTTTTGCCCAGCATCACCCAGAAATTCAGACTCAGATGCAGATGTAGAAGTCAGGAGTTGCTGGTTACCAGGCCTTTGCTTAGTCTGCTAAATCTGCTGTCCTCACTGATGGGAAATGTATTTCGCAGCACCAAGATTTTACAGGTGTCTAGCAACACTGCATGATATTTAAGTGCTGTAATTGCCAAGTGGAACAGGCTATTTCTGTCTGGCTTTGTTCTAAATTTTCAGCGTTGTCATCAGTCAGACCATCTTAGTTCTTCTAATTAATATAGTTTAAAGTTGCATCGGAGGAAGGGAGGAAACAAAATCACTCCCATGCACTCTGTGTGTGTGTGTGTGTGTGTAAACAGCACTTCTTGTTTTAAATCCTTCTTATGTTTCTGTGAACTTCTAAGATTGCTTCTGTGGCATGTTGTCATGCTGCTTTTCTATTTTGCAGTGCATTGCAGCTCCCTGCTTATTGATTCAGATGCTAATTTAGGAGAGTTAGGAAACTGCCGTGCACTGTCACGGTGCTGTTTCATTTTGTAATCTTGAATATGAAATGCATCTTTCTTATTGTTTGTTCTTATCCAAAACACG
Source organism: Lathamus discolor (assembly GCF_037157495.1). Lineage (NCBI taxonomy): Eukaryota > Metazoa > Chordata > Aves > Psittaciformes > Psittacidae > Lathamus > Lathamus discolor. Next base: position 155,683,562 of record NC_088884.1, on the reverse strand, counting down.
CCTGTGTGCTTTGCTTTCAAGGCGAGGTGGGAGAGAGAACAGCGAAGAACAAAAGCTATGGCTTATGATTTCTCATTTTCTGGGCACTTTTTGTTGATGTGTGAGAATAGGAAACGTTGTGATGAAACTGGAAATGATGTGAGTTGCTACCGAGTGCTGGCTTGCACTGAGTTTTAATCCATGAGGCAGCTGAGTTTTAATCCATGTTTTGGTGCCTGCAGGATACTTGAGAAAGATGCTTTACCTCACTGTATTTCTGGGCATCATTGCTGCACTGTGATATAAACTGAAAAAGAAGATCCGGAGAGTGGGAAATACTCTATTTTGAGATACTTTATAGTGATTACATAGGGCTTGTAAGCATGACCTGGGAGAATGTAGTGCCAGTAGCAGGAACAAGGAGGTTGTTCTGCACCGGAGGGGTTATTTCTTCCCACCACTTCAGGGTCCTTTACTTTCTTAGGCAACTCTTTACAGTGTTGCAAAGCTGCTATGATCTCTAATCTTACTTTAATAACCCTAACTGAAATGAACTAGAATATTTAATAAGATCATATTATTATTTAGCTATGTGCCACAATTTTATAAAGAAAAATTAAATTGCTGGCCCAGAAATTGCTATATATATATGTATAAGCATATATACATACATTTATATTTCTTTCTGTACAAGGAAAATCAGTAATTGAATACTTCTACTAGCCCATTCAGTGTTAAAAGTGTTATCACTGGCATGTCTTATCTTGGGACATCTCTTGAAACAGATGCTAATGATCTGAAACATTAAAGGATCTAAAGTAGAAAGCAGTGAATACGTTTATAATGGTGTTTTCCAGTTTGAGGATCCCAGAGCATTTTAAGATAAAGCCGTATAAATTACTGTTTTGCTTATTTTGCCCAGGAAAAGCCATTACTCATTGTCCAGAAAAGTCAGACAAACATTCATAGGTGTAAGGGAGGAGCGTTTCTTAGCCAGTAATTAATCAGTGCAGTTGCTGGAGCTAATGCAACTACATGCATGCTTATGGTGGCTCAGAGCTCAGTATGGGCTCAGAGCCCAAGCATTCACACTGTGTCTGGGTGCGTTTGGATCCTATGTGTAATGTTGTGCTGCCAGATCAAGTTAGTTCAGGTGTAGTTTGGTGCGCATGAGCATCTGTCACAAAACAATTCTAGGGTGATCATATCCCATTCCTCTACATCAGAGGTAAAAACATTACTCAGATGTTAAAATGCTATTATAGAAATCTATTTTATGGCATTATTTCCGTCTTGAATTCTTGTGTTTATTTCTGACTGCCCTATATTTCAACAAGGTGACAAGAGAATGAGAAGATGTTTAGAAAACCCAATTAGGCTGAGATGTGGAAAGCTTTCTTTATTAAGAGAAATGGAAAAGCTTGTGACTTGCTTGGAAAGAAGGTAAAGAAATATAAAGGAGTTCTGGAGGTGCGTGAAAAATATACAGTACTGTTTTCAGAGTATAGAGCAGGTATTTCTTTTGCTGTAATACAAGAAGTTATTTATTGGAATTGCAAGGCAAGAAGTTAGTCATATAAAATAGTTAGTCATATAAATGTGTATAACACCACATAATAAGCACATGGAACTCATTACCACTGAAAATCATTGACACCAAGAGAGTGGTAGGTTGTTTTATTATTCTTTTTACTAAAGATCAGGTTTATTAAACTAAAATACAGATGCTGTTTGTCTTCAGATTAGACAGAGTTATAAAAGACAATGAGTTTCAGGATATTATTGGCTGTTGATGGAAAAGTAATCAAGAGTCTTTACAGGCAAATGTGCCCCCAAAACCTGTCCATCAGAATGATTTAAGTATTTAGTACTGACCTTTGTCAGAGGTGGGGCAGCAGGACAATGGGCTGACCTGGGAGCAATTCCTATATTCCTCTGCATTACTGTAGTCCAGGTGCATTTGGAGGAAACTACTCAGAGAAAAATATACCACGACCTGAAATAATTCTTACTGGAGTCTCAGTGTATTAAAACCATTTCATCCACCGTGGAAATGCGCCTGGGTGGAAAATTCTGCACAGCACCATAGGTGGAAGGAAAACTTTTTTTGCAGGTGCATTTGAAGAAAATTCTGCTTTTAGGAATTGCTGTGATATCCAAAATATCTGCTGTGGAAAGGTCAGCCACCAGGATTTTAATGTTCAGTTTTATAGACATCTGTGTAGTGAGCTGTGTGAACCTCCCTATTTATCCGCCTTGGAAGGAGGAAGGGCTGAGTCAATTCCTGCTGGAATTCAAAGTTAAGCTTTCTGATGTGCTGGTCATCAAAAGTTTTGCTGAGATTAGCAAACCAGCTTTTGCAGTTTAGCATTACTTAAGAGTATGTGCTGAATTCTTGCTATTATGTAGGCTACTTGGGGCATTCAGCACATATGGACCTGTAATTAGTCCTTCTGAAAGAAGCTGATCTCAGTGTGTAACAGTGCACTGTATCTGTTGTTATATTTCCACTGACATAATGCACACTGGTTTATAGAAAGGAAAAGGGTTTGTAAAGCCTGCACAGGGGGCCACAGTTTTGACTGACTCCTTCTGATGTTTAAAAATAAGAACTGTGTGGCTGTAAATTTATTACTTTCAAAACCATCACCCTCCCCAAAGCCTCCAAACCAGGATGCAGCTGTTGCTTTCTGATTTGAATCGCAGTCAATTAATGTTAATGATTGGTAAATTTGAATCAGTCTCATGATTTGAATAAAAGATTAGTCTAATTTTTTATTTTCATGTGTACATGATAGCAATTAAATGTTGCTGCTTGTGTAATCGGTTGCTCTACTGTGACATTAAACAACTGGAATATTTGACCTCTGTTACAGCAAGTTATAAAATATAAGCACAGCCAAATTACTGCAGAAAGTTGAATTTGAATATTCTACTATCTTCCTCTTTAATTTCAATAATTTATAGCAGAAGCACAACTTAGGACTGTACTTTCATATATCTTTCTTTTCCTCACCATTGATTGGTTCACAAACAGTTGCTATTTATTATTTATTTTGAAAGCTTTTCTCAGAAACCCCAGGAGATGGATCTTGTATCCGTTCCTTAAGGCAAGTAGTAATATCAAACACCGTAATAATAATAAAAAAAGCAATACTGTTTTGAGCAAAGCCTAAAAAAAGTAGCAAGTTAGAGATTGTGTGCTTTTTACTGACTAAATAATGGTGACTTAAAAAATGCTTTAGAGCATAATATTGTCATAATCTTATTTTACGTGGTGGATTAATAGACACAGAACAAAGTCTGAAGAAAGGTGAGTGGCAGCAGGAATTACTCAACTGTTGTCTCAGTCCATTCAGTGATACGTTTTAGCAGCAGGATCTCAAAGCCCATAGATTCATTCACTTCTCTGTAATAAGAAAAGTAACCACCTTTCAGATTACCTGGGTTGACAGTGTTTTTCATACTTCAGGTATTTGTCCACTGGAAACTTAACTTTGATCCTTGAGTTTTGGGAGGGAGTTCTCAATTGCCTGTGCTCTCAGCTGGTTTTTAATAGAGCCTCATGAAACAGCAACAAGTCTAGATAAACTCACTGTGGATTTAGTTTGTGAGCTCTGCTGACTTTCCCAGTTACCCCTGTTTCCTACCTAATCTTTCTGCCCGGCTTGCTCACACAGGCAGCAATTTGGCCAATTTCAAAGTGTTGAATGTTTGGCTCATCTTCCTTCTCATTTCTGGACTGTTGCAACCCAGCCTTACTGTTGTCCTGTTTCTTTTTAAGGTCTTTATTTTTCATTAAAACAGACCAAAACACAGAGAATCAAAACAAACAAAACCCCCAACTTTACATTGTGAATGCAACTAAGACCTGCTATGATCAGTTATGACATTGATATTAATACTACAAAGTTAGCCATTTGCTTTGTTTTTAGAATCATAGAATAGTTTGGGTTGGAAAGGACCTTAAGATCATCCAGTTCCAACCCCCCTGCCATGGCCAGGGACACCTCACACTAAACCATGCCACCCAAGGCTCTGTCCAACCTGGCCTTGAAGACTGCCAGGGATGGAGCATTCACAACTTCCTTGTGCAACCCATTCCAGTGCCTCATCACCCTCACAGTAAAGAACTTCTTCCTTATATCCAATCTAAACTTCCCATTTAAGTTTTAACAAGTTACCCCTTCTCCTATCACTACAGTCCCTAATAAAGAGTTCCTCCCCAGCATCCCTATAGGCCCCCTTAAGATACTGGAAGGCTGCTATGAGGTCTCCACACAGCTTTCTCTTTTCCAGGCTTCTTCTTTTTACCAGAAGGCTAAACCGTCACCACTGTTGCGGTGAACGTTCTTCCTCTTTTCAACCACCTGCAGCGTTCCTAATTCTTTTCCAAAGGACTAGCACTCCCTCCCCCCTTATCTTCACATCTCTCCATCTATTTCATCCTTGTTTCTTTATGTATGAGCCAGACACTATACAGGTAGATGGTTGCTTCTGGTGCTGCTTTTATGCTAACAAAATTGTCTTGCCTACCTCCTGGTAGCGATCCCTTTTTTTTAGCCCAGAGCTATGGTAAGCAGTCAGATGTGGAAGAATTAGTATTCATCCAGTGTATTCAGAGGCAGAGAAATACCTGGTTTTATATAGCTGCAATTCTACAGCTGTGTGGGCAGATGATAAACAACAACTTTTCCTTCAAAATCATGATAGCTTTGTAAAGAAATGGGATCTGGGGTACACAGCTGAGCTCAAACATAGAAACCAAAAGTACTGACTTGCTCAGGCAAAATACCTGCTTGTCGTGGTTTAAACCCAACCACAAAAGCTCGTTTACTCATTCCCCACCCCCTTTTCTCTTTCGCCCTCTTTCTTTCCTTCCCCTGACCCTCCCTGCTCCCAGAGGGATGGGGAGGAGAACCAAGAGAATGCAACTCTCACGGGCTGAGAGAAAGAGCAGCCCAGCAACCAAGGTATAACACAAATCACCACTGCTACCACCAATGACAATACTGATAAGAGAAAATAACAAGAGAAGAGAATACGATACCACCACCGAATGAGTTCGACCCCCCCGAAGAGAGACCGTGCCCTTCCGGGTAACTCCCAGTTACCTCCCTGGGCATGATGTGCTGTGGTATGGAATACCTCTTTGGCTAGCTTAGGTCAGGTGTCCTGTCTCTGCTTCCTCCCAGCCTCCCTTGTCCCCGGCAGAGCATGAGACTCACAAAGTCTTTGGCCAGAATAAACATTACTTAACCACAACTGAAAACAATCTGTGTTATCAGCTCTCTGCCCAGGCTGGAAGTCAAAACACAGTGCTGCACCAGCTACTAAGAAGGAGCAAAATGGCTACTGGTGAACCCAGGACACTGCTCCTGAAAACTTCATAGAATGGTTTGGGCTGGCAGGAACTTTTAAAAAGGTCACACAGTCCAACCCTCATGCCACGGGCAGGGACATTGTCAACTAGGTCAGGTTGCGAAGAGCCCCATCCAACTTGACTTCGAATGTTTCCAGAGATTGGGGCATCTACCACCAAATCATGGCAAGGCTAAGATGTGCACACACATGGCTTTTCGCTGTCTGGCCCATGGAGATGACCAACCATGGTGAATGTGTTGCAGCTAGCAGCTGAGGATAGTAAGGTTTTAAACCCCATTGCTTGAATGTATTTGTTTCAAGATGGGCAAACAAATGTGGAACATGGACTTGGCTAGTAGCTTATAATGGTTTAATTGATACGTTTTTCATGCAAATAGCCTAAATAACTGAACTAAAAATAATATCAAATGATGGTTGCTGTCAGCCTTCTATTTAGCTATTTTGTTTCTGTGCTGGATGGATATATGTGTATTCGTAGGTTGTGCTAAATATTCTCTGACTATGAAGTCACAGCAGTAGGTTGCAAACATGTATGAAATTAAAATTTTGAATGCATAGAGGGCATAAAAATCTGGATGGCTGAGGAGGCTTTGCTGTGCAGGACTGTGATGTGCATTTCTAAGTAGATGGAAAAGCTCCCCAGACCTGGCAAGAACAAGGAAAAAAGAATCCTTAAATGGCTTTAAAATCTAAGCAAATCTTACTGCTTTTTTCACTCACTGGTGGATTTCCCCTTACCCTAGGCTAAACACTGTCTAAAAGGAAGAACTTGAAGTTCTCACTTTTAAGTTTGGCACCATTTTTATAGTGTTTACATGTTATTTAAGTCTATCCTTTGCAGAACTGATGTGGGCAGGATGGATTCTGAGGGTGAAAAACCTGAAAGGCTTCAAGAAAAGGGGGTTGGCCAGGTGTCCAGGAAAAGTTTTTATCCTTTTTTCTGCATGTGGAAAGCTGTGAGAATTAGATTTGGTTCAGCTTTTTGTTAATTTAAATGAAATCTGGTTTATGAAAATGGAGCATTTGTCACTGGTCTTGCCTTTCCTGTCATGTTACCTTGCTGCGTTTTGATTTAGAGTAGCAAGATCCAGACTGGGAAAGGGAAATAGAAAGAAAGTTTGGGACTCTAGCTGGGCACTGGAGTTTACTTGAGATGTACAATTCATTTGTATACCTCAGTTTTACATTACTCAGTAAAAATAAATAAAATAAGAATGTGTACTGAGTGGGATAGAGGTGAACATTGGGTTAGGAGTGATTAATAGATCTCATAATAAGTTGCATGTGAAAGACAAGTTCATGGTTGATACTCCTTTCACTGTCACTGTAATTGTTTTGTGCATACTGTTTATAATGCAATATTAACTGTTTTCGTTAGGGTTATTTCTGTAAATTAATTAAATTCTATACTTCTTCCTACGCTGATCATTATTCTGTAAGAGATGAACAGACATCCACCATCCCATGGTTGTTATTAGGATGTTTACCTAGGCAATCCAGAGCTTTTAGGCAATATTAGGAAAAGGATATGGATTATATTTATAGTCACTTGTATTCATCATGGAAAAGAAATATTTATTCTTTAAAGCATGGAAGGACAGGGTTGCCCAGAGTTTGGATAAGGCTGTGATGTGTTGCCTACTCTAGTTGTCAGGGACTGCTGTCAGACTGATTAGTCTGGCACTCTGTAAGGGGAAGAAAAATTATTCTACAACTAAAAGTACGCTTTCCATTATAAGCTGTAATGATCTTTATTTGTACTGAATTTCATTTGGGGTTTACATGCATCTTTTAATTACAGGGCAAAACTAGGAAGAGAAACTGAAAGGCATCATTGGAGATTACAAGAAAAAAGTGCCTGATTTTGTTCTCATGAAAAGTATTCAGTTTGACTCCTAAATGTGACCAGACCAAATGTTTTGAGACAGAAGATCTGTAAGAAAAGTACCTTCATAACAAATCAAGCTTTAATGTTGTATGCCTTTTCTTACAGGAAATTAAAATGCATGACTGACAGTGAAACTGTTGCACCTGACTGGCCTTACTACAAAACCATCGATAGGATCTTATCCAAAGTGACAGACCACAGTGATGTGAAAATGCATGAAAACCAGCAACCAGGTCCTTCCACATCACAGACGGAGGCCTCGCAGTCTCCATCAGCCAAGTCTACGCCTCTGTATTTGCCATATAACCAGTTTACATATGAAGGAAGGGAAGAGTGCTTTGAAGATGAACACTCAGAGAGTTCGTCAAGCTTACTTTCTTACAAGCTGAGGTAGTATCTATTTTCCCCCTTTCTTGTGTTTCACAGAATGAACCGGGTCTGCTATGTAAAGGGGACACCCTTGCATCTTTTTTTTTCTAATGGCTGCTGTATCTTTTCTGTAAATCACAAATGAGATCTGTTCCCCAGTCTCAGCCACTTCATTGAATTAGGGCATTTTCTTTATTCCTTTACGAGAGACTGGAAGGGAGTAAGAGGACTGGGGAGAAAGTTGGATAATATTGCCAAAACTCAGCATGCATGTCACAGCTCACATGAGGTGGAGTGTTTGTTATAGGGGTATAGGCATGTTCAAGAGAGCCCTGCAGTGTGAGCTGAGATATAACATACAGTTTAGATGATTTTTGGCATGCTCTAGTTTTGCTTTTGGTATGAGTATGAAATTTCTTTGGCTTCACCTATTATTAAAATAGTGAAAAGATGCCAAGTAAATATTTCTGTGGACACCGAAATGCTACTCACGCCGTTTGAAAGTGCATTGCTACATTTTAAATACAATTGAGAATGTCACTTTTTCAAAGTAAATGCTAGTTAGAGAATGCAAACATGTGTTCCCTTTCCTTGATAAGATTGGAGTTCTCTGGAAGGCAGCGTTTTAACAAAAGGCAGGGTTGTACACTTGATACAATTTTTTAGACTTTACTGGTCTCATTTTTCACCCAGAGTGGTGTGAAGTAAGAGCTCATTACAGTTTTCTGGCAGGAAAAACAGTTGGTCCTAGAGATCCTTATCGTGAGCCTGTGAGGCTTTTACTATAACAGTGAAATTATCTGTCAGTCATGCAACTGAGAAGGTGTTGAGCTGGAAGAAGAACCAACCTAACAAGAATGGATTATTGATTCCAGGCCTACTCTTGGATGAATGAAACTAGGGTAAATTCATTCAATCACTCAACCACATAACCCTTGAATAGCTGATTATTATTTAAAACTTTTTTTTTTGGCAACTGAATGTATATTTGGGTTTATAATTCTTGAACTGTAGCAACCTTTTTGTTCACAATCAACAATTGTTTTTTATCCTAGTTCAAAGTTGAGCAGTAGATACCACTTCAGAGATTAATCTAACATTTCAGTTGAGCATTGTGATCAGGTTAAAAATTGGAAGGCACTTGTGATATTAATGGGGTATGTGGGAAGAGAAGTGGTATTCCTGTAGGGGGGTTTGAAAAGCTTTTACAGCTTTGACCTGTTTAATTTACCCTAGTGAATGAGAGAAGAGTAGGGAACTCTTTCTTGACCAGAAGGAAATACAGTGCTTGCTAATGATATCAGCTGGGTTAAAATCACTTAGAGCTACTAAGGGAAAGGCAGATAGTTCTTTTAGAGTTACTAATGGTAAATCATGAACTGAGAAGCAATTTTCAGCTTATGCAATTAGTGTGTCATCCTGTATTTGAAAAACACTTTGAAACAGTGAACAAGAGAGAAAAGAACTCCCATACAAAATCTGGGTCCATCTTGGCAGTTTTGTAAATGCCCTTGGCCCTAAACGGTACACAGATGATCTGACGGATTCAAAGAGGAACCAAAGACAATACACTGGGATTTGAAATTAAAAGAACATTTCAGGTCCTTAATTTCTTTCTCAATTTTTGTACTTTACAGCTATGCAAACCAATTATTTTGAAACATATTTTGAGAAACATGCACATATATGTATGTGAAATATAGAGGCATTTTACAGCTGTATATTTTAAAACTGTATATGCCTTATTTTTCTGTGCAACAGACTGCACAGTTCAGTCAACTGTGCAAAGTAAGCTTATGCTATGGGATTCTTTCTTCAGTAATAAAAATCATGTTATGACAACAGTAGATAGTCAAGAAAACCTCGATCAATACTCTTTTTTAAGCCAACTTTTAAACTTCTGAAAACTTTAGTACTATTCCTTTAAAATCTCAAATACAGCATTTGAGTCTCAGCTTCCTGTTTGCTACAGGATGACTATAAGAGGATGCTACTTGGCTACATAAATTATGACTTAAAAAAAAAATTACTGAGTTTAATTGTATTTCTTCGTGTTTTATTTTAAATTCTTTGACTTTGGGATAGAATTTTGCTAGTTAGTGGCAATGAAAGTATTGTGGGATAAAATGAATTTTTATTTTTGTTGCAATTTTCAGATGAAGAAAACATTTGGAATCCCCATTTTCCTTTAATGGGAATTCGTTTAGTATTGTTCTACCACAGCTCTTGGGCTTCAACAAAGCTAGTATTGTACTGCAGTGTCCATACAGCAGCTGACAATAATAGAATCATTCTGTTATTTTCAGATCATAGAATGCAGTGTGTTGGAGTCTTGTACTGCAGCTTAGACTTTTAAAATCAAAATTCCTGACACCACTGTAAATGACTTTTTATCTAATTGAAAACTGTTTTTTTTTTCACCCTGTGGACTAATTTATAGTCTCTGTTTGCATTGTTAAAGTAATGACAGAATGTAATTACACAGACTGAGAGTGTGGTTCAGACTTCATCTCTTCTGCCATTTCTATTGTACTGAAGATGGGGGTGAAAGAGTTACTTTTGTAGAATGATAGACCATAAGAAAACCCCCGTGTCACCTAGTCTGACTTCTTGCTAAATACCATCCATGTATTTAAATTCAGTTATTCTGTTGTGGAGCCCAGAAAAGTTACGGAGGGAGTTCTGTGACACACTTCCCTAAGCGGAGGACAACTGTATGTCTCTGTTGTCCTCTACTTCTTTGTTTCTCTGATTCATTTGACTCTTGGAATTTTTTTATTAGATATCCAGCCTAGAACTGATATATTCAGAAGATGGAGAATTCACTTTTCTTTATAGGGATCTGTTCCAGTGATTAAACCCTTGCTTGAACCGGTGTCTTGTTTCTAATGTGAATATAGTGAATTAAACTTTCAGATGTTACTTCTGTTTATCTTTCTTTTCAGTATATTGGAGACCCTTTAAATATTTTTCACTTTTTGCCCCAAGGTAGCTGTGTGCCATGATCACACCATCTTTGCTATTCTTTAATTTTTAAATGTAGATTGAATAATTTGGTACAGAAGGTTTACCTACAGAGAAACAGTAAGAATTGGTAACATAAATTAACCAAGACATGAATTGTTTAAAAGAAGAGCATTAAAACTTGGTGAGGATTCTAATTCAGGAAATAACAGTTTTGGCAAAGCCTTTAATCTTTCTAAAATTATGCCATGGCTGTTTAAAATCTGAATGGGCAGCATCTACAAAGAAGTTTGAGCTTTAGGCTATGCGCATTATTATGTCATGCATCTTAACTCATTATGCAGAGTTATCATAGCAAGATGCTTTGCCCAGGCTCCAAGCCATTTTTGTGGTTCCTTTTTAAACCTGACTTCAAGGATGAGCCTCATTAATTCCTAAATGCATTTGGCTGTATTTGAATGAGCCTAGTCTACCAGAAGATCCAGGTTGCCTGATCTTCAGTCCTCAAACTCTGAGGATTGTTGTGCCATCTGTAACATTAATATTGCTTATTTCCAAATAATTGTTAACTATTTTCCATGAAGATATGGATTATGGAGGTCTAGTCAGATTGGTACATAGCTAGAAAAGCACAAACAAGCCAGAAACAGCTGTTAGCTATTGAAAGCCATAGATTCCAGAAACTGATGGAGCTGGAGACCCATTTGCCATGAAGGAGTCAGAAAGGAAGAACTGGTTTTATGGTTTTGTGGAGGTGATACATTTTGGTAGACAGATTACTCTTTGTATCCAATTCTTGCTTCATTAATTATTCACACACACTCCTGAAATGAGCCTTCTGTGAGTGTAGGCAATCTATCAAGGAACTTTTAATTGAACTGTGAATTCAATTGATTGTAGATAGGTAGACAATAAATTCACTTGAGACTTGCCTAATACCTTGCCTAGTTACATCTGGAGGTTTTGCTTTGTTCCCTCTGGTCTCCAGTACACATTCATTTCTGTTCAGGATCCTAGATGAGATGGAATTCCCTTGGTTCATTTCCTTCTTTTGAATCCTGCATTGCCTGTTTTAGACCATAATGTGTAAATAATTCGTCCAAGTTCTGCTTGGAACATGGTCCCAATGACATTTGTGTAGTCAGAGGAATGCCTGTGCCAATTCTCTTGGAGGCCCCTTGCCATAGACACTAGAGGCCCAAGAGTATCAGAGGACTGTATCTGAGGTCCTGGATTTCCTAGACCCCTCTTTCCTCCAGATCTCAAAATCCACCTTCAGAGAGCAGGCTTGACAGAGGCTGTGGATGCTGTCAGGATCTGCTGCACCCCTATTGTCCCAGAAGTGTTGGCTGCAAAGGAATCATAGAATCATGGAATGCAACATGGAGAATCAGCAACAGGAAATGATTGGTGTTTGCTACAGCAAAACCTGATCATTTCTTATACTCATGCCTATAGATTGCCAAACTAGACAACCTTGTAGCTGAAACTATTCGAGGATACTGATGCTGGTGGATTACTCAGTGCTGAACCCATATTCCTATTTCTGTTTTCTTCTTGACTTTCTGTTGTACAAACTTATTGACACTGGAGTGTTGGCTCTGATGTGCTGCTCAGGAGACCTAGAACTTCTCAAGAAAGATGGCTCAGTGTCTGAGGAAACACTTCAGTGTTCAAGTAACTCCTTCAGTCATCACTGGACATTTTACATTGTTCCATGGTGCTGAGGGTTCTTTAATCGTAAATTAGATTCCTTAGATTCTTCTTTTGTAGACCTCTTCTCAAGAGCTCTCCTTCAAGAGCTATTCTGCAAAGAGAGGATTGTGAATTCCAAGTCTATGTACTTGTGAGTGATAATAAAACTCTCATTACTAGTCACTACGGCTGGAGAGAAAAGGAGATTGGGAACACCACCAAAGCCAGGGATATCTGAAATTTCTTTTCAATGAAGACTAATTACAGAGTTGTGTTTGTTAATTGTAAAGAAACAGAAAGAGTACTTAGCAGACCTTGAAGAATCCTTGTGCCCTGGCTTTTGGGGGGACTTTTCTGTGCTGAAACCTGATGTGAGCAAGCACTTGTCAGTGAGTGCTTTCTCAGCTACTGGCAGAATACAGATATTGCTGACACAGTTCCCCAGGTAGCTGCCATCACCACCAGACATTTTGCTTCTCTCTCCTCTCTGTAGCTGCCCAAGGCAGTTATTGCATTGGATGTATGGTTATACATCTTATAGGCTTTTTATGAACCAAATTTAACTGAAAAACAGACAAAACCCTGCACAGACCCTAGGAAAACATTCCATCCAAATCACTACTTTTTTTTTTTTTTTTTTTTTTTTTGGTCTCCATTGAAATTAAAACCCACATGGCAGCCACAATTGCCAATAAAGTCATGAAATGCTCAGTGCAGCTCAGTACCACTGACATGCCCCAGATTTTCTCTCTCATTCCTTATTAAGGACTGTTCTCACCAGGGCTTACTTTTGACAAGACACAAGCCCTCTTGTGGCTCTAGGAGCCAGTTCTTGCATGTTTCAGGCAGGAGGTCTTACCATAGCTACTTTCTAGTACTGTTTAGGGAAGAGGATAGAGATCGATTGCATTTTCAACGTTTAAATCCTCTGGGAAGAGAGGTTTAAATTCAAAAGGTGACTTTAGCTAAATTAATACCATAATTTCAAAAAGTTTCTTGCTCATCCTATCAGAAAGCATGCGTTCTTTATGAATGGGAGTGCAGTGATGGGAGCCTTGGAATAACAGATTCAGTGTTGTCCTTACGCTGCTGTAGACCTTTTCCACTTGCCTGACCTCTCTGAGAATCACATTTCAAATCATTCCAGCTCTTAGAGGTAATGGGGGCAAACAGAATTTGCAGTCAGCCAAGACTCGCTCTTTCAGGATTGTCTGGCTGTGATAATCTCAGCGATCAGCTGCAAGTTAGACTCACAATTTGAGCAGAGCAGCAAGTATTTATTTTATGCACATTTATTTGATGCTCAGAATCAAATATGATATATAGAATCTACAAAAGTGAGTTTATTTTGTATAACTTCCAAAGTTTTATTTAGCATAAAGATGATGACTTCTCCTTTCCCTTAGTATTATTATAGCAGCGTAATGGTGATAAAACTCTTTGAATTGTACAAGTAAATTTAAAGTCTTGGATAATCTGAAAGCCAGTGGTTTTTGTTCACTATGTTAGTGTACATTTAAAACGCATTTAAACAAGATTGATGTTTTTTCTTGCCTGCGCCTAAGAGGACAGCACATTCAAATGACTAAAGAGTACTCACAGTTTCCCTCAAGAACAATTCTATTTTTTTTCCCCTCTGAGATTTTAATAGCATTTAATTTAATCCACTTGTTTCTTTTCACAGACCTCACCCTTTTTGGGTAATTGCACTCTTGAATGTCAAGGGGCTTCTGTCTTTTTGTTATATTTGCATTAAGTCTTTCAGGTGCTTAGGATTGTTTATTTCTCTTCCTGAGAGATCTGAATGTCACAGTTATTGTTGCACAAAGCCTGTCAAGTAGGATAAAAATGTGAATGAAATTATGATACAAAACTGCCACAGCTCAATGACCTCTCTCCCTTTCTTCACATTAATAAAAACACATTCCTCAAGAGTTCAAGTTATCCTTGTTCAAGGATGTCTTGAAATCTGCAAGGTGTTGACATGGCATACGACTCACAACTGTGCCATCTCATTACTGCATCCTACTTAGAAAGCATACTGCGTTTGGCAGAACATGGCCGAGATTGCTTTTTGTATGAAAGGCCTATCATCAGATAACTATGATGCTGGGGAATCCAGTCTAGAGTTAGAAAAACTGTGAATGAACATGTGGACTATTATTTAAGTTAGAAAAGAAGTTACCCATCTGTAACTGAAGGTTTCGAAAATGTGCAGTACACTTCCACTTTCACTTGTTATTAGGGCAAAGAAACTGACCTCCACCTCACTACAACCTCCTTTCAGGTATTTTTAGATGTCAGTAAGATTCCCCCTGAACCTCCTTTTCTCAAGGCTAAATAATCCCTGTTCCCTCAGCCACTCCCCATAAGATTTGTGCTCCAGACCCTTCATGAGCTTTGCTGTTCTTCTCTGGACCTGCTTCAGCACCTCAATGTCTTTCTTGTAGTGAGGGGCCCAGAACCGAACACAGTGTTCAAGGTGCCCAGTACAGAGGGTATCACTGCCCTGGCCCTGCTGGCCACACTATTGCTGATACAGGCCAGGATGCTGTTGCACTTCTTGGCTGCCTGAACACAAGCTGGCTCATGTTCATCTCCATTTTTCAGCACCCGCAGGTCCTTTTCCACTGAGCAGCTTTCCAGATGCACTTCCCCAAGCCTGTAGCATTGCATGGGGTTGTGGCCCAAATGTAGGACCTGGGCCTGAACCTTGTTGAACCTCACACAAAAATGGCTTTGGCCCATGAATCCAGCCTGTCCAGATCCCTCTGCAGAGCCTTCCTACCCTCCAGCAGATCAACACTCCTGCCCGACTTGGTGTCATCTACAGACTTATTGGAGGCACACTCAATCCGCTCATCTAGATCATTGGTAGATATATCAAACAGAACTGACCAGTGCTGACCCCTGGGGAGCACCACCTCTGACTGGCCACCAACTGGATTTAACTCCATCCACCACCACTTTTTGGGCCCAGCCATCTAGCCAGATTTTTACCCAGCAAGCAGTACACCTGTCCAAGCCATGAGCAGCCAGTTTCTCCAGGGAATGCTGTGGGAAATGGTGACAAAGGCTTAGTTGAAGTCCAGGTAGACAACATCCACAGACTTTCTCTCATCCACTAAGAAAAGAAGGAAACTTGTAAGCCTTATCTTCCTAAATGTTTACGTTGTTTATAATGTTTTGTGATGAAATATAGAAATAAGTGTTCAGTGCAAGGGCTAGTTCTGAGACTAGTATTCTGTAGTGGGACCAGCCTTACTTATGTGATGCTTTAAAACACTAACTTACACCACATGTAACAGTGCAGCACTTTCTCTGCGTGGGATGGTTGTTGCAGCTTTAAAATTGGAGTTTTAATGGCCAAATAAGCAAAATTTGGCCTCTCCCACTACAGTTTATAAATTCAATGTGTAAGGGAAATCAAGATTAAAAAAACCCACCTCCTCCCAAAATGGTGCCTTGTTTTCTCCATGGAAAATTCTTACTAAAACCAATGAGATTTAAAAAGTGTGGTTTTTTCCTTGGTGGGTTGTTTTTTTTTTTTTTTAATTATTATTATTTTCTTTTGTTTTTTCAGCCTGTAAGGCTATGTAAGTAAGTAAGCCATTCACATTAAACACATTAAATACTTATGTTTTGGCACAAATTTGAGAGGGGATTTATTGGAGAGCACAGAGGGGTTTAAAAATAGGACTAGGCTGTAGCTAGGCCAAGAACGTAGCATAGAATTTTAGGTTCTAACATAGATTTCTTTTTATATAAATGAGTTTAATTAACAAATATTCACATTTCAGAGCTGAAGAAAGACCAGTTAAGAAAAGAAAAATGCAAAGCTGCAGTTTCCAAAAGAAGAAGCTAAAATTAATGGAGGCCATGTTGGAAGAACAGAAGAAGTTGAGTAGAGCTATGGAAGAAACCTGTAGAGAAGTGCGCAGGATTCTGGATCAGCAAAACATCATTCAAGTTCAAAGCTTACAGTTACAGGAGAGAATGATGAATCTACTGGAAAAAATGATCTCCAAATCTAATGTGTAGTTTGCTTTGTGAATGCCTCTGAGATTACTATTGATATAATAGATATCCCCTTACTGCACACCGTATGTGTGTCTGTTGCCCTATTCCCAGGTTTTCCATGGAAATTAAAACCCTAGTGTAATCTTAGTTAAGCAAAGAGAACACATAATACAGAATGAGAGCTATCCAGTATGATAAAATTAGTGCAATATATGCCTAAGTTGAATTATTTTTATACAGAAAGGTTAAGGGATGAATAGCTCTGGGAACTTCAGTACTATTTATGTCTAGGTCAGGTACTGTTATACAGACAGTGGTGTTATACATTGCTTCACATCAAGGACTATAGCTTGACCTGTTGTAGAATGAAATAGTGCATTTCTAAACATGGTAATTGCATCTTGACTTTGCTGATGATTAAACTCTGTTTTGAAACATACATTGTACAAGTGACCTATGGCTCTTGTGAAGATCTAGTTGGGACCATTAGATACATAATTTTAAACTCCCTGCCTGATATTAATAGTACTCTAAAATATTAGGTTAAAAATAGTCTATTCAAATACACTTTTGATATAAAAAGAAACCCCTCAAACCACCTAACTATATACTGAATACTAAAATGTATAGAAGATACTTGAAATTGCTTTTGATATTAAATGTTTAATTTTTTTCATTATTAACTGGAATCTGTTGACTTTAAGAACAACCAGCAATGAAAATTCTCATTTATTCTTTATCACAAAAGAAAAATATTGTACTGTGTGTATATACATAAATATATATAATCTATCAAATGAAATAAAGAAAAAGAAGAAATTTATTATCGCTGGGCAGATATGCTTTGGGACAGTGAAAAATATTGGGAGAGGTAACCATAGTCAAAGGCTTTTAATTCTTATTTGCAGTGTAAATATCTCCTATACTGATGCCCAAAATGTAGAGATGGAAGTAAAGAAGAACATTCAACACCCCTGCAGTGGTATTTGCTGTGGCACAGCTTTGGTATGCAATTAGATGTTCTAAGGTGTGGTCTGCAAGGCAGATCAACATTGATACACCACAAGAGGGAGCCGGAGGCATAAAGGATTGTATTTAAATTGTTGCAGTCCCAGCAAGTGTTCGGTTGTTTAAGGAAATATGACATTGAAATAACCTTCAATATAAATTCAGAAATTCGTTGGCTCTATTTCCGATATACCATTTCTTTTTGCGTCCTTCTTGAAAATCGTATTTCTGCTGCTTTCACTGTATTTCAAGACTGAAGGTTAGATTCGGGTCTAGAAAGTATACAATTAATGTTAGTACTAGGAACTCTGGCAATTTTCCATTCTCTCTATTAAATAATAACCACTCTTGAAACTTTGTTTTCGAAGGTGTTTGCATTTTCCTATATAATTTAATGAACTGGTGCCTAAGCTAATGTTAGCTAAACTAGTTTAAACTCCAGATCCAACCAATTAATTTGTAATTATGGTTGATGAACAGGATAAAGGTTATACTCACCAAGCAAATTAATAACATGTGGAAATATTTCTTAGAAGATCCTGCAGGTATGACGATTAAGAATAATTAAGTATGTAAATGTGGTCCAGTTCCTACAGTTTAATTCATGATAACAGGGTAATGCAAATGTAGAAGAAGACTAAACCTGCAGGAAAATGGTGGCTGCTGAAGGAAAAGCTTTTAACTTTGGAAGTAACTTTCCTTCACTCCACCTTTACTCTGGTGATTGGGTGACTGGAAAAAGGGCAAATATCTCGTGTGATTCTGCAAAGGTAGGGTCATAGCTGACACTTGGCAAAAGTGAAGTTCCAAATACATTTTTGTATGGAAACTGAACGTCATATCTGGAAGAGAATAATGAAACATTATTATATCTCTGTCTGCAGAACTACTCTTAAAAGCAGGACTATTCCTAATGTCATACAAGTGACCAGAACATTTTCCAGAGCACTGTCATACAGGCATATAAGAGAGAGGGAATATATGTTGTGTGCTTTGTCATAGTTTTATACATTCCAGATGTCACTCTATTGGGTAGGCTGATATATCCATGTCACAGTGTTCCTGACACTTTAATTTGTTTACAGTAAGATATAAAGAAACTCTTCGCTAACTCCATGGGAATTAAAAATATTTACTGATATTATCTACTTGAATCTTATAGCAATTAAATCCAATTAATAAGCAATAAAAATGGCAGCAGATTTGAACCTTGCACCTTAAAGGAGATAGCCTCTCTCCTTACATGCTATGAGAATTATAATTCCAGGGCTGTAGGAACACAGGAATGGAGGAAATCCACTGATTCCTTCCCTGGTAGCACAAGCAACCATGTCATATAATCCTTTTTGTAAATGTGTGGACCTGTACCCTAAAATGAATTACATGTTTTGTTCCAAGAATTATATGAAGAGCTGCATTACAGCTGGGTAAGCTGCAATTTAGAAGATTGCTTTTAGGATTATTCCTGGTCAATTTATACTAATTTCTTCTTGTATGAACACTGTGATTTTGCTGCTTTCTGTAGTGTTTACTCTTGAGAACCAGAGGTTGAGTCCCATGCAGCCCTTCTTCAGAAGAATAACACTCTTTTGTAAGGTAGGGGTTATTCTGATGACTGTTTTGCTGATTTTGCTCTTTGAGTTCATCCTTTTTAAATATGAATGACCAAGATGATATATAGCATTCTAGAT
This sequence comes from Lathamus discolor, assembly GCF_037157495.1. Lineage (NCBI taxonomy): Eukaryota > Metazoa > Chordata > Aves > Psittaciformes > Psittacidae > Lathamus > Lathamus discolor. The sequence continues at coordinate 155,664,563 of NC_088884.1, read as the reverse complement.
GGGACTTTGAACATTGTCTTACATAACTGCATTAAATGAAGTAGTATTTTCTGGAGGTTGTGAGATTCTGTTTCTCTATAAAACACCAATTTTGTAGTAGTTAAATTTAAAAGTTTAAAGCCTCATCTCTTTAACAAAAGGCTTTATTTCCATCCTTCTGGGTTATCTGTTTTCTAGCCCTGGTTTTATCCAGAGAGTGAGCACAGCACTGCTTTAGGCAAATAGAACTAGTTTCATATACGACAGAATTTTTCTAAGACTCTTTTTGGCAACAGTTTGAAAATTCCCTCCCTACTCATAGTTTCTGTTTTGCTGCTGTTTTGTTAGTTTTAGTAAAGACTAAGCATTTACTTGAACAAATAGTTTGAGTGATTTTCCTGTGTGTTTGGAGGTTTTGGTTATTTTTTTTGTATTGTTTTATAAGTTAGGCATAGATTTCTCATCTATCTGGGACTGTTAGCTGCAGGTAAAGATAATTTAAATGTCTGAAATATTCTGACTAATTATAACTTGAAAGACCTGCTTAGAATTAAAACACTTGGTGCAATTCCTGGTTTGGCAAAACTGAGATACTGCTGCTGTGTCTATATGAGTAGGGAGTTTAGAGTGTAATAAGTATTCAAGCAGAGCACATCAGGGGTTACTGAAGTTTATCACTGTAACTATGACATTAAAGGAACTCCCTCGTGCCTTCTCAAAGTGTGATCAACAAATAAACTGTTGCATAGGAAAATAAATTCCTTATTTTCAGGGTAGTAACGGGGTCAGCACAGTACGGTATCACTTTCACTAAATGGAGCGCCTGTATTACATAAACACACACAGATGGTGCAAATGGAAAAAAATAAATAGGGGAGGAAACGCACTGCCTGGAGGCAGGTGAGTTTGTGAGTGATGTAAAAATAGATTGAAAAAGAACCTGAGGAGGCAGATGAGAAAACGAGACATTGAGAAACATGCGAGCAATTGAGAGGCAGATTGTGATAAATGGAAAGATAGGAAAAAATATGCTGGGCAAAGGGGCAAAGTAAATGCCTCCACAAAAAAGCTGGTAATGACAGGGATGAGAAGGAGCACAACATTTTAGAAGACAGGAAAGTGAAAATGGAAGGAAAAACATAAAACTGAACGGGAAAAGTTCCATTACGAAGAGTTAACACTAGTGAAATTCTGTGTATTTTGAACAGATAACTCCAATAGATAAGTTAGACAAGTTATAAATAGGATACAGTGAAGAGTGGCCCCACCAGAGAAAAATGAGCCTCTGGACAAATATTTGGAAGCAAAAATATTTTTCAGAAACTCACAAAGAGCCATTGAGTAATTTTTATAAAGATCCCATTATAATTAAACCGCATTTTTTCACGTTGGTATTAACAATTTGCTGCTTAAAATAGTTTGTGACTTTTATTCCTTGGATTCAAATTGGAGAAGCATTTTAAGATTTCATTTTATTTTAGGCCCTGCCAAGGTTAACAGTTATCCACAAAACCAGGCCATATATTTATGGACATGGAATGTCTTTTATGATGTTCTCCGTAAACAGCTATCTCTCTTGGAAAGTACAAAATCAGCAGAAAAACACATGTCCAGAATTCCTAACTTATTTTTCCAGATTTAATCTGCCCAATTCAGTAGAGGCAAGAAGAGTTTATAACTTTGTAGCCTTACCCTAAATTGGCAGCCTGGTTCTGTGAACAGTTTCTTGTACTACAGTAAATGGGACTACTCAAATGAATAAATTTATTGAACTCAGTATGTATATGTTTGCAGGATCAGTTCCTATGCTGATAATGTAATGTGAAAGGCAAATTTGAAAAAGAAATTTAGGAACATTTGGTGGTGTTATGCAGCAAGTAAATACTAACCATCTGGTCTCTAGATTGCTAATCTATTTCCCCTGATTTTATGGGTAGCATACTTCCTGTGTGTGCAAGCTTGAGACTACATCGTTAAACTTTTGTGTTGATCTTTTTTTTTAGTGTTTTAACAGAAATATTTAACTTACTTTGCCATTTTGGAGAGGGGGAGAATTTTGTTCCTATGCATAAATTTTCTTGATGGAAATTCTTCATTCTCCTACATGTTATTTTAAGGTGTTTTATATAAGGATGAATAATTTCAAGTATGTTCTTTGAAAAACAGACCAGACATCCACAGTAAAAGATGCGCAATTACATAGAGTTGACTAATTACTACAGACAAGATCTCAGTTTGATCCTGGTTGAAAGTTATGTCATAGAATCATAGAACACCAGGTTGGAAGGGACCTCAAGGATCATCTGCTCTAACCTTTCTTGGCAAAAGGACAGTCTAGGCAAGGTGGCCCAGCAACCTGTCCATCTGAGTCTTAGAACTGTTGAACGTTACAGAATCCACCACTCACTGAGGGGATTATTCCAATTGCTGATGTTCTCATTGTGAAAGAGTTTCCTCTTATGTCCAACAGGGATCTCCTTAGGAGTGACTTGTGCCCATCACCCCTCTTCTTTTCCATTTGATTCCTTATAAAAAGGCAGTCTCCATCTCCTTTGTAGCCATCCTTTAAATGGTGTTAAGGAACATGGTGTTAAGGTCTCCTCTGATCCTTCTTTTCTCAAAGCCAAAAAACCCAGTTCTCTCAGCCTTTCCTCAGGTGGCTTCCCAGTCCTTTAATCATCTTTGTGGCCCTTTCCTGGGGCCTGGGCTCTCTCCAGCCTGCCCACGTCGATTTTGTTTAGTAAGCACCAAAAATAAACACAGTATTCCGGGCCTGACAAGTGCTAAGTAGACTGGAACAATGACATCTTTATCTCTGTTGGTGATGCCCTTGTTGCTGCAACCCAGCATCCTCTTGGCTTTGTTTGCTGTTGCTGCTCACTCATTGAGCCTGTTGTCCACTGGGACCCCACGGTACCTTTACACAGTTCTGCTCCCAAGCTGCGTAGATCCCAGCCTGTGCTGCACTCTTGGATTATGTTTTCCCAAGTGCAAGACCTTACACTTGTCCTTGTTGAACTCCATAAGGTACTTGTTAGCCCACTCTTCCAGTCGTACCATGTCATCCTGCAGGGTGGCTCTCACTTCCTAAATGTTCTATGTCTCACTTCCCCACTGAGTTTGGTATCATCAGCAAACTTTACCATGGTACACTTGATCATCCAGGTCACTTACAAAGATATTGAACAGCATTGGGCCCTGGCAAACCCCACTTGTGACAGGTTGCCAGCTGGAAAAGGAGCCATTTACCACCACCCTCTGGGTGCAGCTGGTCAGACAGTCCCCCACTCACTGCACAGACCACTTGTCAAGACTGTAGCGTGCCAGTTTCTGGCGGAGGGGGCTGCGGGAAACTGTATCCAAGTAGAAAATGTCCTCTGCTTGCCCTCCATCAACCAAGCAGGTTACTTTGTCAATCAAGTTTGTTAAGCACGATTTGCCCCTGGTGAATCTGTGCTGGCTTTTCCTAATCACGTGATTTATTTGATTTGTGATAGCCACCAGGAGGATTACTTCCGTAACCTTCCCAGAGACGAAGATAAGATTGACAGGCCTTAATTTCCTGGATCCTCATTTAAACCTTTCTTGTAGATGGGGGTGACATAAGCCTTCTTTCAGTCTTCTGAGACATCTCCATGATGTCTCAAAGATTATAGAGAGCACCTTGCAACAATATCAGCCAGCTGTCTTACCTTCAGGTGGAAAACTTCAGGGCCCATTGATTTATCGGAGCCAAGCTCCTGTACTAGTTCATGTACCAACTATTCCTCCACTGACAGTGGGTTTGTATTTGCATCAACCTGGATTTTTGTTCCCAAGGCCTGTGACTCAACAGTGCTGGTGGATGCAGAGGTGAAGAAACTGTTGAGAACCTCTGCCTTTTCAGTGTTGTGGGGACTAATTCACCTCTCATGTTTAACAGTAGCCCAGTGCTTTATTTCTGCTTGTTGTTGACATATGAAGAACTCTTTCTCGTAGTTTTTGACATCTCTGGCCAATTTCAATTTGAGCTGAGCTTTTGCTTTTCTAACTGCATCTCTGCACACTCTGGCAATGTCCTTATAGTTCTCAATGGGTATTTATCCGCTCTTCTATCTCTGGACACTCCTCTTGGCTTCGAGCAGACTCAGGAGCTCATGCTTAAGCCAAGGGGGTCTCTTGCCCTGCCTACGCCTTGTCTTTAAAAGGGATGAACTGCTTTTGTAATTCCAGGAGAATGTTACTTGAAAAACTGCGAGTGCTTGCTAATTCCTTTACCCTTTATGGACGCTTCCCATAGAATCTCCCCCAACCCCAAACTGAAGTTTGCTCTTCTAAAATCCAAACCCTTTGTCTTAGTGCTAGCCTTCAGCATGCTCAGCAGGAAACTCCACAATATTGCAATCACTTCAGCCAAGGCTATCACTAACTGAGATATCACAAAGCAGGTTTTCTTGGTTTGTGAGAAGCAGGTCCAGCAGTGCCTCATTCCTGGTTGGCACATCTAATATTTGTATGAGGAAGCAGTCCTCTACACATTCCAGGAGCTTGATGGGTGATATGTGAGTTGCTGTGTTGTTCTTCCAACAAATGTCTGGGTAGTTGAAGTCACCCATCAGAACCACGTCTGTAAAATATTTGCAATGTGGTGAAGGGTGTTGCTTGTATTCCAAATCTCTTGTCAGTTAAAATATTTCTTTAAAGAAAGTAGCTCATCTAAAAGTGTCTTTCAAAGTAGCTGCCTTTAGTCATCTGAAAATGATTCCTTTTATAATTCTGCTTTCTTAAACTGTGTTTCCTCCATCAGGTTCTAAGAATTTGGCAAATAACTCCTAAAATGTTTAAGACGTTAAACCATACATATCTGAATTTGAATTTGTAAATGTGTTGGTAACATTTTCAATGCAAGTCTAACTTCCTGACTGTAAATTATTATCTTATGGGTAAGTTCTGGATTGCTACACATTGCAAGAAAAAAAAATGAATTGATGCATACTACTAAAGGTATAAAATGTGCTACATACTTAAATGTTGAGAAGTACTTGTCACAGCTTGAGGAAGTCTTGTTTCACTGAGGGAAGCGATAGGACTATCAATTTTCTATGAACTGCAAAGTAAACATATTTAGAAAATTAATTAAAACTACTTTAAAAACTCTCCACAATCCTCATCCTTCCCCCTACAGATTTAACTATAATTTATCTTTAATTCATTATAATTAGATCAAATGCAGTCTCCTTTATGGATGCATAAAACCTTGCTCACATGAACTTGTGCGATGTTAACTATAACACTGTATTTTCTTTGAACTTATATGAATAAGATCTCATATTCTCCTTTTATGGTTAGCTTAACTTGGAACTTTACTAGATGAAGATGAAATGCACCACTGTTAAATCTTTCACAAAAATAAACCTGTCCAGATAGGGTTTAAATCTACATCTTGTTTGTATTCAAGAAGAGTTTTTATGCTCATAATCATGATGATTTTTGACTAGAATGAACAGGTATATTCTAATCTTAAAAGCCATTCAGAATTCAGTTATGAGGTAGAGGAAGATGAAGTCAGCCTCAGATTCAGAAAATCAGAAATCAGATTTGAGAGCCAGGGGTAATCCTATCATTCTGCTTTATTAGGCATGGAAGCTGTTAGCACCAAAAATGACTCTTCCAAGGTGGACCCAAGCATTGCTGCAGACCTGTCATGCCTTTTCAGCTGAACTTCAGAAGAGGTTATCACAAGCAATGCAGTGCCTCTCTAGCAGGGATCCTAAAGACAGTCTGAACTTGTCCAGAAGGACCTTCTGTTTTCTTCAAAGTTTGGAGATAGATAAAAAGCTTGGATGGTAATGGGACTTGGATTTTACTTGTCACATCCCAGATTTGACTTGTCACATCCCAGATGGAGAGAGGTAAAATGCATTCTCTGATTCCAGAGTTTACTGGGAGTAGAGGATCCCTCCACCTCCGTTTAATGCTTCATAGTTTTTCCTGGAGCCAGGGTCCTTTACCAGGGGAGTTATGTTAAAATGAATATGCAAAGTCACCTTCTCTGTTGCTTATCATGTGTGAACTTGAAGAGCTCTTACTTAGCATGTTTTTCCTAAGGGTTAGGGATATGAGTGGCACTTTTATACTGACACTTGTGCCTCAGCATTTAGGAAATATGCTTAGCAATGAACTTAGCCAGCAGAGTCCAGATATGTCACCCTTGTATGGTGTTCGAACGTCACAGCCAGGCTGAAAGTAGCTTTAAAGAGGAAAAAGGGGGAGAGAGGAGCAGACCACTGGGATATGTCACTCGTGATCCTAATTCTGCTTGCTGTTTAGATGCAAGGATAGAGCTAGCTTGTCCTGTGAGGAGCTATTGCTGAATATGACAATAATGACTCTTTTGGCATTTCCTTAGAGCCACAAGGAACACCTGCCTGATATATCCCTTTTCCTTACAGCACCAAAAATACACAGCGCTTCTTTAGTACATGTAGCTGCTAAATAACACACATTTTTAAGCCCAGTGGGACTGAAGACACTCCGCTTAAATAAGTCCAATGCGACAGAAGACACAGCTTAAACAGAGCAGCAAGGCCATGGCAGGTTAATTAGGCAATGTTGAACTATAAGGTTAAAGATCCAAGGCTTAAATAAAAAAGTCTAGTGTATGTGTTTTAACAATACTAGGTGTCTGTGACACAATATGAAATTGAAAGTTTAACATCATTCTGGCTCAGCGAGGTATTCTTCAGAAAATGAGGAATTTAGGACATATGCTATTTGCCCACAAGAAATGGTGGGGTAGAGGTTTCTGTGCTTCCACTGACATCATTAGGGTCAAACCTAATTCTTGGGTCTCCATTTCTTGGCAGCAGTAATTAGGTACGCTTGAGCACTTGGAGTAGAAGCTCTGGTTATATACATTGTATATATACATATATTTGTATATATACATATATACAATGCTCATCAGTATTGGAGGTTTAACGTGACACCACCTTTAACCATATATAATCATAGGTAAGGGAAGAAAAATGGAGGTCAAAGAGCAATAGTATTTCCAGGTTTTGTATAAACCGAAATGCTTAATTTGATTTATGTTAATGAATTTGGGAAAATAAATACAGCATACTGTATTGAAGGGAGATAACTTTTCTGAAGATATGAAATGATTTATTCATATTGCAGTGCTTTGCAAAGGTGCAGTCAGGACCATGCCCTAGCTGTGCCTGTTTTTACACTGAGAAAGATGTTCCAGGCTGTTTACCTTGTAAACCTTCACTTTTGCAAATGGTACTATTCACAAAAGAGTATATTTAAGAGTAAGTGCACATAAGAATCTGTCAACACAACCCCCCCATTTAATCATATTTTAATTAAATAACGTAGTAGGTAAGGACACAATTACAAAGCCAAGTAGATGCACAAGGTATATAGATAGATCCTTCTAAGTCTAAGCAGGATTTAAGAGGATATGTTCTCTATTGGCCAGTCCAGGTTTAACAAGATCAGTATCCTTGTTCTACTACTTCGCAGTTCCTTGTAAAGAAGTTTTCTTTGCAAATGTATGCTAGGGTGGGAGACACCATCCTCCAAAACAAAATGCATTTATTCTTCCTTTTTCCACTGCCATGAGAGTCTCCTACAAGGGGAAGACTATGGTTAAAATAAAGGAAAAGATATTTCTAAAGATCAGATTAACTAGTAACCCAAGGTAGATATTGATGGCTAGCTGCTCATATGCAGTCCTCAGTGTGGAAAACACGATCCTCACTGATCCCTTTGATTGGATTCTGACAGTTAACTGAAGGAGAATAAGGTTTTGGAATTTAAGAAGTAAGTTCTCTAATAAGGATTCTGCCCTCAACCATGTTTTAGCTGACCAACACAAGCTAATGATAATGTATATGACATACCATCTTCCCTGATGTTCAGAATAAAATTAAGGTAGGAAGACTGAAATAAAGTTTGTATATTGAAGAAGCATTTAATGCTGAGCATTCTATACAATTTTATTATTTTGAAAATGTTGATAACATTAAATAAGAAAATTGTAATTTACATGAGGATATTTTTATTTGTCTAAAATAAAACCTTTTAGGAGCAACCAACACTTTCATTCCTTTAACCATGGTAATTAAACAATGGTGATTAAAATCACAGACTTTGCATCATGGAGTACATGTTTTGGTTACGTACATTAGGGTTGCTCATCAGCACTGGAGGTTTAACATGCCATCAACTTTAACCATATGTAATCACAGGTAAGTGAAGAAAAATGAAGCTCAAGGAGCTCCACTGTATACAAATATTTCCAATTTTTGTATACAACAAATACTTGGGCCAAGTTTATTTTCTGACTTCTCATCTAGGCTTTGTGACTGCAATAATCACACTTCATTACAGGATGCATTGTAAACCCCTCCAGATCAAATCTGACAAGCTGTTTTGTGACAGCCACCCTTGGTGTGATTGAGATGTCTGTACACTCAATGTTAAGCTCCTTAGGCTTATAAGCCAAAGCTGTTACAGCCTAAAAGCCATAAATCCTTATCACTTTGTTTCACACTCTTTCTTCCTTTGTTTCCAACAGAGATGAAAACAGTAAGAAAAATTACAGCTGAGATCTTGTGTGGATTTTTGAAGGACCATTAATCACCTTGCTCAAGAGTGTAACATAAAGTCTTAATCACCATTTCCAAAAACACTTTAGAAAAGGACTAAATTAATTAGTGATGAGATGGGTATTTCTGACTGCAAGTGGGCTGTGTGAGCACACCTCTTTTCACATCAGTCTTTGGTGCTCACTTCTTCCTTGCTGAGCAATATTCATGTAGGAAATTCTGCTCTACTACAGAAAGCAGCCTGCAAAGACAAATTACATACTCCTGTGCTATTACAGAAGTCCAATCAATTCTGTTGGCTATCACAAATTGAATAGCTTCAGTATCTGTGAAAGAGGTAATCTGACACTGCCATGGAGTAACTTTTATAGTTAGGAGAAGCTGATGCCACTTCTTAGCATGAAAACAAAATAAGGCATAATTTCTGTTAACTCCATAAAGACTCAAGGGGAGACCTGCAGATACCACTGTGGAATAGTTATAATCTCACTTAACTACTTGTCACTTTGAAAGAGATTTTCTTCTGTTACAGTTGTACACAAGGTAAGGATGTTAGAAATACCAGATTGACCAATCTTATCTCCTTATAGGCAAGGAGGTAGTGCAAGCCAATGCTAGATCTGGTGGGGTAGCACAGGCAACAGAAACAGTGGGGAAAGACATACAGCCTTAGCAGCCTCATGTAGAAATAATTAGACTGTTAAATGATGACAACCCAAAACACCAACTTTGGTTTGTGGAATGCAATTCCTGTCCCTGCAACTTCCTCCAGGTCAAAGGGATAAAGAAGTGTTGCTTCTTTGGGCAAATATAGATCTCTACAGTATTTGTTTAAATTACAGCACCACACCTGGAAGGATTAATCATGTGAGGCTTAAAATCAAACAGTCAATTTTCTTCTTTATTTGTTTTGAATTTTAGCCTCTCTAAAGGATCAGTAATTACTTTTATAGGGCCCAGTGTGGCTGCATAAGTTAGGAGGTCTACCACCTTGCAATTTTACATTCATCTGCCAAGATGTCTTCTGTGAGGATGAGGAAAAGAGATAGTGCTTTTATTTTACTTGGTTATTTTCCCCTTCAGAAGCTTTTCCTATAAAACCTGGTGAGAGAGATAACAAAGTTGGGATCTAAAATGATCTGAAATGTTTCATGTTGGTAGAAATCTCCTTGGGACGGACTGACAACACCACAGCAGAATAAGAAGGCGGAGGTTAGAGTAAAAGAGCAGGATCCTCTATTTCTCCAAAGAGCTTTTTCTCTTGGCCTGGGTTTTTTGTTTTGCCTGAAGACTCCAGTATACTGTAAGTGTTTCAGAAAGGGGGAGGAGATACTAAGAAACAATTGCCTTGACTGGATAAAAATCAGACAACTTACTGAACTCAAACCATCAAGCCACAGGTTTGCAGTTTAAAAGTTACCTTACAGGTATAACAGCAACAGTGAGTTGTAGGATAACTATCTTACTCTGGAGACTAAAAAAGAAAACCCCAAACCCAAACACCCAAAACAAAACAAACCCAAAGCCAAACCAGACAGAAAAGGGAAGTGCATACTCCTTCACATAGCGACTGGTAGGCTCAGTTCTATTTCAGGTTTGCAGTGCACAGAGAGACACTTAAATGAAAAAAAAAAAAAAAAAAAACCACTTCTAAAGGATTTCTACAAGTCCTCGCTAACAACAGAAGATTGCAATTTTCAGCAAGGATAATTTCTTTTTTTCCAGGTTCTGTAGGAAAGCCGAAGAGGTTTAGGTAATTGTTCCCTTTTTCTGGACACTATATTCCTCCCAAATCTCTTAACAGATGTTCACTTTATGCATACTATTTTCCCTTCTTTCTATTTCTCCTATTTAAAATAAGGCTTTCTAGTATTTCCCTTTAGAAACAGAGCTGTTCCCAGTGTATTTTGAGAACTTGTTGCTTGTGCTCTGCTCTATACAGGTGGTAAAACTTCCCCTTTACACATACTCTTGCCCTTTGGACACTCAATTACTACGAAACGCCTCACCTACCCCCTCACCCTCATGGGATTGTTGAACCTAGTGCCACCCTGCTCCCTCCCACTCCTACCTTTACCTTGTAAGCCCTGTCTCTCTTTCTTCCCGGCCTTCAGAGGCACGGCATACCTGTTCGGTGCACTTCTGAACGCCTCCCGGCCCATCCTCCCTGACCAACCTGTCCCTTCTCAGCGCCGCCACACAACTGCGGGCTATTCTAACCGGTCTCTCCCCTAAGACCTAACGCCACCGTGCTGCTTAGGTGAGTACTGGCTCCACTTTGTTCCCCCGGCTCCGACAGAACCGAGCAAGCTCTCGCTGGTGGGTGATACTGACCATTTAACCCCTCCCTTCACCCCGGTTTCGACCGCTCCTCACGTCCCCCCAGCCCCATTCGAAAGGGCGCCGCCAACACGCGCTTGCGCACTGCCCCCACTCGGCGCGAAGCGAAGAGGCGGAGCGCCCACCGCGCCCCAGTGAGGAGGCTCGGGGTAGACGGAGGAACTACGAATCCCGGCAAGCCTCGCGCGGCCCGCTCCCCACGGCGGCAGCGAGCGCTGCCCTCGCAGAGCACGCCGGGAGTTGTAGTTCTTTGGCGCTGGGTATTGTCTCTCCCCTTTCTCTGTCCGGGAACCCGACCGCCACCCCTGCCGGGCGAGCGCTGTGACTGACAGCTCCGTGCAGCCAGTGGCCGGAGCGCTCCGCGGCGCAGCCCGGCGCCCGTCTCCTCGGTGACCAGGGGAGCTGGTGCCTCAGTGGAGTGGCCGGAGTCCCGGGACACGGAGGTGAGTGGGTCCGGGGCGGGGAACGCCCGCCCGGCTCTCCCTGGTCCCTCGCCGCCGAGCGCCTGGCCGGGAGGAGGGGGGCAGCCGACGGGCGGCCTGAGGGGAGCCGGGGGGAGGGGAGCGCCGCGGACCGAGCCGGCGGAGGGCAGCGCCCGCGCCGTCCCCTCTGCGCTCCCGCCGGCCGCGGCGCTGCCCGCGACCCCCGGCGGGCACCACCGGGGCGTGGAGCGGCGGGGGGGTCTCGGGCACTCCTCGCACCCGTCCTGCTACCGCTTGAGTTTTCAAACCGCCCCTGCGGGCTCAGGTGCCGCCTGTCCCCTCCCCGCAGCTCCGCCCTCCCGAGGCGCGGCTGTTAATGTGTAACCCCGAGGACCGTTGCTCGGGATGGCGCTGACCCCGCTCCCCTCGCCCCCCTTCGCGGCCTGCCGCTTCCAAGCGCCCGCGGTGCTGCCGCCGCCGCCGCCGCCAGGTGCGAACCCTCCCCGGGACGCGGCTACGCCGGAGCCCGCGGCGTAACTCGGAGAGCGTCTGCAGCGGGTGCCCCTCTCCTGGCTCCCCGCTCTGCTGCGGGCGCCGTGGAGTGCGGACCATCCCGAGCCTGTTCCCGACCGCTTTTATCCGCGAGCAGACCTCTCGTGTAGCTGCTTCAGCCTGAAATGCTGCCCCTTCTCGCCGTTTTGGAGCGTGTTTGCGAGAGAAGAAGGGGAAAACCACGCCAAACTACCCAAAAACCTTTTCACCACTTTAAATACACCCAAAAGTTCAGTCTGAATTGTAAACACACGACTTTATACGATAGCTTCAGAAAATTTTGTGTTCGGATGCTTCGTCTAGTCAGACAAAACAGCGAGTGTCCTGTTTGTGTTCTTTACACTTTGTACAAGTGCTTCGGTGTGAGAAGAGTCGTTTCAGCCTGCTGTTACTAATTAAAGTCAGTAGCTTTTGAATGATTGCAGTAGGTACACCTAATTGTTTTCTGGCAGAGCACTTGCTGCTTATACAGGAAGCATAATGGTATGTTTTGCCAATTGGGAAATGCTGATAAGGTTTTTTAGTAAGATAGTGTCCCGCCCAAGTTCTCAAACAACTGGTAGCTGTCTTCAGTGGGTTGTGCTGTTACATTTCTCGTGTAACTTGTCTATAAACGTGTACCACATTTGAATAGTGAGTGGAATTCAAATTTTATAGCTTCGCTTGAGCTTTGTAGTGGCATCATTTGCAAAAGTCAGTCCTTAATGGGTGGCACCCATGCTGAAGAGTCTTCTGCACTACTTTAAGATGTAAGTGAGGGGTGGGGGGAACAGTCTCCTCTGTGTGCTTCCACTTTGCATGCTTTATCCTCTTACAGTGTCACTACTGAAAACCGAAGTGAAGCACATTAACATGGATCCTGTGGTGCTGAGTATCAGCTCATTGTCACAAGATGAACTGGTGGTCACTTACGTGCTCTTAGACTTCACATGCTCCCTCGCTGCCCTCTGTAACTGTTCAGGTTAGAGTCTAACACAGGAGAATGCCTCCTCCTGTGTCTGTTAGTTTTGTTGCTATGAGTTAGTAAGCGCAGAAGCAGGAAACAAACCACCTCTCTCCCTTGAAAGTAAGCAAATAAATTTAAGGCAAATAAAGCAAATATTATTTTCCATGGAGTATAGAGTTTGAAAATGACATGGAAAGCTAGCATGGATATGTAAAAACACTACATAAAGAAGTGCAGTGTTTGTGGGATAAAGTGCAGTTCAGATGTAACCAGTATTTTTTGGTGTTTTATACAAAACGATTGATTGAAATGAAAGACTAAAATGAATGCTGGCAGGAAACTGAAGTCTTTCTTTTTGTTTTGCAGTTCTATGACAAAGCTGATGTATAGGGGCAAATTATGTTATTTCACATACTAGAATGACTCTTTATTTGTAGATGTTAGTGCTTCTGTCTGAAATACCTTGTGAAATATTTTGAAGTATTAAACTGTATTTGTTCTGTGTCATATTACTAAGCTGTGTTGATTAAAATTTTGATGAACTTTCTGAAATCATAGTTTTTTATATTTGCAGTGTGCTTCAAATGGTAGTAGGATTTCCATATTTTCAATGTTTGTAATAAATATATTGAAATGTCACAAAACTGTTATTTCTTCAAGATTTAGTTATTATGAGTTACAAATTAATCTGCCTTTATAGGCCTGTTTTCTCCTATTAAATGCTCATATCCTCTTGACTAATATTCACTAACGTGTTCTGGTATTGTACAGGCTTTTTTCTTTAGGACTTACTTTATCATACTTGGCGATAGCAGAAGGTCAAAGTAAGCTTGGCCATGTGTAGTATTGTGGTGTAACCCTTTCTCTGATCTACTATATGTGACTGAATGTAGTTATGCTATCAGATTAATAAAATTCAGTGCTATAATTATTAGGGGTAATTACAATAGTGTATTATTGGTAGGCTGAGTAAGAGTCAGTATTTTGAACTGAAAACAGCTCAATTTTGTCTTTGGTTACTTGTGACAGTTACTGCAGGTTATATAGTTCACTTACAATTCCATGGATTAGTAAACACGCAGACACCTGCAACAGTGCAGCTAAATAATGCCTTTGTTTCACTGGATGCACTACACATTTTGTAATTTATTGCAGGAAAAGGGTATTCAGTTGTGTGTTACTTTGAAACTGGAGGTTTGTGCCATTTTTGTGCCATATCTACTTAGCTCCATGTTTCAAATTTGCAAAGCAATGAAAAGAAAACTTAGGCAATTCGACAACATGATGTTTTTTTAACAGTTTGTCACTCAACTAATCTCTGCTGGAACCTCTCTGATTATGAGAAATGTTATTTTCATGATTTTTCCATTTGCCTGACATACTGCTATTGAGTAAGATGTGTTTGAATGCTGAGGGTTCTTGCAGAGGAGCTGCATTTGTCCTGTGTCTTAAAGTTTCCTAGATAATTTCAGTGAGCTGTTATTTGTCATGGATATAGTTGGCACAAAAATTGCACAAGAATATTCAGTGAGGGAGGGAGGAAATCGCTTTTCCAGTGATAAACCACAAATTTTTCTTCCTTTATTTTTAGTGTAAATACACTTTAATAGCAAGAAAACTTTTAATGTTGAATTACTTCCTAACTTAGCACTCATAAAATCACACAAATACATTAATATATCTGGTAGTCACCACATTTCTGGAACTCACATTTGAGAAAAGTAATGTATTAGCAGCTGCTGGTTTGGTTTCATAATGGTCAGGTTTTGATATGAAGTTCCCTTATCAATAGTTATCATGTGGAATAATGCTTGATGTGTAAGGGGTGTAGGTTAGGAAGGCAAATAGATAAATTGACTTATGAATAGAGTTAAAGTAGCAAATGTGGAATCATGAGTTAAGACAGCTCTGGGGTTTGCTTCTTCCCTAGAGCAGTATAACTACATTTTCATTGTGTTTTTTTATAGTTGCATTTAGGCTATTTTTGTTATAGATTAGAAATGTAGCTGGAAAAATCTGTTCTTCTTATGAACCACTTCAAAATTAGAATATTTAATGTTATTTTTTAACGACTGTTTTTAATTATATTTTTTAAAATCAGATTATTTATAATTTAATATTCCTAATTGTTTCCTTTCCTCTTGCAAGCTAGGACCACACTTTCTGGTGCCACATACTGCAATGCTTTATGTTGACCAGGTTAGCAGTACAGTTTTGGAGGATGTCTGTGGGACACATTGGGCTGTTCTCCAGACAATCAAGAATAGAAATATTCACTGTGAAGCAAGCTAAACCATGTATATATTCACGCTCATAGACTTTTATTTATTGTTGGGCATTTGTTGTGTCGCTTTTTTTTTTTTTTTTTGGCTGGAGAACTGTATCTTGAAATGTTTGAAATGATTGTTCTCAGAAAGTACCAGGCCTAATCTGAGATAGCTGAATGCACAGTGATCTCTTGGTTCACAAGTTTAGCCTCATCAGGAAAAGGTCAATCTATGTTTAAGGCATGAGATTGGATGCGAGTTGGCAGGGGTCTTATACGGCAACATGTGAGTTTGGTTAAATGTTTGCAAAGCATTTCTTATGTTATGATTTCCATTCAAAGGTTAAGTGTGAAGTTTCATTACTTCTGAAAACTAAGAGTTTCATTCCTCAAATTATAGGGGAACTGTTGTTATTGAAGCTGGATAATTGCTATATTAAAACAATTTGCAAAAACCGTACTACACTGAACAGTCACAGCTGCACCATGGAGATATAAAAACCTGATGTCCCTTTGTTCATAAAAAATACAAATTAAAACCCAAAAGTAAAGCCAAGTGAATGTCTTCCAGTATGTTGAAGACTGTCCTGTTTAGGATTTGGAAGGATCCTAAGGGAATCACATCCTGTAGTTTTTAGCAGAATATTCAATATATTAGAGTATCCGAGATATTTGATAGTCAAACAGCTCATAAGTAGTAAAGTAGTCACAATCTTAAATTGTATTTTAGACGTTTTCTGCACTGTGGAACTTCGGTGTGTTCTGTTCCAGGCAGAAGTGCTGTGACAGTAAAGTGCTGTGAATTGCAGCACATTTTGGGTGCAGGGTATTTTGTTATTTCTGTGGCTGAGACCAATGTCAGAAAGATTTCTTGGTCATTTTTCTTTCATGCAAGCACTGGGTTGGACTGTACTAATTTAACGCTTTAGATACAATAAACAATGTGTGTCTCCCTGTGTGTGTATATTTGTATGTGCATCTATCTAAAATGTTGCCTGTTCTTTGCCCACATACACCAGATACTTGCTTTCAAGTACCTTGTACACTTGAAATATGTTACAATGTGGCAGAGTTACAAGTAAGCCAGGGGACCAGCTCAAAGCAGTAGTTACTTTCAGATTAGTTCTCACTTGCTCAGATGGAGTTTATTGCGGTTTTATGTAGCTGTAGTCCTCTGGTTATTTAGTCAGTCTTCCTCCAGACCTGTGGAAGTAAGAGTTCATATCATGCCACAAGGGAATAGTTTCAAAAGTTGAACAAGTTATAGTTTCTCTTCTTTATGTTGAAACTTTTTTACCCATTTTAACTTGGTTAGTGGAGGAAACCTCTCTAAACCAATGGAATTTACCTGAGAATGGTTAGAACAAGACATCCAGATTCAGAATCAACACCAAAATGTAATGAAATCTATTTCTTGCTGTTCATATAAAGCTGCTTCATCTTAATTGTAAATTCATTACTAGATTAATACTTGCAGCATGTGGAGCTCCCACTTTTTTCCTCTTTTTAAACTTTTAAGCTAAACTAAAACACATGGATGTTGGAATGACTGAAATGTATTTTCGACAGTGTTTGCCTTCTGACAAATTATTTCTGAGTAGGTTAATTGCTTGGTTTAAGGGTAAATATGGTTTTGGATCCCTTTAGTCAAGTATATGACTGAATGCCCATTTGTTGTTGCATATGTAACGGAAACATACATGCCAAAGTTGAAGTCTGAGATACCTGTTTTAAGCTGCCTTTCTAGTTGGTCAATGGAGAAAAGCAGGCAACTAGGGGTAATTTCTCTAACCTGTTTTACATGTTTACATTTGGTACCTGTTTCTGTATATTGAGTATAAAGGGGGGTAGGCTACAGCTGAGCAGATACACTTGAGCTCTAATTTGTGGGTTGCTGGGAAAGGATAGATGGGCTGTGCTGTAAAATGTGGTGGTAGTTCAGAGGTGCTGTAAGCCAGAAGTGAAATGAATAGAAGGTAAAATGGTGGAGTTGAGTAAGGTGAAACATGCTGTAGTATAAAAACAATGGCTGTCCAGCAAAAGACTTAGGTTCTGTTTCTGATGCTTTTCCATTCAGTTACTTTGTCATTTTGGACACATGCTTTGTTTGCATTTGCTATTGCTTTCTCATCAATAAATTTAAGACTGGTACCTATTTTCAAATTGCTTTGAGTACCATGTTAATTCTCTAGCAATAGGTTTTGGTATAGTTGACTAGCAATATTTCTGAACAGTAAAGGGAAACTGGGTACTAAAAAACCTGAAATATGACTGAGAATTAAAACGTCTTTTTTTTTTTTCTTTTTCTTTTTTTTCTTTCTTTCTTTAGAGCTCCATCAGATGAAGGATTGATGCTCTTGCAACATGACCAAAAAATGGACTAATTAAAAGTTTTCCTTTGTTTGGAAAGCCAACCAAAATGTTTAGACCAGGGGAAACAGTCAAACGTCGACTCAACATGCATGCTCCTCCTCGGATAAGAAGTGTGGAAGTTGCTAGAGGAAGAGCAGGTTATGGGTTTACCCTTTCTGGACAAGCTCCTTGTGTTCTTAGTTGTGTTATGAAAGGAAGCCCTGCAGATTATGTCGGACTTAAAGCGGGAGATCAGATATTTGCAGTTAATGAAATCAATGTGAAAAAAGCCTCTCATGAAGATGTAGTGAAACTTATAGGAAAATGTTCTGGAGTCCTGCACATGGTTATTGCTGAAGGGATTAGTCACATAGATTCATGTTCAAGTGATGAAGAAGTTGGTTTTTATGATGGGAAGGGGTGGCTGAAACCCAAACCTGACTCTAAAGCTCTGGGTATAAACAGAGCAGAGAAAGTTGTTGAAGAGATGCAGTCTGGTGGCATTTTCAACATGATCTTTGAAAATCCTGCTCTTTGTGCTGGTAACTCAGATAATTCTGGACCAAAACAAAGATCATTTTCGGCTTCTGCTGCTATCAAATTTGATACTGGCAATGAAAGTGTAAGCAATCCAAACCTACTGTCAAAGGAAGAACTATCCAAACCCCTGAATGACGATTCAGTTTTTAGAATTGGGCTGGAGAGCGCCGAAGAATTTGGATTAGATGCAAGCATTTTAAATGTTGCCATGATTGTAGGTTACCTGGGCTCAATTGAGCTTCCTTCAACAACCTTGAATTTGGAAAATGAGAGTTTGCAGGCTATTCGTGGATGCATGAGACGTCTGCGGGCCGAACAAAAGATCCATTCACTGGTGATGATGAAGATAATGCATGACTGTATTCAGCTCTGCAGTGACAAATCAGGTATACTGGCAGAATACCCAGCAGAGAAACTGGCATTCAGTGCTGTTTGCCCAGATGATAGAAGGTTCTTTGGACTAGTTACGATGCAGACAAATGATGACACAAGCTTGGCTCAGGAGGATGAAGGGGTTCTGAGGACATCTTGTCATGTTTTTATGGTGGATCCTGACTTATTTCATCATAAAATTCACCAGGGCATAGCAAGACGCTTTGGACTGGAATGTACAGCAGATCCAGACACAAATGGGTGTCTGGAGTTTCCAACATCATCTCTACCTGTTCTTCAGTTTATTTCTGTCCTGTACAGGGATATGGGAGAATTGATTGAGGGAATGCGTGCAAGGGCTTTTCTTGATGGTGATCAAGATGCTCACCAGAATAATAGCACAAGCAGCAACAGTGATAGTGGAATTGGAAATTTTAACCAAGAAGAGAAGAATAACAGAGTTCTGGTGGTTGATTTAGGAAGCAATCCGAGTAAGCACATTCCGAACAGCATATGGGAAAATCCAGTGGGAAGGGGATCAAATCAGCCTGCTTCCCACTGGAATGGCTTCTGTCATGAGCAAGAAGGAAACATTCCTTTAGAAGTAATTCAGAATGATAAGTCCCAAAATGTAAGCAAACACTTAAGTCCTTCTGCTCGTATTGAAGTTCCACTAGTTTCCTCCCGGAATTCAGTACCCCCATCAAAGAAAAACACTGCTGGCATGGGCAATCAAAGGTGGTTGCCTGTGCATGTTTTACAGGAATGGCAGCATGGGAATGCGAGTGACCAGGAGTCATACACTGATTCTACGGATGGCTGGTCAAGTGTTAACTGTGGAACTCTTCCCCCGCCAATGAGTAAGATTCCAGCTGACAGATACAGAGTCGATGGCAACTTTGGTCAGCCACAGTTAAAATCACATAAAAATGAATGGTCTAAGAAGATGTTTTGCATACAGAACAAATTTGGCCCTCCGCACAGCATTCGGAAGACTAAAGAAGATAAAAAGGTAAGAATATGTTGATACCAGGTCTGAAAACCAAACAAACCCCAAACCCATCAGCCTATGATATTTTTACACCATGATATTTGCATACTGAAATTAAAACATGTATTATGTCATTTACAAAGTTTCAGATTAAGAAAGTAATATAAGTAATATGGTTCTCTCTCCTTTGCAGAGGCTTTGTATATTCCTGTTTAATTGAGTGCAGCTCTGGAATTGTACTTCTGCTGGAAGTATTGTCTGTTAGAGCTTTCTCACATTTCTTCTTGTCTCTTCATTGTTTCCAAATGTTGCAGTGGCATTGCAATAAAAGGAGCCATGGCATTCTAGTAACTTCAGTTCCTTCTGACATCCAGCAGCAAAAGAGTGGGAACAGTCTGGATTTTCAGCCTGGGTCCTTTTTTATTGAAGGCTGGCTTGCAAATGTTGTTATTTTAGTGATACCTATTTTTATAGCGATGTACCCTAATCATTAGTCAAAACACTGCGTTGTACGCTTTTAACTTTAACCAAATAAGACAATTTTATAATAAGAATTCACTCCAGCAAATTTCTCAATACAAGTGGTGTTAAACCTCTATTTAACACTACTATCTGTTTAAAAGGATAGTTTTAGTGGTGATTATAATGTCCAGTATAAGGTTGCAAATCTAACATACTGCCAGTAAGATATAATTAAAATTTTATTCCAAATTACTGTTTCATCTACTTGTTTTGTCTACTATTAGGCTTCTATAAACCAAATGGAGAAGATATATGAAAAGAAAAAAAGTATGGGAGGAGTATCCGAGATAATGACATACTGTTCCCTTTGTCACATACAGATTTTGCTGCTGAGGGAACTAATCTCATGGGAGTCTGCTGTTGATAACTGGGATTCTAGTGAAGTGGAAGTTGTTGATCCTATACTAAAAGAGATAGTAGCAGCGTTGTCTCTGAAACCTGCTGACTCCAGGGAGAGACAGAACCTTATACTCCAGATTAGTCTTCAAGAAGTGCTGTCCTTCCATGCAGAAGTATTGCTTATATGATTAAGTGTCCATCATGCTATCCAAATCTGGCTTTGAAATGTTTTTTCACCTGATTAAAAATATCCAACTACTGCTAAGGTGAATGACAGTAGAGATTATTTATTTGTTTTATACTGTAATAAAATCTTTGCATTGGTGTAAGACTCAGGCATTGACTTTTTGGGTATTAGAATGCAGAACTTTAGAACATTTTGGTTTCGGTGTGGAAGGAGAAATTATTTTTTATTGCTTTTCTTGCACTGTGAAGCCAACAGTTCTCACATACATTCTTTTGTATACTTTTTGTGCTGAAATACACTGGTGTATTTTAAGATGAAGTGACTGCTACAGGCAGCAATGCTTTCCAGACCCACAATAATGTATTATATTTCAAGTGATCTTAAATACAACTCGATTAACACTTTTCAAAAAACAAATAGAAGTTATCCAAACAGAAACTCTAAATTTGTAAGTATTGCCCATGCAAAACACCTAACAATCAATTCTGTCAGCTACCCTGACAACTACATGCTTTGTGATCTCTTCACTTATGGACCAAGGAAAAGGCCACCTGGTGCAGACAGATGTTGGTCCCAGGGGCTCTTTGGGAACTTGACCAGCTGCATGGGATGCTGTTGAAATTTCTTCAGGGTCTGTAGCAAGTTTGTGTCTGCAGTATTGTCCATGGTAGTAATATGGATTGCTTTCTTTTTTTCCCCTGTTATTTAAAATTACAAAAATAGTTTCTGAAATGTTTGAGACCTTTATTTCATGGAAGTCAAGAATATACTAGCGAAAATCTCATAGAAAATTTTACACTTAAAGATGTCCTATATCTGGGTAAACAGTAATGATATTTTACCTACTATATCAGTCAGACCAGTCTATGCCAGAATATATGTTCCAACGCTACATATCTCAGTTAATCTTCCCTTTTAAGTCTATTTACTAATAAAACAGGTATTATGTTCTTTGATTAATAAGAAATTTGTTTGCAAGACACATTTAAAACTTTCCTGCATGGCTTTAGCATTTCGTCTCCCCGTTAAGGCTTCAGAACCTCTTTTACATTTTAATTTTGATTTTCAGTATTATTGAAGGCTGTTGAAACTGATAAGAAAAGCTGATGAAAGTCTTAAAACAATTTGCAAGCATGAGTTGCAAGCACTTAGCATTATTCAGAGTAATTCACACAGATGAAGCAGTGCTATGTTCTCATCTTAAATCTTCAATGAAAATAGGGGATGTCATTATTGATGATCGTACCTCTGCACTTCTTTAGGTACTGCAGAAATAGGGAAATTCTGTGCTTTCCCATATTAGAGCACTAATTTGTGTCCATTAGAAAATGATATTAAGAAATCCAGACTCTCTTTTTGCTTTGCATGAAGAGAAGAAGTAAGATTGTCTATTGCAAAACATTATGCAGATCGATTAGATGCTGCGTTCTATAAAACTGTACGACCTCAGCATCCTGTGACCTTTTCAAGTGGTAAGGACTGATTTTACACAGCACTCTCAGACACATTCCACTTATGGAATAAAGTATATAAAGTGGTCACATGGGATTACATTCTTATTTTTACAACGTAGTGGCTGAGTCTAATGCTTCGTTTGGCAGAGCAGTCCTCAAATTGCTTTTTAATTAAGGTGGGTTTTTTTTTTTTGTCTTTCACATTAATACTGAAGGGTAATATATCCTACAAGTGGGAATGTGGAGAAGCCACTAGAGGGAGGAAAGGTTACCAAAGCTACAGGTTTTTTTGCAATGGACTCTGCACATCCATATTGCATATTGTCTTCCTCGGAGCTTTCATTACACCCTGGGGAAAGAGCATGAGTTCCTGGATGCAGCTCTGATGTAGCAGAACTGCTGTGCAGCTAAACAGTGATGATCACAGCATGTAATTCAGGAAAATATGCTGTACTGTATAGTGCTAGTGGGGAGTAAGAGGGACATAACTCCTGATTTTATAGCTGCACTGATAAAACATTTGTGAATTTGTACACAGTGCAAGAGCAGATGTGAGAAAGCATGTGTGAATATAGCTATTTAAAATGGCACTTTCAGAACCGGACGTTGGAAGTGTTTCTTGTGGGTAGGAATAGATATGGTGTTCCAGACTTTGGGTTACAAGGAACTAAACATGTTTTCTGAGCTTTGTTTCCCCTTTAGTGTTGGAGTTCCTTTAATGATGATTTGTTCATCTCACAAATTAAAATTGTGGTTCGTTTTGTAATGATTAGCAAAAACATTTTAAAAATATTAATATTCTTGACACTGCTGCACGTTAAACTTCAGTGTGTGAATAGCTGAAAAAATTTAAAAACGCTTAATTTGATTAAATGTTACTGGATAGCAGGAGGACTTTTGTTGTACTTTAAAATGTAAGAGATTTGTCCCTAAATTACTGAGCTCATACTTACACAATTGCCGTGCTTTATTTATTTATTTATTTATTTGTTTGTTTGTTTATTTATTCTTTGCTTTTAACATTGTTGATGAATTTGGAAAGAGGGGAACTACATCAGGGAAAGTTTTGTTCTATTACCTCTCTTCTGACTGCGATTCACTAGGAGGTATCTCTGGCCCTATGCACCTCTAAAATGATTTGCTGTGCTGAACTTCACATTCCCGTGTTTCTTAAAAGCTTCATGTGAACAGTTTTCCACTGAAGCATCTCATGAGACTGTCTGGGGGATCTCCTTGGCTTCTATAGTCCTTAGACTAAAACAAGTAGTGGGAGGCAAGGTGGCTTTCAGTCTCAGAATGACTCAGGAAGGTGAATTGCTGTAAGGCTGATACTGAGTAGGGAGGGGTGTGTGGTCTCATAAGGCCTAGGAGACTAGCAGATGAAGAGTCTGGTTATGGTTTCGGCGGGAATGGAATAATTCCTGCTTTTTTGTTTGTTATTCCTTTTGTACCATATTAACTTTGCTGTTGCACTGTTACTTCCACCTCTTCAGGATTACACTGAGTTCCAGACACTTACCTACTCACCCTTTTGTGTGATTTCACGTTACTCAAAAGAAAAGCACCATAAGCAATATGAAAACATCAGGGGATGTTAGGATTGGCAAGGGACTTGAGAAATTGCTGAACGGGGAAGCATTCCTTTCCCTCTAGACTAAATTAATATAATACATTTGATTTTGTTCAGCCCTCGCTCTCTGTTTTTGGGCTAGTGCCTGGCCAAAAATGTGTCTACCCATTACTGTTTTAAATTAAGTTTTACTGTGAAAATACTCCTTTTTCCACTCAAAAGCTTTGGAACAGGCAGTTTAGTCTTTGAGTTTTCCCTTCATGAGGACAGAATTGTAGGCATTGACCTCTGACCATCCTTTTTTTCTTTTTGAATGAAAGTCTGGTTTAATATTGTGGAGGTAAGTGTAACATTTAAGCTCGCAGGAGGTTTTACAACCTGATCTTAATACACAGTATTTGGGTACTAGGTTTATTCCAAAATAATAAATCCATTGGAAAGTAATTAAAAAGCTGTTTAAAATGTTAGGTATTGCTTTTTAGAAACTCTTTTCTGCTTCATATTTGTTGTAGGACTTCTATCTTGATGGCTTTATTGTTTGTGGTCTTGAAGACTGAATTTGTAGATCTATTTGCAGATCTTAGAGGAATAAAAAACTAGATAATCTTATTGTCTGAGACTCACTGGGGAATGGTATTGCGCATACTTTTTTGTGTGATTGTTTTTTTTTTAAACCAAAAGCTAATGCTTTGTAATCTTCATGACTTAAGCTACAGAAAGTATTGTAAAAATTGTAGAAGAGAGAAGTCAGGTAAGCAATATTGTGGGGTTCACTACTACATCTCTCATTGCTATTATGTTTTCTGGGTTATTATGATTATTACTCTCTTTTGATTAGTTTAACTGTAACTACTTCAGAGTTGTCTTTGTTTCCAAAGCAAGTAGTACTGAAAAAGATACATTGTTCTAGTTAAAAATGGAATAGATTTTTTTGTGAAAATTTGTAATTTGCTTCAAATCCAAGAGTTGCAGTTTTTAATGTTGGTAACTGCATGGTGAACCAACTGAAGGCAGATATTTTAGATGCAAAGACAATGTTGGCAAAGCTGTGTCGTTCCCATATTTGTTTTTTGTTGTATAATTACATGTTTTTTTCCCCTTTCTCTACAATTCTGTTTGGTCACTAGCTTAAATTGTTCCACCCCAGCTGTTTATAAAGCAGAATTAATGGCAGCTGGATTGCTGTTCTCACACAGTACAATTTAATGTTAACCTTTGGAATTATAGGCTTTGGTCTGATTTGAGATGTACATATATACCTTAAAGAGAACTGAAGTGAAATCCCAAACACCAAGCTAGATCTGAGAGTGTGCTAATGTGAATTAATATGCGAAGAGGCAT
This sequence comes from Lathamus discolor, assembly GCF_037157495.1. Lineage (NCBI taxonomy): Eukaryota > Metazoa > Chordata > Aves > Psittaciformes > Psittacidae > Lathamus > Lathamus discolor. The sequence continues at coordinate 155,639,793 of NC_088884.1, read as the reverse complement.
TTATATGAAATAGCTGCTCTGATCGATTTTGCTGGAAGAAGATGAAAAGCAGTTAAATGTTTAGTAATTTCATACAGCCTTTTCATATGTATTGTAATCTTCTAAAATAATGATTAAAAAAAATCATCAGTTCTAGGATTTTTAATTATATCTGTAAAAAAACAAAATAATGCTGGGTACTTTTCTCGGAAAAAGAAATTGGATAACATCTGGACAGTAAATGTCTGTAGAGCAGTACTGACTTTGTGGAACTTTCTCAATTCAAATTTACATCCTAGAGAGCTAGATTTTTTCATTACACGTGACTTCATATGTTTTCTAAATCAAGCATAGGCTTGGACTCCGATTAACATCATGACAATTAAGGGGAGATGAAGGCATCTTAAGTATTTCTGAGCTAGTTTTGAGTTGCAGTGTCACAGGAGAAGATAGCATCTTGAAAAACAAAGAGAATCAATGAAGAAAATAGTGTGGAGAAACATAATTAGCACAGAATGAGTTGAAATAATGAAAAATGGCTTTAAGTTTTGAATGTAGAAGCTTTGAGATAAGAGATTATAAAATTATTGTCTGAGTGTTCAGTTGTACATAGATAGACCTCAGTTCCTTGCAGTTAAGAAGATCTAGGAAAGAAAAGGAGCTGTAAAATACCAGCTCTTCACCAGAGAAGAAATAGATCAATATGGAATAAAGGTCTTTAATTAACAAAAATAAATATGGAATTGCTAAAACTTATCTGAAGTGTCTAAATAGAAACATGAAAAAATGAAGCCTTGAGACAAAGACTTGAAAATTATTCCCATTAAAAAATGGCCATTAAGACATCAATAAGTATGCAAAGATGGTACCAGAGAAGGATATTCTGCACTGGCAAACCAAATTTCAGCTCTTTTTGGCAAACTTGTAGTATTATACTTTCCACACCCCTAGCAACTGTACCTTCGAAAAACCAGTGTGTGTGCAGCCTGCCTTGCCTTAAGTTTATCGCATAGTGCATGCCACTGGTGGTTAATACTTATTTTGTAACCAATCAGTAAAAACATCCACATACATCAGATGAGATATCCAATATTGAGGTCAATATACTATTTTAGACATTGCCCAGGAACAGCTGCTTAGAAACATCACAGAAAAGGTGTGAAAAATATATTCTAATTTTCAGCAGCATGTGATTTAGGGACTTTCCTCTGGTAAAGACACCATCCACATCATTGTGCGTAATGACCTTTGTGAACCTTTGTTCTTGAATTTGTTTTTCTTAAACTCAGTTGTACTTTTGGCATTCTTGGTATCATTTGAATTATATATTTTGCAGTTTCATAGTTTGGAAAGAAAATGGTGCATAATTGTAATTTGTATATAGTTTCATTTCATACTTGCTAATGTTTGTTATGAGAAATACCAATCTAACTCACTTTATTTTCTTAGTAATTTTGTTTTGTTTTAAATCTCAACCACCAATCACTTACTTTCCAAGCAGAAGTCAACTTAGTCTTCTGCCATACGAAAGCTTTTTCATGACTGTAATATTCCTCAGTTGTACTGTATTACTTTCGAGGAGGTTTGACCAGAACTATAAGCAGTTTTTAAAATGTGTAAGCAGGCAATGTATTCATAAAGCTTATTTCTTGATTACTTTTGCTTTTATGTTGATTATTCATTTGCCTTTTTGTTTGTTACTGATTACTAGCCCGTACTGACTTAATGTTCCCAGCTAATGCCAGCCTAATATTCAGGATGATTTGGAACCAATTGTAATGCTTGTACTTGTTATTTTCTTCACGTTTTTCCTAGTGTACTCAGGTCTTTCTGTTCCTCTGCAATTTCTAGCTAATAGGCTTCCAGCTTATAAAAGATACTGTTATCTAGTTATACTGAGAAAATGATCTTACTGTTCCATCTGCATTAATACCATTAGCATGTGTTTTCTTGTTTAAAAAAGGATTAGGATAGTACTGAAATGTAGGTGTTCAGTGTTCTATACCTGCTATCCTTACTACAGGAGAAAAATAATAAATATTAAGGTCCTATCTAACCCTAACTATTCTATGATTCTATGGTTCTAATTTAATCTACTTGGATGTCCAATGTGGCAGGACAGCCTCTTTTCTATGTCTTCCTGGAGTACATAAAGATCTTACATTGTACCCCATTCTTGTTGATATTATGGGCCAAAATCCCTCTGTAATGGTTATAACACAGTGAAATGTGTCATTATCGTCTGATTAATAGTCACTTGTCATAATGGTGCCAAAAATACCCCCAAAACCCAACCCGACCCAAACCATTGTAAATATATATAATGATCAAACAATCGTTAAATTGTTCATCCTGGAGAAGAGAAGGCTGCAGGGATACATTAGAACAAGCCCCCAGTACCTAAAGGGGGCCTACAAGGAATCTGGACAGGGACTTTTACAAGGGCATGAAACCACCGAACAAGGGGAGATGGCCTTAAACTGAAAAAGGGGAGATTTAGATTAGATTTTACAAAAAAATTCTTCCCTGTGAGGGTGCTGAGGCGTTGGTACACTGTGCCCAGAGAAGCTGTGGCTGCCCCATCCCTACCAGAATTCAAGGCCAGGTTGGATGGGGCTTTGAGCAACCTGCTTCAGTGGAAGATGTCCCTGCCCATGGCAAGGGGTTGGAAGTGCAGGAGCTTTAAGGTCCCTTCCAACCCAAACCATTCTCTGATTTTAGGAATTTCAGTGTAATTAAAGCTATGGAAAAGCTGTCAGTAAAATTTGCATGATGTTAGAGCTTTTTTAATTAACCCTCACCCATGTAATCCAGTTTTGTGAGGTGATGCTGATCCATGGTGATGGCAGCAGTGCACAACAGCCTGGAGAGTGTTACTTCATTCTTGTTTTGATCGTTGGCATATGGAGCTCTGCCTAGCAGCATGCCTACCTGTACCCCAGGACTTAGTGCTTCTGTTCCTGTTGTGGTCCAGGGGACGACCACAGCAAGCTCTTTTCCTATTTCCCTCATGGATTTTTTTATCGCTTTCAGGGTATGAGGGGCCTTAACCCAGAATACCCTGCATTTCAATCCGTCCCATTCTCAGGCCCTTGGACCCTCACTTTACAAGTCCTACAAATCTGCGCTGTCATTTCTTGGGTGGACGAGCATATGATGCTGGCTAATGGGATGAGGAGCAAAGGGAGGTCTGGCCTGCATTCTCGCCTGCTCTCACTACTATAGTGGGGCAGCCAGCTGTCTAGGCTGGTATCTGAAAGAACGGGCACTTACAGTGGAGGAAGACTAAGCCAAATGGTCCAGAGCAGGATTTGGGACCAATGTTGATGACAGAATAATGTTTGTATCAACTACTTTGCTTCAAGACTTTCAGTATTTTTTTAGATCTTATGCTCTGACTATATTGGCATTACTGTGGCATCCCTGTACCCCGTCCCTTTTCAGAAGGGTCTAAATTAGGAATTTTTCTTTCTGAAGTCCTAAACCTGCATTTTTTGGTAAAGATGAACTGCTGCTCCAGACTGACCCTTCTGCTGTTTATCGTCTGAGAGAAAATTTGGCATGTTTTGAATAGCTGCAGAAGTTTCAAATTATGTGATCTGTGTGTCTGGGTTCTGAGCTGTTATGTGCTTTACCATACAAAGTCATAGAGTCTAAACCTAAAAACAGTAAGATTTTTTTAAAAGCTTTAATAGCTGGAAATAGAATCATAGAATAATAGAACAGTTTGGGTTGGAAAGGACCTTAAGATCATCCAGTTCCAACCCCCCGCCATGGGCAGGGACACCTCACACTAAACCATGTTGCCCATGGCTCTGTCCAACCTGGCCTTGAACAGTGCCAGGGATGGAGAGTTCACAACTTCTTTGGGCAACCCATTCAAGTGCCTCACCGCCCTAACAGTAAAGAACTTCTTCCTTGTCTGAATTTAGCCTCATCTGAACTTCTCCTGTCTTAGTTTAAACCCATTACCCTTGTCCTTGTCCTATCACTACAGTCCCTAATGATGAAATAGGAGTAGCACAAATTATAATTTGATAATTTTATGGTTAGTATGATTAAGCTCTGTGACACATAGAAAGTGGAAAATTCTGTATTAGTTGAGCTCCTTAAATTGAGGCCTTTTATACGGTGCTGTTGCTTCCTTTTTTCCCCAATAAAATCTGTTAATAAAAGCAGCCTCCTTTTGTTGCATGCTTTTAGAGGTAATTAATCAGAAATTGATACTTAAATTGACACTTTTTGTACAGACTCTCACAAACAGTGTTTTTGTTAAAAGAATCTAATTTCTTCAACCTTTTGGTGTAGGGAGATGCTTACCTGGGGATTTGACTCTGGAACAGGATGGCCAGTTGCTGTCTGAGTAGTGATGGTTGTTTCGCTTTTAAGCAGGGTTTAATTGGGTTGTATAATACTCCCCAAACTGTTGTTCTGGTGGATTTTTCTAATCCAGCTGGCAAGTGGTCCTATGAGACCCTTCTGACATGTGCTTGGTGCTTTTGTATTCTCTTAAATGCTCAGGACACAGAATAATAGACTTGTTCTACCTACACAGGAGGAGAAAACAATTTCTATCCAAATTACTAGATATCAGTCGCTAGGGTTTTTTTAATTTGTTTTAGAGCTCTTGTAAGTTTGCTCATGTCATTCAATTTTTTATTTCTTTTTTCCACAAACATTTAAAACAATTATTTCACTCATGCCTGTGAATCTTGTCAGATTAGATTTCATTGTGAAACAGTTGTGAAAGCATTTGAAAGCATCCTTCTGTAAAAACAGGTGATCAGGCTTGTTAATGTTTTTCGAACTCTTTAGCTTAGTCCCCCCTCCTTGTATATTTTATCTTTCCTTCTTCCTGCTTTTCTAAAGGGCAGCCAAAATCTCTGTGCCATAAGATTCAGTCCCTTTAGTTTCCTCTCAAGGTCACAAACTGTAATGTGTTTTCCGTGAAGAGATTAAATTTATTAGATGTTGTAAAGCTGGCCTAAGCCTCACAGTTTTTCTCCTTTTCCCCCCGTCTTGATTCTTGCTGCCAGCTTTCTGCATTTTGTCATTGTTAAGGATGCTTGAGCACCTAGCAAAAATCTCCCTTAGCCTCTTGTAATCCCAGAGCTGCAAGTACCCTTTCCTTGCTACCTCCATCCTGCTCCTGTAGCTTTAAAACAGAGGAGAGGAATATAATTTTTTATTAGTTACATCCAGGTATTTGAATGAGAGGATATTATACATTTAACTGTAGAAAGACACAAAGACTATGTAGTGCAAAATGGAAATTTTAGGTTGTTAAGTATGACAGTTTGTTAAAAAGTTGCAGTACTTGGTAATTGCATTTGCTAGAATAAGAAAGAGCATGATAGAGCTTATGTCTGTAGCTGGGAATTTCTTTAAGGTAGTTGAAGATGCTTTCTAAAGGTGTTTGGTTTCTTTGGCTTCTGAATAATTGATAAGGTTTCATCAGCTTGCTTCTGTGCACTCATGCTCAGGTTAGAGTATCGTGTTGACTATCATAGTGTCACATTGCATTTCTTTGGGTGCCAGAGGGGGACTGTGGTGGTAGGACAATGGTAATGGGTTCAAACATCAACAGGGGAAGATCAGGTTAGATATAAGGAAGAAGTTCTTTGCTGTGAGGGTGGTGAGGCAGTGGAATGGGTTGCCCAAAGAAGTGGTAACTGCTCCATCCCTTGGAGTTCAAGGCCAGGTTGGACAGAGCAGTGGGTGACATGGTCTAGTGTGAGGTGTTCCTGCCCATGGCAGGGTGTTGGAACTAGATGATCTTAAGGTTCTTTCCAAATCTAACTGTTCTACCATTCTATGATTCCTTGGTAGTACCAATTTAAAGAGGTCCTGTCAAGCTCAGGCTGGATTGGCAGGGAGCATCATCAGTTGTGTTGGCATGACTGTCTGTGGATCTGTATTACAAACAGGATTATTTCATTTTGTAAACTATGCCTTATTGTGAGTGGAGGTGACGGGGGATCCTGCTGCAATTTGGGAGCTGCAGGAGTGGTCAGAGGTACATGCAAACAGCTTGCGCAACTGCTCAAAATTATACTATATGGAACTTCAATCTAACCTGTTTATCAGAATTACTTTTAAGAGCTCATCCTTTTTCTTTCTGTCTTTAAATAACTTTATGCACGTCACCTTGTATTGTAACATTTTTGTACTTTCTCTCCCACTGTTTGCAGTCTATCATAAGCCCATATGCTTCTTCACTCCCTCTTGCTAGTACATGAAGTACAACGTTTTCCACTCTCTCATTTGTACTTTTCTAGTAAACCTTTCCTGTTACCAGACATAAACCGTTCTCACTTGGACACATTCACAAACTGCTGCTATGTCTGTCCCCCTGTGGGGACTTTTGTTTTCAATGCTTTTCTTGTCAAGTAGATTAGGAAGTAGCTCATCTACAAGGCCAAATAAGCAGGTTAAAAGTTAAAAAAGAATAATTAAAAATACGCATTTGAAGGGAAAGACTGCAGTTTGGTCAGTGATTGATGGTTAATTTAGGGAAATGTATTTGCACTTGCCACACCTGTTAGCCTAAGGAAAAGGGGTTGATCTAGTCATGTGTTAAAATAAAATTATGCAGACCCATTAATTGTCCTGCTTTTCTCTTATGATTTATATGTCTAACTGGTATTTCAGTCCAAGCTAGTTCATAATTTTTACTTTGTTATAAGAATAGAAAGAGGAATGCTGTTTTTTAGATCGTCAGTGTGTTAATTCCTTTAATCCTTTGTTGTTTTTCCTCTCCATCTCCCAAGTCATAACAGGATAAAGGCTTTCAGAGATATGCTCTTTTGTACTTTCACCATAATAGTAGTAGCAAGGTTGTAAGTATCAGTATTGCAAAATTCAAAGGATGTATTGCTGTAGCATGTGCTTTTCACTAATCAATTTGTTTTCACAAGTTTCTGTGCTTTTCTGTTTGTTTCTGGATTCTTAAAGAGACTTAGTGAAATATCAGATGGACTTTAGTTTCTAATACAGTTCTATGAAAGGACTATATAGATATATATAAATATCTATCTATCTATCTAAATATCTAGATATTTTTAGAGTTTCATTTTATAGATTCAGCAACACAGTTTTTTCCAGAATAGAATCTTGATATGATAGTAAGTAGTTCTAAGGTTTACAGGCAATCTGTGTTTAAAAAACCCACAGGCCCATGTTGATGTAGCAAATTTCAGTGTTTTAGTTTGGCAGATAACAATGAACAGAACAGCTTTTTGTTGGTCCTGGAGTGCAGTGTTTTGAAATCCTTTTAGGTTCATTGCATGTTTTTTAGTATCTGTTTAGATAGTATCTGTTAAAGAAAGGCTTTTGGAAGTATGTTTTTTTATAGCTAATAGACTGCAAAATTTATATTAATATCAGTTGTTGCACAAGCAATATCTTTTTGGTCAAATACTTTGTATTTCTTTAGCCATGCTGATTAGTACATTACAGTTGCAATGATTGTTCTGTCTTCAAGTCTTAGAAGCTTTTATTCAGAGTCTCATGAAAACCGTTTGCCAAAACGATGCTGTTATTTGCTTAAGCTACGCGATTCTTTATTTGTGTGCATGTGTGTATGCAAGGCACTTTTTCAGATTGATCTGCAGAAGGAGGTTTGCCTTCATAGACAAACCTTCCAGCCTGAATGTCTGGAACAGAGTCAAGAAAAGATGAAAAGGGAGACTTCTCAGCACCATTACCAGGAAATTAAATACATTGTGAACTGCAGTCTTTTCCTTTTCCTTTTTGGGTTTTTTTTTTCTTTTTTAGCGATGTCTTCCTCAATTTCCTAGATTATTTATTTGATTCTTCAGAGCAAGAAAGAGATTTTTGTCAGCTGAAAACGTTTTCCTCATTGCAGTTGTGGGGGACAACAAAGTTGGGTTGGGGAAATGGTTAGCTCAGTGGATTTTTATATTTTGTAACTGTTTCTGAACCACTGTTTTATTCTCAGGGTCTCTTTTTCCCTGGTCTTATCTTTGTCATTAAATACAGTGCTTAGTAGTGAGTTTTGTATGAGAATATCAAAAACTGTAAATAAAAACTTTGATTGGATACTAATTTGCTATTTATTTTCTATTACCACACAATTTGCAAGTATTTTTGTCCACTCTTTCTCTTTGTTATGTTTCTGACCACAAATAGGTAAGCAGCATTTGCTTCTAAAATGGGGCATCTGGTGATAATTAATCTTATCTAGAATCTGCTTCTCAGTGGAATCTAATTAGATTTGTCTTCAGGCAGTTTGCTTCTCTTCCTCCAATTTGTAACGTTACTGTTTCAAGATTTTTTTGAGTGTGTTGTATGTTTTAATCTTCCAGAATTGTATACAGCAATCTCCGCTGTTCAAACATACACTGGATGGTTTGTATTCTTTTTGAGCTGAATGAGAAAGAAAAGTGAAAGTCTGTTTGTTATTCAAAATGGATCTGACTGCTATTGATAGTGTTTTGCCTTTGTTTCCTTTCACCATTTTTCTTTTATGAAAGATGAAGTCCTCTGAGGGGTGCATCTTATTTTGAGAAATACATGAAAGACAATCAAACCAGTAATAGATACACCAGTTCAGTAGTTTCAAAATAGCAGTTGTACTTGCACTAATGATGCCATTAATTTCACCAGTGTTAGAATTTGCTGAGCTGTTTGCAGTCTGATAGGTGTTTTTTTTTTTTACTAATTCATAGATTAAAACTAAAGAATGCAAAACTAATGCGGTCATACTTGAGTGAAACCTAGTGATTAATACACATTAATACACATGTATTAATGCTGTTTTAACAGGAATATACCAGGAGGAACCATGTTACTGTTTTGGTATGTTATGCTGTAATAGTAATGGATACTGCTGAATTTAGTCAGGGGTTAATATGGAGTTCACTGTTGGACACAGATTCCTGCATTAGGTATAAGCTTTCAGTTCAGACAGGAAAAGCTGCTGTGACTCTAAGGTTTGAGCCAAGTGTGAGCCACCTCAGTGGTATCTGCCTGGATGAACTTTGAAAAGTTGCTCAAAAACCCAGGAACTGTCCTCATTCCCATGGGTGCTATCTGTGAACATAGAGAGCATCTTCCCTTACCACACATGTGGTTGATCATTTTAGCAAAAGCCATCTTTCCTTGTTTATACTGTACTTTTAAAATATTTTCTTAAAAAACTTAGAAGCTAATCTCCAGTTGCCAGATTCTGGGTTTTTCATCGCAGAAACGGCCCAGTTTTCTTCTCAACCAATTAAAAAAAAAACCCTTAGTAAATAGAAAATTGGAAGGGAAGGAGATTTTGAGATTTCATATAAAAATGTATCACTTTTAATACTGAATGAAGTTGGAGTTTCAGCCTGTTGCAGTGCTGAGCCCTGCTACATACTTGGGGTCCAGATTCCTCTATGCTGTGTTATGTCTTGACATTTCTGAGAGCTTGTAAACAGAATGTGTTGTGAATACTGGTGGCAGTCAGAGCCCTGTTTCTAAAGAGTAGTGTTTACTCCATGGGAACAAGCAACAAGCAGATACCTTCTGCTGGATCCCTTTTTTTAATTGCAATAAGAAGGCTGTATAATACTTTCAGTGCTCTTCCCTACTCACCATTTGCATGAGATTAGAAGAATATGAAATTTATGATTGTCCTTTTGGTTAATGTGATGTAGATAGACTTTCAAACAAATGATCAAAGGGATACCAAAGTATTTCATAATTGAGAGCACAGCAGCCTGCCCAAATGAAGAAATAAATACAAATATAAAATTTAATAAAACACAAATATAAAATTTAATAAGCAATTATAAAAGGACAAATGCATGCAGTTTTAGGCTTACTGTGATGGAGAAAGATGCTGAAATGAAATAGAAGAAAAAATACTCTGAATTAAAAGCCTTTACTTTCTAAAGCAAAAAAGCATCTGAAGACAGGAAGGAATTTTCTTTACATTGAGAGTTACAGTGAAAGGAATCCAAAATTTCAGGCACATAATCACAAGTTTTCATAATGCAGTGAGTTTATGTACATCTGCTTAGCACCAGTCACTATGTGCCTACTCTTCAGTTTAAGCTTACGCTTTGCCATTTGGCATAAGCCAAATATGTACATGCTGAGCTGTCATAGCTTAACTGACATCTGGTGACTCTTTAAGGAGGAAGAGTATTATTATGGGGAAAAGAGAAAGCCATTAGACGTAATTATTGCAGCACCAGTTCTAGTCATAGAACATCCAAGTGAGGTAGTTTCTTTCTTCAGAACAAAAGTTCCCGCATTTTGTACTGTGTGATTTAAAATGTTGCACTTCACACTAGGAAGCATTTTTAAAAGACAAAAAAAGTAGTGAAAGTAAGATTTTTAGAAGTGTGGAGAAAGATTCTAACAGCAGCTGGGTGAGATGATCTCTAGGATGGTAATTTCCTACAGAAAGACACACATTTTGTCATTGTGCATGTTTTTCAGTTAAGACAGTGAAGAGCTAGGATTGTCTTGATTTTAATTAAGCCCTGTCTATTAATACTGACATGTAGCATATGTACACTTTAGCAACCTAGCCGATGACTCGTGTTTATACAGTAACTTAATGCTGAATATTTATGATATTTGACTTGAGACTGGAAAAGTCAATACATGATTTTGCAGGGGCATGGGAAGTGACCAGCTTGTGTTGAAATTGTGGTGCTGTAGCAGGTCTGCAAATCGATCTCCTTGGAATTCTGTACCTACCAATGCTTACAATTCAGGTGCTGTCACTATGATCAGCAATGTACTAAAGCTGAATAAGTAAACTAATAATACATATTTTCTGTTTTGTTTAGGGTGCAAAATTTGGACATCCAATGGGATTAAATCAGGCTCCTCCCCCACGTTCTTCTGTTCGAAGATCATTTGGAAGATCTAAGCGATTTAGTATTACTCGCTCTCTGGATGACCTTGAGGTAAATAACTTTCACTTAAAACTTACACTAAGTCTTAGAGAGAAACCTACAGTAGTCAGTGCTGATCATTAATGAGTGAAAGTATTATCTGTAGTGTAATAAAGTTACTAATCATCATATGGCATTTAGGTGAGGGGAGTACAGGTTTCATGTATCACCTGAGTTTTCCAGTTTCTTTAATAGTTTAATTAGTGCCAGCAGTGGCCGTTCTTTCTGTGGGGAATTTTGACTTTATTTTACCAAAGACGTGATGGATGCTCCATCCCTGGCAGTGTTCAAGGCCAGGTCGGATGGAGTCTTGGATGACATAGTCTAGTGTGAGGTGTCCATCTCCATGGCAGTGGGGTTGGAACTAGATGATCTTAAGGTCCTTTCCAACCCTAAATATTCAATGATTCTGTGATCACAGCTGGTCATTTACAGCAAAACAATACAGTTTTGCTGATCAAATGTTCATAGTATCTTAGAAATCATGTCATGGCATCAGATAAAAAAATCAAATGCTCATCGTGTCTTATCATGTTCTAGTTTTCATTCAGCTGATGATCATTGCATTGAGGAAATTTTGGGGGGTTAAATTTGTTTCTAGACCAGGCTCTTCATATAACTTCCTAAGAATGTTATCTACTGAGTATGGAAAAGCTTTTAAAAATACATAAAAATGTTTTTCCTTCTTATATGTCAGCAGTTAATAAAAGGGAATTCCTAATCTACTTGGTGTTGGTCATTGATTATGGTGATTTTTGGCCTCTGATGTAATATAATAATGCTATTTCACATCTGGTATAACATCAGCTGATGCCTGAGCCTTAGTGGACAAGCCTCGTCAATTTTGGTAAAAATAAAGAATGAAAAGCCATCTGAATTTAAAAAGCTGCTCTGCTAAGAGCCTTGTTCAACCAGCTGTACGAATACGGCTTCTTTATATCTTCTTCTTTGGTGTGCTTCCTTAGAAAAACCTGACCTGTAGTGATGTGAAGGTGAATGGAGGAATTTTACCCTTACCCCTTTGTCACACTTATCTTGAAAGGAGGTTTGTGGTTGGGGAGAAACAAAAATATATTCAGAGCTCTTGGCATAGGAACCATGTAGTACAGATTATACCTCTCTTCAGCATGGGAGGGAATGTGGCACAGTAAGTCCTCTACATGGGAAGGAGGTGTTTAAAAAGTGTTTGTGATGGGTGGAGGGAAGAAGGAGATATTCTGAGTTTCCTGCTGTGGGAAAATGTAGGAAGAACGGCATTTCACTGACACTGAACTAAAGGGGAGCTCAGGGCACTGGATTTTTAGGGAAGACAATATATGGAAGGAGCTTCTGGTGTGCTTAGGGAATGCAGGTAGGAACTGCAATTACTTATTTCTCATATGTTTTAAAGAGTGTTTTTCATTATGGTCTATTTCTATCTTGTCTGAAGCTTTTAAGTGTCTTGCTTTTTTTCTAGTCATGGAAAATACTTTGTCATTTCTTTGCACTCATAACTTCAGTGCAGTAAGTGCATAAGTTTAACAGAGCAAGATCCTCTGGATAATGCTGTTTGGGACCTACCTGTCTAGCTACATCTTTCTTAATCAGAAAATGGTGATTCTTCTAAATTAAAAAAGCTTGTTACTATATATTACTAGTTTTGACAAAATTTCTGCTCACAGTAGGAGAGAATCTTCTCAGAATATCTAATAGCCTAGTGCTAGTAATTCATGTGCAATAGGAAAAGCAGTTCATACCATGTTCTTCCAGATTAGAATTTCATACAGATTTACATGCACATCTCGTATTTGAGAAAGTGTTTTAAACACCAAGGATATAATTTAATTTCTGTTGTTGGAGCTGTTTTACATATATAAATATTCATTATAATAGGGACTTGATACTTTCCGTTAAATTCAAACATGTGTTATAGTTACTGGCCTAAAAAGTCAATTTGTCTCCATTATGTTTTAGTTGGTATTCAGCAAGGTATATAAATTGAATAGCATGAACAAGAGGGATTGAGAGGCATTCTCTGTTTCGCAGTGTCCTAGTTCTTAAAGCTGTTACTTTTTATGGGGAAACTTACATTCTAGGTCAGGATGTGAATCGGACAAGAAGCAATTTGTATTAAAATCTGTATTTGGATGATTGCCCTTACTACATAACTATTTGGGTGTGGACTGCTCTCTGTCAGTAGCTTCTTTTGATTTTGAAGTCTCCTTTTTTCCCTCTGCATGCCATAAGAGGCTGCTATCCTAGCCACCAGGAGAAATATCAACCCAGAGAAGAATTAAAAAAACTCCATAAATCAAACAGTTTTAAGGTGTTTTGATTTTGGTTCTAACTTTAACATTGCTACTGCAGCACTTTCCCCAAGTACTTTTATACTAAGTGTACTAGAACACAATGTTGTTAGTACACGTTTAGATTATTTCAGGCCGTCTGTTTAGAGTCGCTGGAAGAAGAAATAACAATACCAGGAAATTCTTAGAGACTCCACCTTTGGAATAATGATTATGAGCGTATTATATAGGCTACTTGTTTGCTTTTGTGTTCTTCCTAGTTATCTTAGCAGAATGGATAAAGTACTAACCCAAGCGTGAACTTGGGAAATTAATATGCTTCTCTGAGCTTGTGGGTTTGATTCCTGCTGGCATCTAACTTAGTCTTCTAAATTGAGCAGTATAAGTAGGTTCCGTGCAGTTTCTTTTATGGGCATATGCTGAACACTTTTCATTTGCTTGTGGATCTGAAGAAGGCTGTATTTGGATTTTTTTGTGAAAGTATGAACTTCCTCTTCTCATTCTGGGAGCTGCAGTGTGTGAAATAGCAGCCGTCGGTTCTTCTGTCTTCTGCCATAAGGTGGCGTGATTTCTTTGCAGTTTCTTTTTATTTAATCTATGCAAGAATAAAGCATATTAATGTATATTATTTTAATAAATAAAACAAATGATTGAAAGAAAACATTTCATTTTTTTCTTTTAAACTATTAGATTATGGCTGGCTATACATTCACAGACAATATTCTTATCAGGTTACAATTAGCTTTGATAATAGTTGCCTTCACCTTAAGCATTTTCCTCTTACCTGCAGAAGCTGTATTATACATAGAAGAAAAGAGACAAGTTTGTAGGATTAACCTCTAGGTACTGTTTTTACTAATTGAACCTGTATACAAGATTATTTTAAATTTGCATTTATTGAAATTGGATGAGAGTGCAGATTCAGTGGGTACAGTTATACTATGATAATGGCACAAAAAATGTCTCATAAACCACGCAATTTTATTTCTGAACTGTGGAAATTGTGCTTTTTCACACCAGGGCTGAATATGACTATCTTGTAAGTTGGAATTTGATTCAGAAAATCAGCACGTCTATTATATAATTATGTTGTTTTCATGAGAAATGCATTTAAAACTTATTACAAAAAATCTGGTTTCATTAACAACAGATCCCTATTTCCTATGTGGCTTGTTTGTTATTACGAAATAGTGTCCATTAATAGCCACATTGAAATTCTGTGATTTCCACCAATTTTACTTTATAGCGTGTTTGATGGATCATATTTGCAAGGTATAGCTTAAGCTTATTGAAACTTGCCATGATTTAGGATTATTTAAGTTTCTGAGCATGATCCTGTCTTTCTTCCTACTTTTATTCCCTGTTAGCTATGTACCAGTGCTCTCCTCTTGCATGATTCTGTCTGGGCAAAGACATTGTTTATAAATTTATAAACACATTAAAGGTGAATTTGTGAGACTGCAGAGACTAGGACATTGCCTTTGTAAAAAAATTACATTAAACAGAGTAATCTTTTTACTGTTTAACAATTTTGGAACCAGATTCCTGAACACTTTCAACTATAGATCATTCTGTTCATATTTTAATTTTTCTTGAGGTCTGTAAAAATAGGGGACCTTTACAGTATTCCCAGAAAGTCAACAAATTTAGGTTCCTCCTTGACGAGGTGAACATTCAAAGCTGCTCTGGCACTTGTACATTTGGTATTTGTGCTTAAGAATAAGGCAGAATAGCACCTTGAGAGACATAATAACTTCGGCAAACAAGTGTCGCGGTCTTTGAATATTGTTAAATACTCTTTCAATGTAGAGATCCTTTTAAAATTAAAGACTATTTAATTCTTTTAACTAAATACCATCACAAAAGAGACGGCTGTTGATGCTTTTCTTCCTGTCTTTGCCCTGTTTTGGAAACCTTAAAGCTGTATCCTGTATGAAAAAGAACATCTGTTGGAGCAAATTTTTAGAGTTTAGTAACGTTCTCAAAGTTGGAATGTATCAGATTTTAAAAATCAGTGTGAGGACTTTTGGTAGAACGTTCTCTCTTAATAATACCATTAATAATGTAGTATTGTTAGCTGTTATTACAGATGATAATGCTTGATTTTTTTTTTTTCTGTTTTGTTAATTTCACTGAAGCAACTTTTTTTTTTACATTTCATCTGCTAATTGAAAGCACACAACACATCTCTTTGGTATGAGGGTTTTATACTAATGAATGACATGTCTCTGCTGGATATTAGCTTTGGCATCTGTGGGTGGCAAAACCCCCTAAATGCTCATTTGACTTAATAATGTGTTTTTAAGTAGGTACCTGTCTTTGTTTGACTCATTTAAATAATCAGACAGAGCTTACACAGGGAGATAATAGCTTGCATTAGACCAACTAGTACACTGGGAGAATTCGATAAGAAAAGCTAAACATGCTCCTAACTTTTCTGACCCTGGTTGGTCTGATAAAAACTATTTATCTATTTAACTCTCCCTGCAGAGCTTGCTTTGCTGATGTTCTTAGATCATCTCCACAGCCATAACGCCACCACTGGCCAGTATAATTATGTGATTTAAATCAGGAGGCCTGTTCATTCTCACCTTATAATTGTGAATTTAAAAACATGTATTTTGTCTTAGGCTTCATTGCTTTTTTAAAGCCATGATAATTTGCCATGGGCTTCCAGTATACACAGACTCTACTATGTACTACCTTTACACATTGGATCTTTTGCATGTATTTTGTTCTATTTTTTATCTAAGATGTAACTGACCAATTGACAGTTTTGCTGTCTGCTTTCATGAACATGGAGAAAAGGCCAAGTGTGAAATAAAACTGTGTGCAAGAATGAGATCTCCATTTCTGTATGCAAAAGGTAGTTCTGTATTTCCAGCAGGCTAATAATAGAGGTATTAAAGGGCTACTCCTGTCTCCTGTACATGCATTCTCAAGTTGAGCTCCTAACACTGCTGATTTGGATACCCTATGGATCTGTGACCACAGTCTAGGGTCTTTGTTTCTGTTTTCCTTTTGCTAGAACTTGTCTGGTGTTGGTGGGTGCAGTAGCAGTGAATGACAGATCGTGCTTCTTAGAGTGTGCCATCAGGGGTCATCTTTTCAGACAGTGCAAAGTGTAAGATACGTGCTTAATGATTTTACAGCCACTTCCTATAATAGTTCAAGCCCTTTTAAACTATAATATCTAGCTTTAAATAATGGAAGTTAGTTATGACAATAAACATTGATTTCTTTACCTTGAATTACTGTAGCATATGTGGTCATGGAGCTGATAAGTATAAGGTTTTGAAAGCATCCAGTGGTTTCTGCCAGGCATTCTGCTCTGTTCAGACCTTTGGCTGTTACAGTCCTGCTGGAGTTGTTTGCCTTCTGTGCTGGTAAGTGAAACCGTGCCAGGACACGGATCAGGCAGGGGATTGCAATGGTTGTACTGTCACACAGTTAGAGTTGTCATTTATGTGGCTTTGGTCCTGGGCAAACGTGTATTTTCAGACCTGGTTTAGAGGTTGGCCCTAATAGCTAGCATCACTGTGCCCAGCAGGCAGTTTGGATGCAAACAACTTGATTGATAGGAGATTGGAGAGCTTGGTGGTATGATAGGGGCCAGAAAGTACCGGCTGTCTTTGGAACTACAACAGAAGCTTATGGTGCTATTAATGTGACTAATACAGATGCAGCCACTATGTCTGTGGGTTATCATCATCCCATTCTGGATGGTGCCTGTGTTATCCCTTAGAAATTTTTATTTCGTGTCATCATTCTTAGTATGTCTTAAAGACTTCCAACAGCATATTTTATCCACATTTGGTTTTCTAGACTGCTCTATTAAGAATT
Source organism: Lathamus discolor (assembly GCF_037157495.1). Taxonomy (NCBI): domain Eukaryota; kingdom Metazoa; phylum Chordata; class Aves; order Psittaciformes; family Psittacidae; genus Lathamus; species Lathamus discolor. The sequence continues at coordinate 155,622,782 of NC_088884.1, read as the reverse complement.
TCAAACTCTTCAGCATACTCTAGAGGATCTTCAGGCTTTTATTTTGGCATGTGTGATCTTACCAGCTACTTTAGTTATATCCGTTGTTACTCCCTAAAGAAGGAAACAAAATGCTAGCAGTATACATATATTTTTTCCAGATTGGGCAGCAGCAATAATGTTAGACCTTTGCTGTTATTCTGTACTGTACCATAATTTTTAAGAGATTGCCAATATATGTTCCTAAGTCTTCCCTGCACTTGTAGACTTTATCCCAGAAAGTCCTTATGCTTTTCACATTGATTTGTAAAGTATCTGGTGAAGGTAGTTTGGTCAACAGATGAGTACAGTTGTGTGCAACCTCTTTATTGTGAATTAGAGATACTTATTTCTAGATACAATCCAGAATGTTAAAAGTGTGTGGGTTTTTTTTCCAGACCCTGAGAATAATGGGATTTGTTTTCTATTATTGCAATTGGTAAAATGACCATACTTTAATAATCTTACTGTTTAGTCTTTTCTTCTGCCTTTGGGTTATTTTGTGTATTTCAGATTCTGGAGAAATCTGCCTTGCAAATATGCATGTAAAATGTGGAGTAGTCAGAGAATGTGCTGAGAGCTGGATCTGATCTCTACTTTCTTTGTGAGGTGCATATGGCAGTGCTCATCCCTTACTTTGGTGCCTGAGAAGGGGCCAACAGTGTTGCCTAGGATGGATTCCATAGGGAATTCAGTTCCCCTTTGTGAAAAGACAGTTGGCACTGTATGGAGAAATTTCTTCCTGAGGAAGCAGTCAGTACATTGTCTGACCCTGCCACTCAAGTGCTGTCCAAGCGTTATAGCCTCTGGGCTTGGCTCTCCAACGCAAGCTGATTTCTGTCATAGAACAAGAGGCACAATATATGTTTTCAGGGACTAGATATTAACTCATATTCTGCATAAATCTTAAGGCAGCAGGCATTACTTCTTGTCAGCGGCAGTACTGCCATTCTTAAGATGTGCAATTAAATGGATACAGGTGAACTCTTAAGTTGTCAACATTTCTGCTGCAGCCACTTTTGTGGAACTACAAGGTCAGCCACAGTGCACAAGTTAAAGTAACTACCTGAAGCTGCAGAGGGGTCATATCCCTTAATTCAGCAATACAAGTATCAGACCTTGCTTTTGGCTTTAACCTTTTGGTTCTGGTTTCCTTGTATAGTGATGAAACAGTCAATGCTCACAGAGCTGGGACTTCTGGTAGGTGGGCAATATCTCAAGAGTGTCTTTCTCTGTAACCTTTGGTACCCAGCATTCTTTTAAAATCGGGCTTACTCTCTTTTAACTGAAACTGTTTGCTCTTCTGGGTCTAATTCATGAGGCGCAAGACATTAAGGCAGAATAGGAGCTTACTGCACTGGGGTCTGTTACTGAAACACACCATTATTTGCCCTTTGAGGCTGGCCCTTGCTTCAGTTCCTTATGTTACACTTGTTGCTTCAAGAGCATCTTTTAAGGCTCCTCCCAAGAAGGTGAGCAGTGAGGTGAAGTTACTCAAGGTAATAAGGACAACAACATTCTCTGGAGATGAGCAGGCTGCTCTTTTAAGACTGAATGACTGGACAACAAAATGGCAGATGAAAATATATGCAGAGAAATGTAAAGCAATGCAAATGAGGCAAAATAACCCTAGCTTCCTATATCAAATGATAGGTATGTATCTGAGTCGCTTCTTCTCATAAGGGAGGTCTTTGAGTTATAAGGGAGAGTTGCATGAAAACTTCAGCTTAGTACAGTAGCAGTGAAACAAAATCCTGCTTTATGAATTACCAGGGAAGGAATAGAGATAAAAAACCCCATAATGATTCCATTGTAAACATCTCTGATTTGCCCACACCTGCTCTCTTTATTTCAAATACATTATGATATATTAGAAGTGGAAAATGTTCAGAAAGGTGTCAGAAAGAGTACAAAATCATGGATGGCATGGAAAAGGAGTTGGGATTGACTTCTCTTTGTCTCCTTTGGGATAAGAAGTCAGCCCCATTAATTAAAGGTAGCTGGAGCCGGGAGCAAAACAAACAACAGAGGAACGCGATTGTTCATGCCGGAAGTGAGTCGGTCTGTGGGACGCCTCAGCCCTGAGTGCTGTGGATGTAAGAAATTTGCATGTCCTGGGGGGAAAGTGGACAGGTACTTGGAAAAGAGAGCCACTGGGCATCATTAAGGAGACAAGCCATGCCGGGTGCAGGAGATCTCCTGAACTAAAAATACCTGGAGTCTGGGAGAATGTAATCAGGGAAATGTCCTATATGTCGCCCTGTGCTACTCGTCAGTAGACATCCATGTGTGGCCACTGCTGGAAACATAATACTGGGTTTGATAAACCCATGTTCTGAACTGATTATGTTCTTAGAGTCAAGGATGGACATAGCTTCTCTTTAACTGTGGGATTATGGATCATCCTCTTGGCGCAGGAAGCTGAGTTACCTTTCACTTGGTGTAAACTAGTTTGCTTATAAAGTAAAGGGCTCACAGACCATAATACCTCCTAGTGCAATGTAACTGCCGTGGGCTCTGAGAGCATTTACTGTTCGTGCTAGAGCAGTTGGAGGGAGAGGGCATCTGCAGCTTTCCGGGTTAGAGCTTCTGCTGCAACACGGCGTGCCCATGCGATTCCCTGATGGCAATGAGGAACTGGGTGACTGGTTTCATGCCTCGCTGTTCCTGCCCTCCCTTGGCTGCTCTTCCTGTTACCCGGTATGTCTTTTGTTGTATCGTGTGTTAATGGGGGGTATGGAGAGAGTTTTGTTCTATGAGACCTGGTCAGTGTTAGGGCATGAATTAAGGAGTTATTGAATGAGCTGAATTGGTATTTCTAGGGTATAAACACAGAATACATATGGCAAAAATGATAGCACAGTAGCTCTGCATGAATTGTTTCCTACCCCATATCTATGCTTAAAATGCTGTGATTTTGGCTACGAGTTGTTACCATTTAATTTTCATGGATTTATCAGTCCAGTGAAGTTTAAAAAACAAAGTCACCTATGGAGCTTCTACAGTATTAAATCATCAGAATATTTCATCTGTTCTTCTGATACTTACAGAAATACAGTAAAAGAAATACAGTAAAAATCCCTTCCTCTACTTCCATCTGGACCGGGGAACTGCACAAGGATGGTATTTAAGCATTATTTGTTGGGCAGAAAGTGTGTGTGTTTCTTTCTGAAAATACACAGCTTTTGCTACTCTGTCTGGAGGGTAGGTGTGGTACTGAAAATTAGGAGAATCATGTTTCACTTGGAATGCAATCCTTGTAAATGCCAATGCCCTGCTTACTCAAAGGAACGCGGAGCGTTTTGGTAGGATGAGATAGATTGCACAATATGCATGCATGTGATTGTAATCATACCGAGACACGTACCTACATGCCAGAAACTGAAAGAAATTTGCTGTGAGTCTTACAAGTTTCAACAATTTTTTTTTAAAGATATTTTTAGTTTATATTGTAAGTATTTTTAATACGGATTGATGACCTAGTTCATTCAGATAATATACTCATCAAAGGGGAATGTATTAAGAAAGAGAATACTTTGGAGGAGTAAACGATGTTGACTCAATGCTCAAAACAAGTTTGGACAAACGTTTAAGACGGAGTCCTGTAGGCCCTTAGCGAATGCATTTTGCATTAGCAGATTCCTCAGCAGCATGCTGTTGTCTTCACAGAAGCTTTATTGTTACACAGGACCTGCCTAAACACCATTTTAAAAGCTGCCTGTTCCTTTTGATGAGAAGATACAGAACCAGTACTGAGGGCGGAGAATATGCTGGGGAGGGAGGAGAATGGGAGAGGTGTTGATAGGGCAACAGACAGAGAAGCCTCATTTTTTACTGGACTCTGGAAGAAGTAAATATGTGTTCAGAAAGAACGTAATAACAAAGTTGAAGGGACTGTTTCTTAACAATGAGCTGTTAAACTATTTATACATGGAGAAAACTTTTACTGATAGTCAAGTGTCTGTAAGTATAAAGTTTTGTTTGTCTAAAGCGAACAGAAAACAGGAATATGGTTTAATGAATGGTCTTCTGAGCTAAGAAATCTTGCAGTGAAATGTGATAACTAATGCTTCTAAGGATTCAATGAGGTTTTAAAGAGACAAAGTTTGTAAGTATAAGTATTTAAGTTGAATTTCTATATAAGCTTTATTATTAAATTAACACACCATTTTTATAGACGTTTTAAATCTTTCTTTAGCACTGTATTGTGTTTAAACGTGGAGTATAGCTGATATACAGATACTTCTCTAACGAAGATTTTTATTAATCTTTCACTTAATTTTCACTACACTTGTACGTGTTTCTGCAAAGCATGAATGTCATGTTACAGCTGTGTTAACCTTTTAATTGTTACAGTGTTTCCTATGTTGTGCAGTTGCAGTGATGTTTTAATTTTCTTCCAGCTGGATTTTTATCCAATAAACCAGAATCCAGACGGTAGGAGTTATTAAAATAACTGAAAATAGATGAAAAGTACAAAATATGAATTTTTTATACAAAACTTCAGATGAATTTTAGCTTTTTGTTGCTCAGAAAACGCATATTTTTTAAGTAAAGGTACTGGCTGTATTATCAGTTTTTTGCATTATAGTCCTTATCTTTATGTGTATATGCCTCAGAGTATAACCATCTTTAATGCTACAAGTATAGCAGCAAAACTATCAGTTTTTAAAATGAAAGGGAAAGAAACAGTTGAAAGGCTCAGGAAGATATGTATACATTGTTTACTTAAATGTTATTAGGTTTTATGCTTAGTTTTACATTGCTTTCCTTCAAATCTATAGATTCTTACAGGTTCTGCCTGCAGTAGTAAGAAATTCACAAGTGGCTTAATGTGTTTCAGTTACCTGTGACTTACTTAAGCATATGTAATTTGATTTTAATTTACTATTGGGCTGCAAATCACCTTCCATCTGGATGTGCAAGTTATACTGTTTCTGCATGTTTTTATTAGTAGAGAAAATTAATTTGCCTTAAAATGTTGATCAACAAAAGGATAAAAATAGTAATTATTTCAAAAACATTTTGGAAAAAGTGTATTTTTTATTATCTGTTTACAATCAGGATATACAGAGGTGTTTTTCAAAGTTTACAATACTGCTTTAAAAGCCAAATACGTGGTTTTAGAGTAGATTTATGGATGGCAAATCTTCCTGAACGTCACTTTGAAATGTGTCCATCACTCTCAGAGGTGCAGGCAGACAGCAGGGGGCACCCGGAACAGCAGTTTGCTTCCATTCCCTTCGCTGAATTTATTCTATGGGAATTCTGAGTGTTTGACCAGGAAGCTTGTATTCCGGTTATTTATACACATGCATATTCCGAATGGTTTGTCTTGAAAACATTTTTCATTATGATCTCCCTGGAATAGGAAGGACTCTTATCTTTAAAATACATGGAAAGAAACTGCAGCATTGTAAATAACAGAATCTTCCCTCTTAATCGGTAACATATATGGGATCTGTTTATTATTGAGTAGCTGACAAATCACTGACAAAAATATATCTAATATATCTAGACAGATTATAGAAAACTTGGTGAATTAAGGAAATCCCCCTCTCCCATTTTATATTATAGCAAAGTTTTCTTAAATTGTGGGGGGCTTTATGATACTCCTGCTTTTTATTTCAATACCTAGGGTCAGTGAGATAAATCACGCTCTTAACAGATATATTTTTCTTTGGCTTTCATGCAAGTAGTTGTTACTTTCTTTAATATGAGATAAGGAAAGAAATACTTGTTGAGACACAAGGTTTTTGATGTAGTGTTCTGCCAGTGTCAAATTCACCTTAGGAATCTGTGTGACTGGGAGCTGGTCAAAGGGATTGCCTCTTTCTAGTTGCCTGCTGGGTTTGATGTGTGTGTTCTTCTTTAGGAGTCAGGGATAGATGAAATCCTATTCATCTTTTGACAAGTTAAAACTTATCCAGGCTTCCTGTCATTCTGTCTTTCTCTTCATTTTTTTTCTGCTCTGAAAACAAATGTAGAAAAGAAAATATGAGCAGGAAGTGGAGGGAGGGTAGAAGAGAAAAACAGATCAGCAGTATCTGGGGTCTCTACCCCTTTCCACAGTTTAGCTTCTATAAGCAGATGGATGTGGGTTTACAAATGTCATCTTTGGTATATCTGAACAAGGCTTTTAAAGCTGTTGTGTTATATCTTAACACTTTCCATTAATAACTTTGCAAATTAACATTCCTTCTGCTTTTGACCTTTGAACTTTGAGTTGCCTGCCTGGTTTACAAATATGGTACACAAAATCACAAGATTTTGGATTTGGCAGCTGCCGAAATGACTTGTGAAAATGCAAATACAGAGGGATGTGAGGTTTTTAAAGGCCTTTCAGAGTCACATGACATTTTGTAGCCATTACCATTAACTGCTACTGTCTAATTGGTAGGGCTTGTTTGTGGTGCTGGTAGAGTCACTGTATGGAAAAAATGTGGATGTGCAATGCTTAGTTCAATGGAATAAAATCAACAACTCTAAAGGTCTGTTTAAATGAAAGGATTATTAGGTTTATAATGCCAAGTACATGTGCCTAGAATGTATAAAACATTGCCCACCCACAGCGTTCCTAACAATGTTCATTGCAGTTGCTCCGGTGAACTGCTACTCTTGCAGCTACATCCCATTGCATTTTTAGGAGGTTTTTTTTCCTCCTAGTCATTCTTTTGCTCTTATGGGGGACATTTTCACCTGTTAAAACTCTGCTAGTACGTTTGGTCTTTCTAGGTGATTCCTACTGGATTTAGGTTAACACTCATATAGTAAAAACTATTGATAAGAGTCCTTCTTTGTTTTACCCCAAAGAGGTGTTCACAGGGAAGTTCTCTAGGCATTCCTGAGCCATTTATGCTTTTCATTTACCCAATGGAAGGATTAGTATTCACCTGGTTATCTGCATATTTGTAATAGTGTTGCTGTTTAGTTAACGTATTGACAGTGAAAATACATTTGCATCCAACTTGTTTGGTGCCCAGCAAAATGCAGTATGTAAACAGCTCTGGCATTTTTCCTTTACAAAATTATAAATTTTGAATACTTCTCTGCAGTGTTCTGTGGAAATATCACAGCGTATTAGCTTCTTAAGTCGTAAAATAATGGACGGTATAATTTGTAAAACACACTCCTTCCTGTCTAACCACCCATTTGTTTCCATTGCATTTCTTCACTGTATTAAATACTTGTAGAAGACAGCATTCAAAAGTGCAGTGGTGTGCCTACTCAACCAAGTCATCAATCATAAAATGAACTTTGTCCACTGCAGCAATTTGCTTATGTCTCTGGAATGCTTGTTAAAGTATGCTTATGCAATTAGCTTAAAATTTCTCCTCTGATCACTGCAAATTAAATTGAGAAGATTGAATTTTTCTGTTAAGTCTCTTCATCCTAAGCCCAAAAGTAGGAATGTGTGCAGACTTGGACTGTCTTTTGCAAACCAGTGAGATGTGAGATCTGGAGTAAAGGTTCTTGGCTTTTTTGCCTCATTTCTCTCTATACAAGTTCAGAGTAATATATGCCTTCTTCTTAGGGTTGTTTTTATATTAGGGGCTCAACTGAGGAACTGTATGGAAGTGCTGCACTGAGAAAGGGAGAAGATCCCTCTTTCCTAAACTGCTACTATTAAGTCCACCTTGGCTTCAAGGAGATCCCTCTAGCATAAAAGTGCCCACTAATAATTCCCAGTTTGCAATTCTGGTGTTTATTTTTAGCAGAAAATTGTATTCTGATTGCTTAGAAATAATAACAGCAATGAATGGTTTAGATGCTATTGCTACTTACTTGTGAATAGCAGTAAACTTCATGAAATCTTATACTTTCCATATACAGTCTTTTGAAGACACTGCTGTCACAGGCAAGTTAATAGCACTTCCCTCTTGCATTACAAGTAGCCTATTTTGCTCTCTGTTCCTAAGGGGCTGTGCACAGAACTGCCTTAACATCAGTCGAGCACAGGCTCAGGAAGCAAGGAAGGAAGGGAGAATATCACTTGGTTTCTGGAAGGAGAATTTTGTCTTTAGTGACAACGGGCTGCTCCTGGCTTTAACCAAATATGCCAGGTTTCCTTGTGCTGTGGATTTTTACAAGCAATTTCTAGTGATAACCACTGAAAAGTTAAGCAGAATAGACTGTTTGAGGTCTTACTTTATTCTGGCTTGCATTATGTAAACCTCTGAAAATAGTGGTTTACTATGTAAATATTTCTATAACTAATGTTAGGGTGATTAACTAATGTTTTCCTGAAAACTGTCTTGGAAATCTGTTTTATCGGATACAGGACTATCACACAATTCATCGTCATTTTATTTTCCTGATTTGTTATAGGAAACGTTTTAAAATATGATTGGAATGATTTATATAAAATGATCTAGATTTTCTGGTGAGAGATAATTGAGATCTAATCTGAATCCCTGACGAACCACAGCTTCCTGCATTGGCCTGTTGCTATGGGTAACATAAAAGGAGTAAAATAGAACTTCATACGAAATGCCTTTAAACTTTACTGGCATGTACAGGCATGGAACAGGACTGAATTTTTTAGTTTAATCTTTGAGAAGCTGCTGTCTTGAGGAAATGTTTTTTCCCCATTAAGTGAAGATGAATTTAGGAAAAGTACTGTTAGGAAAAATAACTGCCGTTTCTTATGAAGAGCGGGTAAGTGATACGAATTATATTTAGCTAAAGCAAGGCATCGTTGCAGTGAGAAATTAGAAGAGGCTATTGTTATTGGCAAGAAATCGGCGAAGAATCTTATCAGCTTCAGAATGCTTTTTGCTTAGCCTTTAAGCTTTTTGACTTTAAAGTAATTGAGTTAAAATTCCTTTGTAAATGCATTGTGTTTCATTATCAGAGAAAAGGGAAGCTTATTGTACCAACCAGCAGTCAGATTTTGAGATGTATTTATGAACTGTGCCCAATATGTGTGAAGCTAAAAAAATCAGTATATTTATAATCTGTGCCTGTCTTTCAGTTCTGTGCAATGTACTGTGTATATGCTTTCTGTACCATTACATCAATATTATATCTTTAGGTGAAACTGTATATGTGCTGTATATGTCTCTCTCAAGATCATTTTAGGAATGGATGTGGCATTTAAAGCCCTATGTTTATATGTGATAAGATTGGTTTTGTTTTGGGTAGAAAGTTGAACATTTATTTCTTAAAGGAATTCCAAATGTCTCCTTGATTATAGTTCATATATTGTTTTTATAGACTCACATATGACAAAACCTGTAACCTTCAGAGAATGTATTCAGCAAAATTCTTGTACAGTAGTTGTACTGTATTTCTTTTTAACTTGTGAATTCTTCCATCTGTAATACTTTTGTATTAATTCTTATAAATGCACTTCTTTAGTGGTAGAGAATTGAAAAGGCAAATTATGTAATAGCCCTCCTTGAAGTGGCATTCTGAAAGGGCATCCTTCTCACAGAATTCTAAGTCATGAAATTAATCACAATAGTATTTTGAAATGAGGGTAAAATACTATAATATTGCTCTAAGATTTTGGTGAGAAGTACATCTGAGAACTTTTATTAGGAGGAAAATCTAGCGATAGTTTAGAAGTCTTATGGCTTTATTTTTTATTTAAAATGTTAGAACAGTGCCTATCATATTTTGAGACATGATCTCCCTCCCAGAGATCATTTGAGTTCATGGCATTTGTACAATGTTCATGCTGCAATGTATTTAAAAGGATAAAAATACGTGCATGTAATGTAAGTCCTGGAGTAATGTAACTGAAGATCTAGGGACTTGGTCACAATTCATACCTTGGCAAAAGGAGAAGTTGCTTCAGGTGATTTGATAAGGAGTTTGAACACAGAAGGATGCAAGCAGACAGTTGACTGAGTGATAGGCTTTCCCTGAGCTAAGTGGCAGAATGTTTGAAAGTTGGCTATTTGTATTCAGTCTGTAAATGTTCAGTGCTTCATCCCTTAAAGAACACAAGTTTCCCAGACTTATTCGGTATGTTGAAATCGTATGGGAGAATCAGTTTAGAAGGCTGGTGGAGTGAGGTATGCTATTCCAAGGGGAAAGGCTTAATTAGAGGGGCTTTTGTAAAAGAGTGTGTGTAGTATAATATTGTGCTAGGCAAGTCTAACAGATTCTGAAGGCAGCAGTTGGAGAATTCATTGCATGCAGCAAAAGGTCGATGCCTGTATTAGAAGGAACTGTACTTTTAAAAGGGCACAGAGAAAGGTCATTTTGAATCCCTTTTTCTCTGTATCTTCTTGGATGCCCAGGAAAAAAATGGTTGTTTCTGTTTAGTTTGTGATTTTGTCACTCTTAGGCTAGGAAAAGGAATACGTCTTCACTCTCCTAATAGATTTTATCCCTCCACATCTCAGAAGGAGTTGGAAATAGATAAGTCTTTTTTGCCTCAGGAAGGCACTCGCCCACATTCGATTAGCACAGATGATTTCATGTTGCTTCATTTATTGCTAAGGCCTGGCATTTCCTAGTATGTGTCACCCCTCCCAGTGTCCGCATATTTCCCTTTGTTCTACTCAAGTACTTGAGCATGACTTTGACTTGAATGACAAATCTTGGGGTGGAGAAAAAGGCCTTTTTTGTATTGTGTTATCTGGGCATTCTGCACACATGGATTTATTTGCTCTGTGCAATAACTGGGATATAGGTAGGGTATTTTTTGGTTTTTCTGTGTGATGTTATTATGGCAGACTTTGACAGTACTTAGTTACTTTCTTGGGACCTGATCTCTATAAAATTGAACTAAGTGGATTTTCTGGATAAGAGTTTCTGTCAACTGAAAGATGTCATCAGACTGGTTTTGTGCAGTGGTTTACACATCTAGCAGGTTATAGACCATGAAAGCTAGAAGACACAGGCTGTTTTAACCTTATGAATTATTCTCCTTTGTGTCCTATCTCCCTTTGTACCATGTTGTTGGTGCAAGATACTACGTTGTCTATTTCTGTTCTGGAAGATGAATTAATGTACTCACAAAGGAGTTTTCTTGTTGCTAATTATCGTAAGCTAATACTTTTTCAGATTTGTTGCAAGCAGATTCTGAACACAACAACAAAAAACTCATGGGCCCTTCTGGTTTTTCCACCTAGCAAAGAGATGATACAAAGAGAAATTATGTTTTCTCTCAAACGGAACCTTATGCTATCTAATATATGCCGGTGCATTTGCCAGTTTACAGAGACCTGAGACATCTTTTATGGTGTTTGATAACTGGGAAGCCACTGTTCAGCTTGCTGGCCCTGACACTGAGCTCCTCACTGGGATCACAGGGATCACGATCTTGCCCTGAAGTCTGGAGGGAGAGAGTTGCATCCTCCAGTCTTGCAGGGGCTGTGTGTGTGCCTGTATGCCTCAGCTGCTAATCCAGCTAGATGAGCAAGCAAAGCTCCCATGAAGAGTTACACTTGAAGACATTTTAGTCTTCCTAAACTAGGTTTATTTTTTAAATTTTGGTAATTTGTTACCATCAGACATCTACCATGGGCCCTTTCCTAAACCAATTTGGAAGTCAGGGCAATTTGAAGAATTAATTTCAGTACTTATCTGGTTGTGAAAGATTTGATCGTGGAATGCAATTAGATTGTATCTCTGGGTGATACTTCACATGTACATTCATAAAATGAATACATACATGTCCTGTCATTTGGAATGAAATACTAAAATACTTTAACATTCACATTAGCCCTAACTGGCATGGGCTCGTACCCTGTCCTTTCTTATCTTTCAGAAATGGCTACACACAGGATCTGTTTAATTTTATAGCTTTTTAATACATATAGTTTTTAATAGATAGTTATTAGTATGTATGTGGTGTTAAATATCATCAAATAATCAGACATTATATGCATAGGAGCTCAGATTTTGTCCTGAAGAGCCTCCAGTGGTGGTTAAGCGTGAGTACTGAAGAACAAAAACAGCCCCCAACACACGGTGAATTTTTAAAATGAGATCATCGTAGTATTTAAAAAAATCTGGTCTTGCAACTTATACCTTTGGACAAATCTAGACAAGTTTCAGCTGAAGAGTTTAGAACACAAACTGCTTTGTCTAATTATGGATTGCAGGCAGTTTCTGACAAGTTTATAATTCTAAGATTTCTAAGTACTCACGAGCATGTTGTGAGCATAATACTGTGAATTCTTACGCAGTAATTGCAAGCTTTAGTTTCTAGCTGTTTTTGTTGAATTAAGTGGATTTAATTCAGTTACATAGATGAATTTAAAGAAATGTCCTTAAATTATTCTGTGATCTACAGAAGTAAAGTGTAGTATTTGAAATATCTAAATAGCACAGAAGTAGGTGGTTGATATTTTGGTACTAAGTTCTTTTCTTCATAGGGGTACTACTTTTAAAAAAGGTTTAAAAGTAATAATTACTTAGACCTAACAAGGAGAGATTTTAAGATGTTGATACATGTCATGTAATGCATATTAGCTAGAGCATTTAACACAAGCACACAAACCCAACCCATGGTGTGCAGAATGCTCACTGTATTAAGTTATGCCGAATGGATTGAGGTTAAACTGTATCTCATTGTCCATAGAACTTAATTAAGCAGTACTATTAGTGTAGTGTTGGAGCTTTTCTATGAAATCACATCATTTTTCCTTTAAAAATTATATTTTACAATTGTTAACTTCCCAGGTTTTGAAAAAAAGTAGTGTAACTTTTCTTTTTACATCATGACAATCCTATTCTTTTTACTTCATAACTTTCAACAAGAATTATACTTGATGTTTTAATAGATTCATACAAACTGCAAAAGTAAATGACCATTCCTAAAATGTACACAGTTTGAAAGTATTTTTACTTTTTTCTTTCTAATGTGCAAACTGATTCTATTACTTGAGTCATCCTTTTCATTGTTTCAGTAATGACATTGAGATTGTTTATTCATCAGCTGTTCTGTACAGTACTTGAATAAAAAATTAGAAACAATCATATTTATAATACAGATTTCAGTAATGTAAATTAGATTTTCTAAATTACAAACATGAATTAAGTTACAGCTTCTGAATGCATAGTATGCTTACTAGGCTTATGCGCAAAGTAGAAGTAGGAAAGACGTCCAAAGCCTCACTGAAGAACTGTACCCAAAGCAGAAACACTTTTTTGATATCTGAAACAGTGCTATTAAAAATAGTGAGAGGCCTGGATACATTTTTGAATATATTAATATGTTTCACAGATTCAGAAGCATGCATTTTTGTGTAGTTAAAGAAGAAGAGCCATAATTTTTTTAATCTTACCCATGAAAGATATATTTGTGTTCATTTGAAGTAGCGCGAGACGAATGATGTCAATGGAGACTAATTTAGACTTACATTAAATAGTAGATCTCCTGCTGTGAACGGTGAGGACACAACATTTTATAACGTGTGATGTTCTTCAGATAGTATTAACAACAGTGTGAGATCTTGCAGTGAAATAGAAAATAGTAATTTTTAATAGCCATTAGAAATCAATCAAAAAATGAGCTGTCCTTCCAGTTTTTCACTCAGCTGAGTGTCAAGGTATAAGTACATGTTTGGGAAGTGGTCACCTATATGGTGGTGTAGAAATACTAGCTGCCTTCAGGTAATTTGCGATCAAAGATGAGAAGTTTAGGGCAGATAAGCACATAAACTTTGGCATGTCACTAGAAGGCTATTTGTCCTTGAAAATTTGATGTACTAGTAGAGGATGTGAGGAGTTCTTGCCTAACTTATTGGAAACACTCTTAACATCCTTTTGGCTCTGTGGAAGTCAGAAATGATCAACAGGGCAAGTTTTCAGAGTCACCTGACTGACAAAATATTGAATTTTAATTTTGATTCCCATCTGCAGCTAAATAAAGTTAAATGAGGTGTTTTCATTTTAAGCCTTTGCAGGTCGGTTTTAAGATACCTGTTTTCTCACATACACCAACTGATTGACTCTATTAATCTAAGAAGGACTGCTGGAAGCAGTGTGGCTATTCACAGCAGGAAGTACTTTGTGCAATAAATGCTAGTGAGATCAAATTCCAGGACAGTGGTTAAAAGGCCTGGCATGAATTTTGTGGCTGGGAGGAAACACCTATGAGAAAGTAACAGCTGGTTTCTTTAGATTTTCCTCTCTTGTGTTATCTGTTGTTAATAAGATGATAAAAGTAGCTAACATTTCAAATACTGTGTGAAGCTGAGAGATTTCTAATACCATGAAACTTATTTCTAATACCATGAAACTTAAGTAACACTTATTTTTCTCTTTCTTATTGCAGTCAGCAACTGTTTCTGATGGAGGTAAGCTGAAGCTTATTTTTACTTTTATAATGAAAAAAAATCGATTTTCCACATTAAACAATACAATATACAGTAAATAAGGTGACATATTACAAGATGGTTGTCCAAAGTGGTGCAGAACTTTGTGCCTTCTTAGGCAGAGCTGGTAGACTTCTGTATAATAGGATGGTAGATAAAATCTTGGTCTCTATTTTATTGTCCTTTACATATACTGCTTTTGAAGAGATAATGCTCTAGCTCTACAGTTATAAGCTGTATTGGTGCATGTGATGAGGTTGAAATTTCTTTGCAGAGTGATGCATTTTGAGAAGGGGGTAAGTAATTTGATACTTGGAAAATCCCACTATGGAGGTTTTGCAGTTCTGGACTACCTCTAAATAAACTCCTCTTTATGTCACCTAACCTTGTTTGTTATGACTTTCACATGGCTTTAATGTTTTAAAGGACATCCACTCTTTGTTAAACATTAGAAGATGATTTCTCTGAACCTTTGAAGTTAATTGAAACATTTAAGTATGCTTCCTTTATGGAATAAAGGAATCTGTTTAGTTTAGGGTATACAGGAGATGGCTTTTCTCACTTTTCTTGCTTGGCAGGAGTTGGTTTGCTGATCCTGCAGGGAAACTCACATACATATTTTTATGTTTGCTGTTCTTTCACAACAGTACAAGACAGTTTAATGGTATAAAAAGGGGACAATCTGTGTTGCCCCAGTGCAATGAAATTGATGAAATATTTTGAAAGGTAAAGATACTGGTTTTTAATGTAAATGCAAAATTAGAAATACTATTCACAAAACGCCATTGTGCCCTGATTTCTGACTCCTTGCAAAACTACAAAACCTGTAGTTTTTACTGACTTATTTTCAGTTCTTCCAATATGAGTTTTGTATGTCATTCCAATTCCATTTCCATGTTTTGACAATGAATTTTATACGGTTTTGTGAAGTAATGAATCTAAAGGCCATGTCGGTTGCAGAGGTGAAAGAACAGGCAATAAGTTATATGCATATTTCTGCTGAGTTGTATGACCTATTTTGTCAGCTAGTGTTGAAGATTTAACATGGACTCTCTCTTCATTGTTAAATGCTATAAAAGAGGAGGTATGTAATTTGTATAAAAAGTGGTAGTTGAACTATACTGAGTAATATTAAATCAGTCCTTAAGTACCTGGAAAGTGGATTCACAAAATAAGAACCAGAGAAACTGCAACCTGGAAAAGTGAAATGAAATAAAATCCTTACTAGTTTTATTTAAAGCTGCATTAAGTGAAAAGCTCTGATTAATTTCTGAACTACATTTTTAGGCGTTCACTTTTATTGAATATGTCACAGCACTGAATTTTTTTCAATCTTCTCCAATCTCACTAATTCATTAGTAGATCCACAGATTTACACGTGTTAGGGCATGTCTAGATTAGATAAATTTTCACGAGTGCAACTATTAGTATAGTAGTCCATAATTCCCTTCCTAGACTAAATTCTAGTGTTAGTATTTGTACATGTAGAATCATAGAATGGTTTGGGTTAGAAAGGACCTTAATGTCTTCTTGTTCCAACCTCCTGCCATTGACAGGGACACCTTCCAATTCACAAGGTTGCTCAAAGTCCTGTCCAATCTGGCCTTGAACACTGCCAGGGATGGGGCAGCCTCCACTTCCTGAGCAGCCTGTTCAAGTGCCTTACCACTGTCACAATAAAGAATTTCTTCCTTACCTCTAACCTAAACTTCCCCTGTTTAAACCCATCACCCCTTGTCCTATCACTACAGTCGCTGATGAGTCTCTCTCCAGCATCATTGTAGGCCCCCTTCAGATACTGGAAGGCTGATACGTAACTAGGTACTATAAATACTGTTGTTAATCTTTAGTCTGGGAAGGGAAATTTATGTGTAAAAAGTAATTATTGTGTGTTTATATACATCCCTTCAGTATAATAGGAGTCATGACAGCTCCCTGTACATTTTATTTTGATGGTCAATAAAGCTTCATGTCATATGGCTTTTATTTCATTAGAGCCAGGCACTGGGAACCATCTACCTCTTGATGCATTTACTTTACATGGTAATTCAGCTTGCACAAGCCCAGGATGCCAAAACTGTGTGCTTGGGCTTTGCAAGATAGGTAACATGTAAAAGATACAGGTTCTTGAATTAGTGTTGTTTCCAGAGATGCTGAACAGTAGCAACTCTTAACTGTAATCGATGTGCTTAATGAATTGCAGAAAGTCAGAATGCAAGCTGTGATACTGTTTAGCTGCAGGATAACTGCTATGGATCAATTAATCTGCAGCACCTGTGCTCTAGAATCGCAGAAACCTTTTTATGTTACTACAACAACCTCTAATTAGTTGATTTCTCCTACTTCCCATTTTGGAAGCTGTCCATTCCTGCTGCCTGTAGAAATAGTGAGTGTGTACACAGCACGCAGGCTATGGCTGTGTGGCTGGTGTTTTGAGCACTGTGCCATCTAAATCATCACAGGGGTGGTCAGTAGTCCCCAGTTAATGTCTGACTTTGGCTATTGATACCTAGATGGCACCTTTACATCGATCTTAAGGGAAAAACTGAAGGTTAAAGGACATATGATAGAACTACATGATCATTCATATCCCAGATAGACATGTGGTGAGGTATTTGAGCTACTGAGAATTCCTAAGTCAGCTCTTACCTGCTATTCCCTACAGATATCACTTCCACAAAGCTGATCTAGTATTTCCAAATGCTTAAGCATAGCAGACATGTTACAAAACATGTCTTTTTATGAAGATACTACTTTGCCGTAGTTTCTGCTGCTTTTTGTTTTTAATGTTCATCACCTGGAAGGAATTTTCGTAAGAAAAAGCATTCTTAAAGATTTTTTTTGGAAGGAATCTGATGTTTACAATAATAAATAATGTAAAACTCTATTCTGAAAAGTAACTCAAGAAGGTAGAGCAAAATATCCACAATGAAGCCCCAAATAAAACAAAACACTGTTTATACTTTTTTACGCTACAAATACAGAAGGATCGTCTCCTCCAACAGGTATATGACTTGTTAGTTACGTTGTCAGAGCATGCTTGTGTAGCTGTGTTCCACCGTAACATAAATAATTCAAGTTCCTTTAGCAGCAGTGGCAAAAGGTCTTTCCTTTAAATTATTTATATAGCATTTTATAATGCTTTGTGTTAAGTATACTATTGCTTTCTTCTGCTTGAAGCTGTGAGGGTAAAGAATCAATTTGTTTAGAATGGTGTTAGAGGCTACCAGGAATTGCTGAGGGGGAATGCATTAGCTTCCCTTATCCCAAAGTTGCAGAGGAGCAATGTGCCGTACAATAAGGCTAATCTGCACCCAATGGGTTCCGGGACATTACAGCTGAACTTGGTATGGATTCAGAAGGATGGCTTTCAGTGAATGCCTTGAAGTATTTGATTAAGTGGCACCACAGTGGTTCTTATCAGCTTTATCCAGGTAACGTATTGAGTGATTAACTGGATCATCTTAATTATACGAATGTACACATTCTGATGATTACAAGCGATACGTGTAGCTTCTCACAATAATAAAAGGTCTTAGAGGGTTGAAAAATATATATGGATATTATAAACAAATCCATACAAAAATACCCTTAATCCTAATATCCTTAATCTAATATTTCGATTTACTTCTTTATATGATTTAAATAAAAACCTTCAGAGCCATCTTATCCTGAATACTTTCAAGAATTTAGTTGTTTAAATGCCTACATTTTCTTACCTAGTGCTGTTTTTGTGAAATAAAGGTAATAATTTATGCACTGAATATTTAGATACAAAATGTGTAAAATACGGGGTCTGGAGGATTTTTAGAAAGCATTCTGCATCAATTCTGTATTTGAAGAAGGCAATAAATTAAATCAAATGAGTTAGCCCAGAAAGTAGTGCTTCCTTGCTAGGTATGGTGGTTCTCAAACAGAACAGAAATAAACTTAGGTCCCTGGGATTTGGGATGCTTGAGTAAGGAGCCTCCTTTTACATGTGTTATAAGATCAGTTGGTGCTTCTACACAGAATGGAGAAAGGAAGGCAGGCATTAGGAAACTTCACAACACTGCTAAGTTGTCCATGCACCTAAGCTGGGATTTTTACAGTAAACTTCTCTGGCATCCTGTGGTTCCTGATAGCTGGTTTTCTCTTTTTAAATGCTTTACAAGAAGCAGGAGGTCGCTTTGCACAGCAGCCTTGTGGTTAGAATGTTTGCGCGTGGGAATCAGAGCTCTTAGTTTCCTCTAATGATTATCACAGTGCTCATTAGACAAAATATGTGACTCAGTTGGAAAGTTTCTCCTTTCCTGCTTTCCAAGGTGGGCTGTGTATACCTAGGAATGCTGGAGTTGTGAGAGTCAGGAAACCTGATACTGAAGTCTTACACTGGAAACATTCCTCTGCAAGAGGAGTGGAGCGGGAGTTACAGTTTATACAGTCTTCAAGCATAAATTAGATAAATTGTGTATTAGTGTTATAGCTGGTGAGTTTTTCTTCCTATCTGACCTTTCTTTTTCTCAGATTCTAACTGGTGTACCTGCACTAGGTTTTAATTGCAACTGTTATCTATGTGATAAAAGAAGCTAGAATAACTAAGCCTTTTCTGGGAAACAGCCTTTTTCTGCATTGTTTTCAGGTTGACAGGCACCCCAGCAGAAATCTGTTCAGATTTTAAAGGCAAACTGATCGCCTTTTTGCTTAAAGGGGAAACAAAGTAGTGTCAGGGTTAAGTATGAACTCGAACAGTTCTTTCTGAAAAAATCTGAATTGGCTGAATAAAATTCACCCGAGCAGAAACAATTCACCGTGAATGAGTAATCCTTTAATGCTGCTGTAACACATCGGGAGGACCTGTGCTGGTAGCTCTCAAAGTTGTTGAAAATGCAGCCTGGTTTTGGTTCCTTTGTTTTCATGGGATCTCCAGAGTGGGCAGCATAACAGAGGAGTAGGAACTCCAGGTAGTTAAGAGCAAGTGTGACTCTGACAAGCTAGAGAGCAAGCAGCTGCTAGCAGTTAAAGGTAGTTAGCAGTCGCACACTGGTGTCAACACTCAGACTGTAATTGCAGCTTGGCCTTCCTGCGTGCCATAGGGAAATTGAACAGCCACCACTTAGAGGGAGGAAGGCAAAGTTGACCTGTTAATGACTGCTGGGCATAAAACTGTGTGAAATCCCTTCTGAGTCCTAAGGTGCTGTCACTTGTGGATTTACAATTGACCATCTTGTATGGCTACTCCCTAATCTCCCTCTGTCAGCCAAGTAGGTTTAAATGGTTTGGGTTGTGGAATGAGTTTACCTCTCGTTTTGCCTGAGAGGAACTAGGAAATGTTCATCATTCATCATTGGAGAACACTGGGGATTGAACCCTCTAGGAGTGAGGCAGTATCTGAAACTGTTACAGATCTATCAAGAAGTTGGTGTCTATTTATATCCTGGACTGTAAAATAAAATGTATCCCCCTGCAGAGTTAAAGCAAAATACTTCAGATAATAAATTTAGATATTCTCTTCAGATGCACATTAGCTTCTTTCACAATAGTTTCACTGTGGTGACAGGTATTCTCTCACGAAGCTGAGTTGATTTTGTTATAATCTTTCATATGTGTTAAAGGAAAAAGTATTTGCTATAAGAAAATTTGGCATTATTTGCTGAGTGCTTTTAATTAGTTTGAATTTATATGATGATTAGGCAAAGAAAAATATTTATAAAACTTATGTGTTATTATGGTCCTTAAATGTTATCCTTATTGAAAATACAAAGTTACGTTTTCATTCTTCCCTAATCTAATTCTGTATCTTTGTCTTAAACAACAGCTTTGCTCATAGAAGTTCTCAGTAGCTGACTCTTACATCTTAGTAGATATTTCCGAGCTATACGATAAATTTAAAAATGAAATTTCAGAACCATTTGTTTTAAAAATATGTTTACAACTATTTTATAACTATTTTCCTAATCTTATGTCTTTGAATGGTCCTTTCATCAAAATTTATACTTCTAGGGAGGTATACAAAACATTCTATGCAGTAATGCTTTGTAACATAGAAGTTGGAAACGCAAAGTGCTTTGAATATAGGAATGTAACTATATGTGTATATATTAAAGAAAATGAGATCTCAGGAGGTCTTATAAAGTAGTAATTTTGGTGAACTTACTCTTTGCTTTAGTTAG
This sequence comes from Lathamus discolor, assembly GCF_037157495.1. NCBI lineage: Eukaryota > Metazoa > Chordata > Aves > Psittaciformes > Psittacidae > Lathamus > Lathamus discolor. Next base: position 155,602,333 of record NC_088884.1, on the reverse strand, counting down.
TCCAGGGAATTAACTGAGAGAGAGAAATTCCAATAAAAAATGTCCCTGTGAAGAGTAGGCCATTTCTTACTGGTTGTGAATTCAGCTTTCTCAATCAGTTCACATTTATTGCGAGCTATACATTTGCTTTTCCATTTGGCACAGAACAATTGAAGATACCCCCTATTTTACTTGAGCATATTATTTTCTCACATCAGTTACTACTAGTTTTCAAATAATTTAATGTCTGCATTTGTATCCCATCATCACAGAATCACATCCAGTTTGGCATCTCTCTAATGCAACCTCTCCTGCTCAAAGCAGGGTCCATTATGAGATCAAAACATAAAATCATAGAATAGTTAGGGTTGGAAAGGACCTTAAGATCATCCAGTTCCACCCCCCCTGCCATGGGCAGGGACACATCACACTAAACCATCCCACACAAGGCTCTGTCCTACCTGGCCTTTAACACTGTCAGGGATGGAGCATTCACAGCTTCCCTGTGCAACCCATTCCAGTGCCTCACCACCCTTACAGTAGATAGCTCAGGGCTTTATTTAATTGTGTCTTCACAATTAATTAAACCTCAGTTTACCTCTGTGTGTGAGTACAGCTATGGCAGTTTTACACTTGTGTTTACCGAGAGATGGGGAGAATGGTGGTTTGTAACAGGTCATGCAACAACTAAGTAGCAAATTTGTGAATAGGAGCATGTTATCTACAGATCCTTCTACTTAGAGCAGCCATTTCTTTCACTTTTGCACTTTCATGAGTAGGTGGTCACTTTAAGAACACCTTTGTGGATATTCTGTCTACTGGTATGTGATAAAAGATGATCTGGGGTTGACACTTGAAATTATTAATTAGGCTGCTGCACAAGGTTGTCTTGTCTTGAATTCTCTGTGAGTTCTTGTTAATTTGTTTTCAGAATAGAAAAAACACTTTTGTTTTTGTCAAGATCTAAAGAATCTGGTTGTTTCTCAGCTTCTGACCCCTAGATCATTGTGCCATGTTAGCTTGAGTCTGGAAGGGAGTCACAGATTCCTGTTCTTATCAGAAACCATAACAAATTGATACCTCTACTTACTGTGGATGAGGAAGACAGCTATTACTACCTCATTTTCCTTAGTGTCCTTTTCTGTAGTTGACTCTTCCTAGATTTTCAGTATTTAACAGAAGTCTTTCATTTCCATGAAAAAGTTCGGAGTTCCTGTTTAAGGGAAGGTCTACCTTCCTTGGTGCCGTCCACAGGGTGAGGAATGTAAGCACAAAATTTTGTCTAAAATACTTCATTTTGCAAAGCAAGAAAAAAAGATTTCCTTTCGTGCCTGCCCCTTTTGGTTCTGGCAGGGGATTGCTTTGAAGACACTCATTTGATTTTCTTTGCAGTGGAACAGAAGAAAATTGAGAGACGTTTGGGTTTTTTTTTCTATGCTGATACTCCTAATAAAAGATGGGAGGGATATTTTGAAGTCTGCATTATTGTGAGCTTGAACGGGAGGTGTAATAAATCCAGTAAACAATGCTGAAGAGTAAAAGTGAGTAATCCTTTATTGACAGATTTGTTCATTCTTTCTAACAGAGCTGAATAGTACTGATCTAAAAGACTGCATCAGTGAAAACAGCCTCAGCAGCAATGCTAGTCTTCCCAGCGTACAGAGCTGTCGACGACTTCAAGAAAGAAGAGTTGCAAGCTGGGCTGTTTCGTTTGAGCGTCTTCTTCAGGATCCTATTGGTGTTAAGTATTTCTCTGTAAGTTTTGACAGACCATAAGATTCCTTTCAAAATACCTGATACTGCTGCAGTAATCTTCCTGTATTCTTTCTTCTTTCCTGGCACCATCCTTTCATAGGACAAGAGATAGGAGTTCATTCTTACATAGTTGTGATGTGAGCATGTTTGGAAGTTTGAACTCGTTCACAGTTCATAGCAATACACGTATTGCCATACATTTCTGAATGGTGAAAGTCAGATGAAAATGGAAGCTATATTTTGCTTTGTACCTCAGCTTTTAGAAAGCTTCCCTGTTTTGTAAAGCAGTTACATTTTGTTGTATTTGTATGTATAGCCTTTGTACAAAAGAAAGAAAAAAAAAAGGCAGCAGTTTCAGTAGTTTCCCAAGAATTGGTAATATATTCACATTTACCTACTGAAATCTCATAAGCCAGACAGAAGATTTGTTTCAGTGATACAGTTGCTTGTGTTACTGCAAAATGCTTTCAGGAATATTTTCTGGAAACAATCATGGTAACTAAAAGCATTGTTAAAGCTGCAGCTTGCAGGGTAGTGCTGAGTATTTGCAAAGTATAAATTAAGCTTCTTCACAGCACATTTATGAGGTCGTAAATACCATGATCTGTTTTATATTGAGTGGCATGGTTGTGTCCCTGCCCCTGCAGGGGGGTTGGAACTAGTTGATCTTAAGGTTCTTTCCAACCCTAACTATTCTATGATTCTATGATATGTAAGGAAATTAAGGTGTATATATTTTTTGCATTGTTGTACTGAGGGTATATTGTAGGTCCCAAATGTGTTGCACAAGGACAGCTTGTGCTGCCAAAATGGTTTTCACAGAGAGAATGTAGAGAAACTTGTGGTGTAGATGTAGATTATTGGAACCTGCAGTAGTGCAGAAAGACTCCTTTACTTGATATAAAATTATTACAATATCAAAATGATTAATAAGCAGACTTCCATCATTACTTGTGTTGGGACCCAAAGAACACATTAATAGTGAACATGTGTTTGAGAAAACAGAGATGATGAAAGCAAATAATATGTCCTGGATATTATATTCCCTGTCTCTTCATTTTTCCTAGCAGAGTAGCCCAAGAATTATTAGTATTTTTGCTTAGATACTGAGACTTCTCATCAGACTGAAAGAAAAATGCCAATTCTGATCTGAAATTAGAGTCCACCTGAAAAATGGTGTGGTTTGTGGCAGCACTACTGAAAATTTAGTTGTCTTTTCTAATTACTTTTAAGCCATCAGTAAACTTACTTATGTGCACTTTAGAAATAGGTGCAGTAATTTTTCAGTCCTATAAAATTTCAAAACTTGTATTAAAAAATGAGAAAGTAGCTAATGTCATTTGATTAAATTTTCATACTGAAAGGTTGAAGTTACATTTCAGCAGATGGCAACCTCAGATATTCAAGAAGTTTTTTACCCTATTTTATTTTAACTAGAAATTATAAACATCACAAAAGTGCATGTGTTAAATACCCAATTTAAAGAACAATTAGGGAATGCTGAAACTTATTGTGTGCGCCACCATTTTCTTAAGGCTGGGGGGAAATCCAGAGCCGTTCCTTAGATTCGCTTGCAACCTGACTATTGTAACACTGTGCAGTTACAGATTTCTACCAATATTCAAGAACATTGAAGCATCAGCATTTAATTCATAATTGCATAGCAAGCATCTTGGTACATTTGGGATTCAGCATAGGCCTTTCCTGAGGACAGCTTTGTCACAGAGCAGGAAATACTCTCTAAGAAGAAGAGATTTTGCATGTTTTGCAAATACTCGCGTTTTGCATAATAGTTTGGTGATTAGAGCAGTCATCCGGGAAGTGAGAGACCTGATTGCAAGTTCCCTCCTCAAGTGGTTCAGAACAACATCTCCAGCTTCCCAGCCATGTGTGACAACTGCTAGGCTACTACATAATGTTCCAACAGGGGCACCACTCAGTCTTCTTGATGAAGCTGAATTGTACAGCCAGCTGTGCTCAAATCATGTGGCCTTAAAGAAAGCAAGCAGGAGAATGTAGTTTCATAGTGAAGGCGCTGAGTGAGGAGGTAGGCAGTTGAGTTCCAGTTCCTGCTCACTAATTTAATTCTCTTTTAAGCTGTAATTTTATGCAAAATGAAGAAATGTCCCCTGACTACTCTGGATTGTCTTTAATACATTTGGTGTCTCAGGTTAGGTACATGAAGAGCTTTTAGTTTAAATTGAGAGCTTGCTAGTAGATTTAAAACCCTGTGTTGTAGTTCCTTTGTTGCTTTCCAACAGTTGGACTCCATGCAAATCTTAAAAGCATAAATAAAAATAAGTTTTAAGTATTTTTGCAAAGATTCCCCTTACACTGCATTCTGAGACTTCCTTGGATGTTAAGGAAGCTTGAGCAATACCAGTGTGACACCTGAAAGAAGGTTGTGCCTTGCAGGCTGACTTAATATTTCCAGTGAAGCACCGATACCTAAAGCTCTGAAGTGCAAACGAGTTCTGCTCCAATTTCATGAGTGCCTAGATAATATTTTTAGGCAATCAAGTTGTATTTTTTCTTTCCCCTCTTGGCCCCAGTGGTTAAAACACTTTCAAGAAACATATGATGAGAAAATATATTATACAGAACTGAACCGGGGCAGTTTGTGGTTATACAGTTTCCTAGCTGAATGGAGTCCCATATAAATGTCCCAATTATTGTGTTGTCCTGGGCATTGGGTATTTTCTTTCCCCTCTAAGTGTGTGTTTTCCAAAGTGAACCCATGTAACCACATCAGCAAGCAGTGCTACAAGACTTTTTGAAGTTGCCGTGTGATGCAGAAAGACGCTAGTAAATACAGGATTGATTATAGGCACTGCTTGATAAACATCTACTCTATTTTACTAGTAGGACAGCTATTAAAGATAGCTGGTTTGTAGTGTAATTTTGAAATGTTTTATAAATTACTTAAATTTATACTTAAAGTTCATTCACTAGTTTGGGGGTTGGAACTAGATGATCTTAAGGTCTCTCCAACCCTAACTATTCTATGAATCTATGATTCTATGATAGTTTATATACTACTTAACACGAAGTTTCAAACTTTGTCTTTATATGTGCAAATGATTTGATTGTTACTTCATGGATTCTCCTCAATCATATACATTTAAAAAGAAATGAGAAAGAGGAGAAGCACTAGGCTTATATCGAATAGGCATTGACTTTTACTTTAGAGGAAAACTGGAGTGTGATACTGACTGAAATGTCAATTTTATGCAAACTTACCAAGCATTATAAATATGTAACTTGAAATTGCAAAGAACTTTCCTCTGAGACATCTATTTGTTCATTTTTCCCTCTAGGAATTTCTACGGAAAGAATTTAGCGAAGAAAATATTTTATTTTGGCAGGCCTGTGAATATTTTAACCATGTACCTGCACATGATAAAAAAGAGGTAAGTCAGTGTTGTATCGCAGTACATGGTGTTGCCTCTTCAAAAACTTTTACTTCTTCAAGATTATTGAAATTATTGGAGCTCTGCTTGGTCTTTGTACTGTGCCTTCACTAGAATAGGGTTGGAGCCTCCGTCTCCTTTTCTCAGTCCCCTGGGAGTACTGTCACAAGTTGAAGATGTTTGGTATGTTTAGACTGCAGTGCAGTGTGGAGTTAGCTCTGTAAAAATGAGCTAAGGTTTACTGGGTGTTGAAAAATGGCTACCTGCAGTTGCCCAGCGCAAGGGACTGCAAAGCAAGTTAGTTTAACATCTCAAAGAGGTAGAAATTAGCCTCATGTGCTTTTTCAGCTAGACTGTCTTTAGTAGCCAAGACACTGTGTTTATGACTAACTTAGCTTTACCTGCTGTCGTGAGTGTAATCATAATTGTTCACAAGTTATGAGAATCTCCATCTTATCCTTTTAAGATAGTCCTACATTGGTCAGGCAGTTTTAGTGAAGTTTGTATCATGTGCAGGTTGGCAACACTTCTTTCTACACCACAGCCAAATCTAGTCAGGTTTACACTGTGGAAACACTTACATTTTCCATGTCCCTCTTTGCTCTTCTGTGATCCACTGAGGCTTTTCCCCTACTTTCTTCTGCCTTCGAACTGTATTTTCTGAACACTACCCTTAAGGACTCTGAGCTAGGTTTGGTGGGGTTTTTTCTCACTATATCCAGAATGTGGGTGTTTCAAAGTAAACAAGGTAAAGATAGAACATGAATGTTTTTTACCGTAAACATTCTTCTGTATACTTACCTCTTTCTAACTTCAAGAATTTGAAGCTCAGAGGATTTATTTAAATAGTAACTGTTATGTAAAAGGTCTAAAATCTAAAAAAAATCTGTTCTCCCTGCTCAGACAGCATTTGAGGCGCTTCGCTTTTACTATTTTCATAGTCTGATAATTTGATTTTTTATTTAGATGGCAACTTTTACTGCTTAAGAAATATTTAATGAATATTTGTAATTTTAAAGGGAAAACCCTATTTGTATGCCTAAACTAATAAAAGCTGTTAAGTAAAAAATGCTTATATATGAAGGAAACTGGAATGGCTGTGTATATTTGGGGTGGAATATATCAGTGTAAGAAATGCCTGTCTAAAAATATGGTTTTAAAGCAAACACACATTTAACATTTCTTTTCTGTAGCTTTCTTACAGAGCTCGGGAGATCTTCAGTAAGTTCTTGTGTAGCAAAGCTACAACCCCCGTTAATATCGATAGCCAGGCACAGTTGGCAGATGATATTCTCAATTCTCCACATCCTGATATGTTCAAGGAACAGCAACTTCAGGTAACCATACAAAACATGACTGCTGTACAGTTATGTCAGTTATCTTTTCCTTTGAAGTACTTTGAAATCAACAAAAGTAGTTTCAGATGCTGTATGTTTTACTGTGTATAAAAAGACATTGTAGTGAAGACGATATAGGTCCTGTTAGCAGAATAGAAAAAGGCTGTATAATGGAAAGCAGCTTGACTTGTTTTTGTATATGTGTAGAAAATTGCTGTTAACTAAAAAATAATATGAAAAATGCTATTATTGACATCAAGGTTTGGTGCAAGTAAATAATTCCATGTGTTGCAACGCCATTGCATATGGTGTTTGCATATGGTTGCTTATTCTTTTCTGTAGTGGACAGTTGTTTACACAAATAGTGTCTAATTTTGGTCAAAGTGGTTTGTAAAATATGTCTGTTGTGTTAAGGGAGTCCTTCCCTTAAGCTTTAATAGAACTGTTAGACAAAGAGCTTGTTAAAACTGCTGGTGTCTAAAGACCTCTGAAGTGGATGTATATTAATGTTCAGAAGAGAACAGTTATGTAACAACAGGATAAATTGTACATTTTCTGTAGAATTTAAGTTTCTTCTTTATTCTCCTAAGTAATCTCTTTGGTAACTCTCCCACCCTAACATTTTATTAGTAGAAATAATTTTGAGATCATGTTATTTAGACGTCTAGAATATAGATTTAACTACATAAATCTATAATTTTATAATTATATATTATATAAATCTATAAATTATAATTCAGTTATGCAGATAAATCTGCATAAATGAAGCAGGTCACAATCTTAGTCTTTGTGCAGCATCAGATCACATGCTTTTGAGGCAATCTGAGCAGGTGGGTATAGTACCTCCCTACATCTGTGGAGATAGAAAGGTATGTCTAATTGCCGGTTTAGTCGCGTCTAGCACTACAGCTACCCCCAGTTCGCCTACCAAGGCCTGAGGCTTCTGTGTGAATTACCAGCCACAATCTTCATAGACATTTTATTGTGCACTCTTCATCTTGGTTTTGTGGAGCCCGTACTTCAATTGTTTGGTGGAGCAGAAAGTGTTCTTATGAGCATGGTGGCTGGGCTGAGGCACGTTTTCTTCCTTCTTTGAAAACGCCTTGTCCTTAGGTTGGAGGGCTCATGTGGTGGGTGGAAATGCCGATGTTGAAGTGCTGCTGTGGGTCTAATCCCAGCCATGTGGCTTGTGTGGACCTGACCTGCTTATCTCAAATTGTCAATGCCTCTGTAGGTCTCCCATTGGAACCCTCAGTCAAACCTGTTCCTCGCAGTGTAAAATTAGGTGAAGCAGAATGAGAGTTATTTCTGCCAAAGTGGACTTGGAGCTATGTGTGCCAGCTGATTTACTAGTGGTGTGTTGCCTGGCTGAGGTCAGTGCTGAGTCATCAGCAATCTTGATGGCCCTTAATATCTTGGTTTCACTAAGGGTAAAAAGTCATGGTGGCGACACCATCTTCATAATGCAAAAGCTCTGCATTTGTGGTCTTTGACAAGAGCTTTTAGATTTCAGCAGTGAGCATAGAGTGATCTGCGGTGGTCGCAGGGTGTTTATTATGCTTGGGAATAGGGAGTGTTGCTGTAAGGCTGTTGTGGATTTACGGAAGTGTGTTTGGGAAAGTGCTTTGGAAAGCTTTGCTGAGGCTGTTATCTTTCAAGCTCTGCCTGTTGGAAATGTTGCTAGAAGCTGCTTTCTGTCCATAGCCCGACAGATTTGCCCTTGATCTTATCAGCAGTGTTGTAATATGACCGTGTGGATGCAGCCAAAACACCTGGTTAGGATTTCACTGTTTCTGAGGACAAGAGCAAGCATTTTAAGTGTTTCCGGATGCAAGACAGTGTAGGCCACTGGAAGATACTAAAATAAAAATAAGAATAAAAATAAAAATAATTTACTTCATGTAGAGTTACACAGGTGTATATGTATGCTTTTCTACCCTTGCTTATGTATAAGGTTCAAATAATGATTTTTTAAGATATATTTCTTTTTCTCATTTCTAAGAACAAGAAATAGCATCTGCTAGATTTTTTTTTCCAAATAATTCTAATAATCATGCTAAATATAGGAAATTGGGGATGTAGTGTGGGCTAGCAACATACTAGGGCAGATGATGATCAGCTCAAGGCAATATAGTTAACCTGTCATCAATCTGTCCAGGAAAGTTCAAACATTGAAATGTTTTTACTGTATTAAGTATGCTTACTCTGCGGACTGCATCTCTGCAGTAACTGTGTCTCTTGGTTCTCTGCAATTGTTTTCCTTTATTCTTCTGACCTAACATGGAATAATAATTTCATCATCTTCTGGTGCTAGATTCTGTGACAGCAAGCAACTCTGAAAAATTTGGTTTTCATCCTGAAATTGTATTTTATTCAAGGTATTTGTTCCACAGCTGTACTGTGGAATCATGTCATATTTTCAGGTCACAAATTGCATTTGGCTTAAAATACAATTATTTGTCAAGGAGTGTAACCTCTATAGGTTTAATTTTCTTAAAACCTCAAAAAGGTGAAGCCTTCTGTATTCTTCAGTTACCCTGGGTTTTGCATCTGTTTTAGTGTTTGCATTTTTCATACTGTTTTTCCCCAATAACCTTGCATCTGCAGTGCATCTGTGGGTCCTTGGGATTGAAGCATTTTGATGTCTTGTAGTTGCCCCTCTGTGTTTAATGTTGTTTTAGCAATACACCACAGTATTATTCTTTCAGCTCAGCAGAACACAAGAAGTTTTTCAAATCTATATGTGTTGTGTACTGAATAATTTGTTGAGCCATGGCCCAAAGACTGCTTGTGTTCTGTAGTTGCCTTTTTGAGTTCTGCCTGTGTACCTGTAGTCAGAGAAAGATTTTATGTTTCATCTCATGAGAGAGCAATTCCCCTTTGTGAGCAGTTTTTTTAAGTGGGACATCTTTGACACTGGATTATCAATTTGACACTTCATTGAGGACACATCAGACTTTGTGCCAAGCTGTTCCAGCAGGTTATGCTGGTAAAACTAACCCTACAGAAGTATTTTTTCCATAGCTTACCATGCAGAAAACAGTGCATTAAAAACCCAACAAATGTGAGAGGAAATGGGAATATATGGGGGGAAGGCAAGATTGTGGAAGTCAGCATTCAGTTTGAATTAGGTTTCTGTGATGCTGCAGGATCAAATTATATCTGTGCCATCTTGCTGTTTGCCAGAAAAGTTTTGGGCTAATGCTTGTTGAGAGTGGTGTCTTTGCACAATCTGAAGAATGATTTCCATCAGCAACTGTGCTACTGTGACTTCCCTGTAGACTCTTGGGAATGCCATAAAGAGTTGTGTTGCCTACACCTTTATTTGATTTTAGGGAATTTGTCATGTCTAAAGAAGGTGGCATTCATACTGTTTTTTCAGATCAAGTGAATCATTGGAGAGCATATAAAGGTAGAACTATGGATTCACTTAAAATAACAGGTTTGCAGAACTGGAACAAGAAATTTAAGCACTGTTTAGCATTTAAGAGAGAACTTTTCTTCCTTTACTTTCATGAAGTTAGTTTTGGTTGAATTAGCCTCAGACATTTGCTCCAGGACTGGTGTAGTGCTGCTTCCTTCCTATGTAGTTAAAGACAAATGTTGGTTTTGCCCAGAGCAGTCACTTTATGTAAACTGTTCTTTTGCAGGGTCTTGATTTTACAGCACCTTGATTATTGAATCTCCCAAAGATGTTGATCTTGTTTTCCTTATGAGTGGGCACATGAACTTTACGTTAATACAGCTCTCAGCTTCTCATGCACTTTGCACAAAACATAACATTTTTCTGAACCTGTGCTAAGGGAATAGATCAAATTAGGTTTCACTTTAAACTGGTACAGTGTATTTAACCAGGTCTAAACAAAGTCACGCCTACTGCTGTTTACAGCAGTATCGTTGTGTCCTAATTCTGTGGGAGTTTGCTGTTGCAAAATAGCTTCATTTTCTTGATGTTGGGTTAGCTTATGTAACCATTATCCACTGCATTTCCATTTCAGATATTTAACCTGATGAAGTTTGATAGCTATACTCGCTTTCTCAAATCCCCACTTTACCAAGAATGCATCTTAGCTGAAGTCGAAGGTCGTCCTCTTCCAGATCCGCAGCATGTTCCCAGCAGCCCCACCTCTAAACACAGCATCAGTTCAGAGAAGTCCAGTGTCACAACACCAAAAAAGGTTACCTTTTTATTGTTCTTATCTGAAAACTATGTTCTTAAGTAATGTTTTTAAAGTTCTTTGGAAGATCAAAGATAACGTATAAAAACCAATAAGAATGTTAGTTTAGCAGTGCTGGCAAATAGAATTACAAAACCTTTATGTATTTAGGAAAATATTTATGGCTTTTAATCCACACTTTTGAATTGGATTTCTAGCTATGGACTTCCTGAATATAATTTTAGATATTTGTTATTATTTAAATAAAATAAAAAATGAGGATTATTTTAATGCATCAGTTTAGAAGATAATTTGAACAGTGGGCTTAAGATGTAATATTTTAACCTTTGCTGAGAGCAGATATTTTATCAGAAGGTATTGGGGAAAGGCTTAACATAATCTAACTCACCTTTGCAAAGGACAGTTTTTTAATTTCTTAGCCTCCACTGCGCTAAGATAATTCTGTGTAAACCAGTTACAGTTGCATAAAATTAGGCGAGTAGTATTACTGATCTCCTGAAGTTATTTAGAGTTTATTTTTTCTTCATGTAGATAATACCACCACAGTATTACATAACTGCATGGGTAAATTATAACTTTGCATTTTTCATGTCAATCACTACACATTAGCCCATCTGCTATCACGTATTTTTATGACTAGGAACCTTCTTAAAAGTAGTATTTTAAGGAATACTTGTGTAATCTAACAGGAATAGCTTTTTAAAAGCAAGTTTACTCTAATATCAAACATTCCTGACATTTGTATTCTTCAGCACTAATAAATACTTTGACTATACATGTAAATGTTAAACAAAACTTTTTCATTGCCTTTAAATGCAGTTCATGTTCAAGCCCAGCCTAAGAAAACTATCTGAAATACTGAAATGAAATTCTTTGTTTTAAAAGCAAGGCAAATGGTCTTTCCACATTAACTTAGGCATTCTGGTGAGCTGTGGAGAGTTCTTTCATATGTGCAGGAGCTTTCAATGGCTTGTTTCCAGCTACTGTTTTCTGCTCCCTACCAAGTAGCACATTTCCATCTATGTATTTCCTTTTATTTCCACGGAGGATTTTTTTCAGCTTTGTTTTTTTGCTACTGAGGGAGTTGCTGGCACATACGCTTGTGAGTGGGGTAAAGACGACAGCTAACCTGACCATCACACTCTTCTTTTGGGAAGAAGCGTGGGAAGGTTTATTTGAGATAATATACTTACAACTGTGATCCAACGAATGATTTAATTTTGTTTTGGTGATAGTTAAGTGGTAAATCAAAGTCAGGAAGATCTTTAAATGAAGAGTCAGGAGAGGAGGACACTGAGAAGAAAAAAAGGGGAACATTTTTCTCATGGTCAAGAAGTAAGAGTTTGGGGAAATCACAGAAGAGAAGAGAAAATGGTGATTATCCAAATGGTGAGTAATCATGTTCCACTTTGTTTCAAAGGTGTTTCAGCAGCAGATGTGACTAATCTCATCATGGCTAGTTTCAGTCTGAAGTGCATCCTTGGGTGTGACACAGGGAAAAGAAACTGTCAAGTCAGAAGGCCATAGTGTGGCTAGTATTACTGGAAGTTTTCCGGAAGCAGTTGTACAAATAAATAGATAAAAGTATGAAAATATTTAAATTCATTTTTATTGACTTTCAAGAGTCGTTTTTTTTTCACTGCTTTTCAGTAGACTCTGCTTTTCTCTGTGCTGGAAAATGCTTTTCAAGCAGAGAGCTACTGTTTTCATAGTAAGATAATTTCAGCTCTTTACAGAGAAGTTGAGGAGCTCTATATGTAAATAGTGCCATAGTTACAGCTATTTGAAAATTCCTTCAGCTTCATTACCCTCTGTTTCTTTCTTTTATTAGTACCACACTGGTATGTTCACTTTGAATACACTACCTGTTCTCCACCTTTCCTGATTAAAATGATCAAAGAGTCAGAGCTGGGAAAACCCTTGTAATCTGCTGTTTTGTTACTTATCTGTTTGTGAGAGTTTAAGGAAGTGTTCCTCTATGAAAGCACCTGTACATGGCCTATGAAGGAGGAACTGAAAATTTTGCATAAACTCTTTCCATTGAGTTAAAAATAACAGAGAAATTCCACTGAAGCACTAAATTTGGACCATATTGTGACTGTGGTTTCTTCTTCTCTATTTTCTAGTACAGGCCCAGACCCACAAGATGCCTTTGATAATATCGATAGTTTAAGTGTTCTCATTATACTCACATTTGAAAAGACATCAGAGGCATTTGTTTTATTGCACAGTGTGAAGATTGGGTAGTATTTCCTTTAATGAAAAACGTTTTTCTGAGCAGAGGAGTGTATTTAAAATAGCTTTCTGTATTATAATAAATAATAAAACCAAGCCTTTTTATTGATTGCTGATTCTTTCCACAGATTCCCTTCAGTCCAATGGATTATCGTACAGACGGGAATCACAAGGCTCCATGTCATCAACTGCTAGTCTTGACTTGGTAATGGCTGGCTCTTAATAAGAAGGGTGGAAGTGGTGAAAACAGTGAATTACTTATTCTTTAAGTAGTGTGAAGTAATTTCTTTGAAGTAATACATTGAGAAAGGATTTTTAAGTGATAAGGGGGAGGGAAAGGTTTAATATTAAGCAATTTTAGAATACTAGAAATGTAACAGAGGTTGTGTTTATATACCACTTCTTATTGTGTGCTTATGCAAAAGGAATCCATTGCATCCTGTTTGTCTTAACATTGGGCACCAGTAGAATTCCAGAATAAAACTTTACTTTTCAAAGGGAGCTACTGTAGCTCTTTATAAACAGTTTCTTCCACCTACTAGAGCTTTGAGATTCTGTTCTGAACGACATGTTAAAGCTTTCCCTCTACTTTGCATGTAAGCAAGTCGTATTAGGCTCATTTCTGTAGTACTAGCATATGTTGTGCTTCTTTGCTCTCTGTTTCTTTTAAAGTTGTGAATTTTAATTCTTGTTGTTATGACTTAACTATGCTCCTAAAATATGAGAAAAGAGAAGTAGGGGATTTCATTGCAAACACTGATTTTGTCATAGTAGGTAGGAAAATAATGGGTGAAAGACACTAACCATTTCTAAGCAGTATAACATGATTTCTAACCATCGAGTTCTAATTTTACAGTGTAAAATTAATGAAATACAAAATTAAAACAGTATTAAAAGTAGAACATAAGTGCGATATTTAAAATTTATCTGTGTTAGAGAAAGGCTATAAAATGGAAATTTTTAAAAGTTTTTTCTTATTCTTGGTATCCCTCTAGTAAACTAGATTTTAGCAACTATGTCATTTTGCCTATGCTACAAATATTGGTGAGGGAAGCAAGCATGGCAAAGTGATGTCTGTTTCTGTTGCAGAAAAGTCTTATCCCAAAAAGCAGAAAAGTGGAAGCCTCCCTAAAGCAACAATCATAGAATTATGGAATGGTTTGTGTTAGAAGTTACCTTAAAGATCAGACAGTTCCAACCCCCCTCCCATGGGCAGGGACACCTTCCAGTAGACCAGGTTGCTCCAAGCCCCATCCAGCCTGGCCTTGAAGGCTGACAGGGATGGGGCAGCCACAGCTTCTCTGGGCAACCTGTTCCAGTTCCTCATCACCCTTATAGTAAAAGATTCTCTTCCTTATATCTAACCCGTAGTGTCCTTTTAAGTTATAAAAATGGAACAGAAATTCACTTCAAAGATACTTTTGATATTTTGTAGTAGTGTTATTATTCTAGTGTTACTCTAGAGTAAAGTTTAATGCTGTGATCTTTAGCTTTACCCATAACATTGTGCTTCTTGTTCCCTTTAATAAAAAAGGTGCACGGTCATTAAGTAAATTGTTTTAATATTTTAATTTCTCTGTGGTGTATTTGTATGTGTAGCACTCGGGTTGTGTTAAAAGAAGAGGAAATTTGGGGAGCCTGATGTTTAAAGGTGTTCCTCATCTCCTTAAATGTTGATTCACAATGTGCCAATAGTAATTTTTACACCAGAAGGTCATTATTAAGTATAGATACTTCATTATTGGAATCTAAATAAGATCTCATTTACTTGCACTTTTGGATTAAGAGTTCTGGTCTATAGTTTGAGAGTCTTGTAACCTGTTTTACACACTCTTTGTCTAAAACTTCATCTCTCCTGAAAATAAATTTAGACTTGTGTAATGCTGTTACCTTTACCTAAATACTTTTTCCTCCAGAATTTAAATTTATCTGATATTTGAGATAGTTCGAAGGATTTCTAAACTATATACATAGTAGAAAGTATGCTTCTTGGCTTGGTTGCTTTGTACAGACTCTTAAGGTTTATGCATATACCTGAATTTCCCATTGGGCACTGACATTTTTTTCCTTTTTCCTGTCAAGTCTGAACCCTCAAGAGTACCTGCGTTTGTACCAGATAAAGAGAAATCTCCCAAATACTGCTGTGTAAACCTTCCGGATGGTTCATCTAGCAAAATGGCAGTTAAATCCGGATTCTCTATCAAAGAGATGCTCTCTGGGGTCTGCGAGAAACATGGCATTAACATAGCTGCAGTGGACCTCTTTTTAGTTGGAGGTGATAAGGTATCACATATTCCTGTGCTTTTTTGAAATCGCTTCCATACTTATTCTGTGAATACGGAAGTCTGTTCTCTCAATTGTAATACAAGTCTCATGGTTCTACCTGTTACATTGGCAATCCTAGTTAATTGAAGAAGAACTTTAGTGAAACTAGGACCGGTGGGTCATTGTTATTGATTGTGGTATCTACACTACAGAAAGCAGAAGGGAGCGGATGACAAAGATTTCCTTATAATAAGAAGTTAATTTAGGTATCTAGCCCATGTGGCTTGTCCAGTGGAATGGTTAGCTTGTACTTAATTGAAAGTATCCACAAAGAAAACAAATGCGTCATAGTAGATGAAACTTTATTAAAGCAAAGAAACATAATGAAATTCAATAGTTCAAAGCTGAATGAGAGGAATTCATGCTAGAAGTAAAGTATGTTTTTTAATATTGAAGAAAATTTCCAAGACGGCAGCCTGTGTTGGGGAAGGTGGTGTGTGATAGCTCTTGTTCCAACAGAAGTATCTCCAATTAAAAGAGAAGCTGTGGATGTGAAACATTTATGAATTTAAATTTGTGCTTATGGTCAATCTAGATTATTGCAATCACATAAATCAATGAATGTGCATAGCTTTGTGCCTGTTCTTTTAAATCTCTTAAAGACTGTTAACTTGCCACATTTTCTAATGCATCTTTCTATGCAATAATTTATGTAAGTTGAAGGACCTAGGCTTGGTTTAAAACATTGAGCTCCTGAATACCTGCTGACTCCAGTGGAAATTGAAGTTTGGTCATTGTCTCACAACTATATGAGATAAAGTAAAATACACTTTAATCAGGTTTCATATTATAAATGAATATCCTCTAGGATGCATACAGCCTATGTTAATAATTTTCAGAGTTATCTGAAATAAATTTTTAACCACTTAGCTGTTCTTTTTTAACATATTTTAACATTAATTTGCTCTATCTCCTTTTGTTCCTGGCATGTGTTCTGTAGCCACTTGTATTGCACCAAGACAGTAGCATCCTGGAGTCTCGGGACCTACGTTTAGAAAAACGCACTTTATTTCGGTAAAAGTCAAAATTACTGTCTTCCTCTGTCATTTTCCACTCCATTTTACTCTTTTTATGTGCACTGAAGTATATTGTCAGTTACCTGTGCAACAAAACAGTATTTAATGCGGAAAAGAAGTTGTCTGAATCCAGTAAAAAAATCCAATTAGCCATGTAATGCATCATCTTAGATTGTAATCCAGCATTAAGGGATCTAAGGTTCTTATTCATTGTACAGGGACATTAGAAGAAATAGGTCTTAATATCAAGCAAAAAGTCCCAGTGAATAAGGAAGGTGACCTAGTGTTTGTTACTGAAAATGATTGACTTCCACTGTTAACTCACAGTTTGAGTTTCTGTTAAAATCCATTTTTACTTAAGATTGCAATAACACACGTATAAGAGATGCATTTAGCATGGGGATTCTCTGAGTTACACAAGTGCTTAAGTTAAGTGTCTTGCCTACATTTAGGCACTGATACCCCTTAGATTTGTTTAGTTTTAGAGCCAGCTACTAAATGCTTCATCTACAGGTAATGGTGAGATACCTCTAAAAGGTAGTTCAGATGAGGGCAACTGGGGTTAAGAATCAGTGGGAGAAATGTGGTCCTACAGGAACGTTTCAAACTGAGTAGAGAAACATATGGTGAGTTTTAAAATGATGGAAAAGGAAGCTTTCTGGATTGCTGTTTTGGATACAAGTGGGATTTTGATGCCAGCATTCCACTATAGGGATATTTAAATTATTATTACGAAGTCTCAAGAGGAAGCAGTTGTGAGCAAGCATGAAGGGCAGATCTGAGGCCCAGAGGGACCTTCCACATTAGGAAGAAACATGTTTAGTAGTTTGAAGCAGCACAAGAATGAAAGGGAAATCAAACTGCCAGTCTCCTAGTCTAATCCTAAATGATGTGTCTTAACTGGCAGATTACAGTAAGACTAATTGTATAAAAATTAATCTGAGTAAAGTTTTGTAGCCCTGAATCTTAAGTCAATGTTATAATATTATTATTGATATGGGTATAATATAATTCAGTATATTATATTATATAGTAGTATTATGTAATATTTTATAGTATGCAGTTTTTCCCAATAATCTATTTTTTCCAAAATGCCAGAAAATGTTTTAATGTTCCTAAATTCTAAAAACCCAAACTAGTTTGATGAAAACACTTGAACTAAATATTTGAAGGAAAGGTTGTGAAGTGGAATGTTTGTTACATCATTGAGTTGTGCTTTTGAAGTTAATAAAATGTATTTTTTCAGGCATTCTTCATTTTGCCTTTATATAACTTTTCTTTAGGAAGCAGGGCTATTTCTATGTATGGGTACTTCAGGTTAATGAATATGACATAGCATATTCAATTCTGAAATGGAGATTGAGCAGTCTTTTATTAGGTGTGAGTTTGTTGAGTTTTCAAATTAAAAAGGAACAGTAAGTAGGCAGCACCATATGTTACTTGTGTGCTAATTAAAATGTAGAAATGTTCTACATTGTTTCCATCTGTGGGTAGACACTATGTAAACAAAAACACTCCAACATTTGGAATATTTTCAGGCATAAGAGAAGTATTATGTGGATATATTTGGTTACCTGAATGTCTGCCACTTCTGTGTCGATACCAGTTCATGATTAAAATTGATCATTTCTATTTAGTAGCTGTTGTATTTAAAGAAAATAGAGTTTCAGTTATCCAGGTCCCTTGTTGAAGGGAAAAGTCAATAAGACTAAACATCTCCTATTTAATTTGTGTAAAAGAAAAGATGGGGTTTACATTGAATTGTGTTGAACAAAATCACTAACAACTTTAATTTCTCCTGATGGTGTAAATTTTTTTTTCTGATAGATTTTTGTTAGTAATAAGCCTTCCTTTGTTTTTGTGCTGTAATGCCGTTATAGTCAAATGTGTCTGTTATGCAGGAATCAGGGCACAGATGAGGAGCATTTAAAGAAAACCAAGCCCAAAGCTAACCATGGATCTGTGCAAGGAACTAAACGTAAATGTAATAGTTGTTTGGGCTTAAAGATTTTCTTCTTATTTGATTTTTTTTCTATTTTGATGGTATAAAATTGCAGAATAGAGTCTGAAGAGTCTTTATCCTTCAAATTCCAACTGAATGATTTTACAGCTTTTGCATAAAAGCTTCTCTTACAATTTTTGTGTTATGTCATCTAGCCAGAAATCAGCATTACCTGGAATGCCCTTGTATTTGTTCCAATGCTTAAAGTAAAACTAAAAATTTCTGTCCAAGTTCACCTCAAGAAATTAAATAGGACATTGTGAGTCTCTTCTGGAAATAGAAAGAAATATCTTTCTTGCATCTAAGGTATAGTACAGTCATGGAATCATTTTGGAACCACTTCTGGACCAAAATAGTCAGAGAAATCTCACTATGAAGGTGAAAGTGCTATGGAATTTATCTAGTTGGTCTGAGGATCACCTTGCAATTAGGTTGGCTCATGCCTTCACTCAGCTCTGGCGAGTGAAACAGTGGAAGTCTTATTTGCATTAGAAGTGCTTTATACCTTCAGGTTAGGATAGACTTGTGCTAACGAATGTTCAGGGTCACTAGCTGTAAACTAGTACAACTTTGCTGTAGATTGAATTTTGTATATTCTGTACATTTTATTTATTGGAATATTTCATACTTAATGTTACAATTGATGTGTTTCAGCCTGGATCTTGTTCCAATCAATCGATCAGTTGGTTTGAAGGCTAAACCCACTAAACCAGTGACAGAGGTCTTAAGGCCTGTGGTTGCAAAGTATGGTTTAAATCTTAATGAACTTGTGGCAAGACTAGTAAGTATCTTTTGATGTAATTCAAGCTGCAATATCTTTTGTCTGGAGAAGATCAGAAAGTAGTCCCTGAAATTATTCCTATCCTTATAATTAGGTATTAAAATCCGTATTTATAACTACATGTTGAGATGGAAATGCGTAGTAGTCATAACCATTATGCTTAATAGTAATTACCTCAAAGCTTCAGTCTGCATCTGTTTCATATTCTCTTTCATAATAAATCCAACATTCTAAATAATAGAGCATGAATTTAGGTTATTCCAGAGCTCAACTTTTCCCATTATTAGCCAGGGAAAGTTAGTTGATGGAGATTAATAGCTTTAACAAGCTATTGTTCCATTATCCTGGGAATCATGAAAGTTGCCTCAAATTCCCTTGCAGAAAATTTTTGCAGAAGCCAACTGATTCAACTTCTCTACTACTAAACATGACCAGCATTTTCTTTATTCTATTATTTTGGAAATTCAAGAAGTGGAAAGTTCCTTTTGTGGTATTTCTGGGCTGCATACTGTCTTGGCTGAACCAGGGCATGTTTTTAAAACAGCTGAAAAACTTGTCGGTATAAAGTTAGCTAAACAACAAATTACAAGTAATTTAGAATATAAAATAATCTCTAACTTCCTCTGAAAAATATGTTTTCCTGAACATACTGATGAGTATTTGTGCTACCTTGCAAATTGGATGTTTTTTTCTACTTGTATCTTCTTTTCCCCAAATACCATTCTCCTCACATAAATGGGTTACAGTCATTGTAATCAAGGCAGTTTTACACAAACAGAATAAGCATTTTTGGAATGGTAATAAAAAGATTTATTGAGGTAATACTGAAACCTAAAAATGTTTTGATATTTTCCTTCAAAAAATGTCAGACTGCATAAATTTGCTCTGAAAACAGCTTTTTCTCTATTATATACAAACTGTGATCCGACTTTAGAATGGTGAGCAGGAACCACTTGATCTTGGTGTCCCTATTTCTAATCTGGATGGTCAGCGGGTTGTTCTAGATGAAAAAGAGCCGTCGAAGGGTAGAGGTAAGTTGGCATAAAAGCTTTTATTTATCATGTCGTTTGAGTTTCATAAACCTTGACTTTCATTAGTTTCTTCTGTTGATGCACAGGTGAGATAAATGTGATTAAATTTAGATATGTCACATCTAACATATATTCTTTTCAACTAAAATGGAGTGCAATTTCTAAGGATGGAAGATTAAATTCATCTGTTGATAGCAAGTCCTTGACTGTTGCTACATGAAATTCAGCACTAGCAATACTTGAATTCGTTTTATTGGCTTTCGGCCATAGATACACACACCCATTTAAGGATATAGAACCTAGTAATAATGATGAGAATAAAATGCCAAATAGCTTCTGTGAATTTGGCAATTTATTCATAAGAAACATACTGTATAAGTAAAACAGATGCAGTTTTTGCAGCTGCTGCATGTACTGCTATGGCAAAACTCTTCTTTAACATGATAAAGTAGCAGAGTCTGCATCTCCAGTTTTAAGTAGTGATTTCTGGAGATAATATTAAAAAGGATATAATTTGTGATTTCCCTATACAAAATGCTTTGAAAAACAGTATTTAATCAACATAACAGCTAACAAACTTTTTGCTAGATTAATGTAAGAAGCCTTGAGAATGAAGGTTTGCTTTCTTTAGGAGACCTTTTTATGAACATAGAATGCTTAGTTTTAAAAATGAAATGCAATGTGGTTAAACTAAATTGACTTAGAGCAGAAATTCCCTTTGATAAATAAATAGAAGAATAAAGATGGGAGTATTTATTGAAGAGAATCAGATTTGTCATTTTTCTAGGAAACAGAATCAGTTGTCATTTTGGTAAAAGATACCAATCTAAATACTCTTGCAGATATTTAGTTTAAGGATTACAAGTAAGACTGCCATCCTATGTGCTGTCAACTGCTATAAAAGCCTAAATCATAGAGGACCATTCCAGCAGTAGGCTGATTCTTTGACATATACCAGTGAAAAAGGGTCATGGTTCTGTGTTTGCAGCTCAGTCTGCAACAGTATATTTGTTGTAGGCAGATGTAATTTGAAGGAGCTAGATGAGGAGGATATGC
This sequence comes from Lathamus discolor, assembly GCF_037157495.1. NCBI lineage: Eukaryota > Metazoa > Chordata > Aves > Psittaciformes > Psittacidae > Lathamus > Lathamus discolor. The sequence goes on along the minus strand of NC_088884.1, from coordinate 155,581,228 downwards.
GTCTGGAAAACAATGTATGAAACAGGTTGGAAAAGATTCAACATGAACTTTAGATGGTCTTTGCGACTGATTGTTTAAATTCTAAATTTGAGAATTGCAAACTGAATTATTGGCTAAGATTTTAAAAGCTGTTTGGTCTAAATCAACCGAACATTTAGGAGAACTTTAACGAAATGTCAGCATCTTCAAATTTAAAAGTACTGCCAGTGTTAGGAAACTTTGAAGGTGAAAGGAAGATTCTGTTAGGTCTTGACTAAAAAATATGAGGGATGTCAACTCTGCTCACTCTTTATTTTCTGAGTACATCTTTGGGAAATTTTAAAGCAAAAAAAATCTGTTTTGTGCATCGTCACTTAAATATTTCTTCATTGGGAAGTTATAAATTTGTAGTTACAGAAGGTATGTTTATGTTCAGTGTTTACAGATAAACAAAAAGGTGCATCAGTAAAACAGACTGCAACTGTAACTACTTCAAGGAATCAAGTATTTACTGTAAGTCTTCTGCAATGATTTTTGTCCCTTAGATCATCTTTTGCTTCCTTCTGGAATTCTATACTCAAAGCTGCATTCATCCATGATTCTGAATCCGCCAAATTCTGTAACTAGCTTGAGTATAGCTGTAATTCATTTGATATTTTCCCCACTGTCAACAGCATTTATTTGTGAGAACTTTGTCTTCATGATGAATCAAGCAGTTCTTTCACTGTGTTGTGTTTGTTGTTTTGTGTTTCGTTGGCTTATCTATATTTGAAATTATTAATTACTTGGAAGTTCAAAGGGCCTTTCTGTTATATGAATTCTTCAGAGTAAATCATATGTTTATTTATACATTTTTGGGTACTACTATGGCAAAGTTCTTTACGATAATCGAGATTAAAACATTTGTTGTGGTGAAAGAGAAATGTATTTTCAAACTAATCTTTTTATTCACTTAGAACATATTATGTATACTATGATATAGTCTAAATGTAAGTAGTACCTTAACTTTCCTTCTAATGCAGGGAGAGGGAAGAAGTCTAGGAAAGTCTAATTCTATCAAAATGAAAGGCGAAAATGGAAAAAATGCTAGGGAAGTCCGGCTGTCAAAGAGAGAAGACTCTATTGCAAAGATTGGGAAAAAAAAATGTCAGAAAATAAATTTGGATGAAGCAGAGGGTATGTGAACTTTATAGTATTAACATAAGTAGTCTTAGAAAAATTAGAATTTTGTGTACGTGTAGCAAAACATATCATGTGTTTAATAGTGTGTTGTGGAAATCATAGTCGTGGTGCTTACGTTTTTGTTTGATATTGTGTTTGAAGTGTGAAGTTTATGAAGCTTCAGGTAAGATTTTAAGGATACCTAAAGGTTGATGGAGGGGCCTAGTGGGATTTTCAACAGTGAAAGTTACCTAATTCAGGTAAAATCCAGAGGAATTACTCAATTGCAGTTGAATATCCCATTTGATACCCTTTGCAAGCCACATAGCTTAAAATTTACTGCTGAAGCTACATAGTGCATATGCAAAGCATGGTTATGCACAGTTATATAGTGAATGAATGTTCATCTGTGAATAAATGTCCACTGACTAGAATTAAAACAAAAAGCTGTGGCTGAAACTTTTATTGCAGGATAGATGTTTGTTACTATAAATGTTATTACAAAACCTTAGTGCATTTTAACTTATTTTCTGTTGCTTATTATTTTGTTAACTTGTTTTCAATATTTTAATATTTTCATTTTTCTTCCTAGGGCTGAGTAAAAGTAACATAATTTGAAAACTTCAGAATTCGAGGCTTTCACATTTTATTTTGATTTTTGTGCAATTTGTCCAAGTTTGGAAAATGCGTATCAAATGTTGTAGAGTGTACTTTAATGGAAAACTAACAAAAAAAGAGAAAAACAAAACCCAAAACCAAAAAAAAAGACAACTGTTCTATGAAGTTTGCTATTTCAGAAAGGAACATTTTTGTACGACGCATATTAGAAATGTTGCATGTTTTAATATGCATACTGCCATTTTTGCAAAACTTTGGCAATAAGAAGCATTTTGAAGCTTCCATCTTGGCTCCGTTCAGATTTTATGGCATTTGACAAAGCATGTTAAAATGTCATTTTTATGAATACATTGCAAAGCCTACCAAGTATGAATAGAGGATAGGAATAAGGTCATACAAGTGCAAGTGTATGGCTTCATATTGTGCTAAGTTAAAACTGATACTAACAGTCTGTGCTTTATTTTGTAATGGCTTCGGCTTCAAACAGTATTTATAAGCTAGGCTGAAGCTATTGATTTTAATGCATCTGTTGGAGATGGCCTTTTAAGCATCTTTAATATTCTGTAGTTTCAATGCTCTTTTGAGAAATTAGGACATGCAGAGACCCTCTATTAAGAATTACATATTTTTATATTTATATGTTTTGCAACAAAAAGTTTGTTGATTGTTGTGATGCTTCTTTTTTAAGGAGTGGTATAATTCTTGGTTTATGATTGATAAGTTTCTTGTTGCCAAGTTTTGAGACTTTCTAGAACAGTGGTGATTTACTATGAGTATTATTTATATATAGAAACGTATTAAACCATGGGACATCATTAAGGACATGATCAGAAAATTCCTTGTAATTGTGTTAAAAATTCTATTAAAAAGCTGCCCCATTGCTTTTAGTAATGGCTTCTTTAATGGTTATTGACTACCTATATGCTACTGATTCATTGCAGCGCAAAATAAAATGGGGGTACTTAAATCATCATCTGATCATGTCCTGTGATGATAACATCCTGGATTAAATCTACACCATGAATTGAATTTAAACTGTGATAAATACTATTAAACTGAGAGAAAGTCAATATAACTAGGAAGTTTACAACATTCTGAATCATTGAACTTTCAAATGGCATGACTATTTTTGAGTTAAGATGGATAAAACCCATCCAGAATATAAAAATGTGCACCCATTGTCAGTGAGACCAGAGCCGCCTTTTGTATTAAGAATTAAAAAATCCTCTGTGCGTGTGTGTGTGTGTGTGTGTTCAGATTTATTAACTGAGTAAAATAGAAGATGTGTTCAAGGCTCAGTGAATTGCAGCTGTTTTAAACTGCAAACCTCTTACAATAGCAATCCTGATGGTCTTAATTATAGTGATGCTAGCGAACATTGCTGCAATTGAAAAAGTTCCTAATTAACATGGGATCTTATTTCAAGGCAGCATTGAAAGAACTGAAGATCTTCATGGAAAATAAATGTGCTGAAAATTTGTGTTTTAATGACATTGCACTTTCTGACAAAAACTTGTCAATTTTGGGTTTTTCCCCAATAGAGTTTTTTGAACTCATATCCAAAGCTCAAAGTAACAGAGCAGATGACCAACGTGGACTGCTAAGGAAAGAAGATCTTATTCTTCCTGACTTCCTTCGTTTACCGCCCACTGGACCAGAACCATCCTCATCTACTCCCATAGGCCCTAAAGGCCTCAACAGACGAGTTTCAAAAAATGATGGCAAGGATGGGTGTACATCACCAAGTGGAAAACAGGAGTCTGTACAAAACTTTAATGAAAATTCAGTTAAGAAAAAGGGTTACTCAGAAAATAAGCATAAATCTGCTTTGACAGCACTCCACAGTCAGAAGACTTTCAGTGTTCCTTTTAATACTGCATTGTCTCCAATTCCGCATGCACAGGAAAACAATGCAGCAATATGGAAAAGGCAGTCAAGAGAATTACAAGCTGAAGGCATACAGATGGTAGATGATGAGAATGTGGCAGACTTGACTCTTGTGGCTGAAGGAGATATTAGTAGCCCTAACAGCACTTTGCTACCACCGCCACCACCAACACCACCGTCAGACATCAGTAAACTCACAGAAGCCAACTACCCACCCCCAACTCCTTTTGCAGGTAATCAGGAAAAGTCTGGATATCAAAGATCCAATTCAGGTATTTCTAGATTTTAATAGTTTTTCCTTTTCTGTAAAACTACTTTTCCTTGGCGCACTTAATCAGTATTTGGCACCCATTAAAATAAGAAGGGAAATTCTGTCTGCACCTTAATTTTTTTATGAAAAGAAAAAAAAAGGAAAAAAAAGAAAAATATTTTCATTGCCTTAGTCTGTGCTAACTGTAATATTTCTGGTTGCCTTTAACTAAGTACATTTGTTTGGATTTGGCAAGTGGCCAGAAATGGACACATGCAGGCAAACCTTTCAAATACATCCATATGCTATAATTATCTCCTTTACCCTCGGAGCACAAAACAGGAGATCAGTGTTTTGAGCTCCATCGCACTATTGCGTTCCAGATTTTCTGATCCATTGGTCATAATGAGATACATGATTGGGGTTTGGAAGTTTAAGTGCTTTAGCAGGAACCCTAATTATGTGTTGAAAATTGCAGTACTGTTTATGATTGAAATTGGAAACGGATAAACCTTAATTTAAAAAATATCTCTCTAATAAATTAGGTATTTGTGACTAAAAAAAAAATACGTTGCAGGCTTTTTTTAACCCATCCTTTTCTACACAGAGAAATAGATTGCTTCTATCACACTTTCTCCTAGGATATTCACATGTGAAACAGCTCTTTCTATTAGATAATTTTAAAGAAAATGTGTAACATTTTTTAGGATGTAGGTTTCATGGTCTAGCAATATCACAGAGCAATATTAGCCCAAGGCTGAAGTATGGAATTCCTTTATAAACACGGACTCTAATAATAATTGCTGTTGCCAGAAACAAGAGTTTGAAGACAATGGGTGTTATGACATTGACATTTTACAGTCACTGTACTGTACATTTTAATGTAAAATATAAGAAGAGGTATCTATGTGCTATACATTTATTTTTGATGTTTCACAAACATATGGTGCCATAATTTGTATGATCACATTTCTTTGTGATGTGGGAATATACATTTTAATTATTTATCTTTTTACACAGAGTATTTGATACTGTTCTTTGTCTGTATGGTTGATGATTTGTAAATACTTCTTTGGTTGTTGGATGCTTATAAATGGCAATGCAAATTATTAGTAGTGTTTGAGAAATGTTCTATAAGCGCTACCACTTAATTTCTGAGGCTGAGTATTGAACAGACTTGTAACCAGTGCCTATGAATAACAAAACCACAAAATGTATTTCAGACATATTGATGTGTAAATGCATAGATTTGTGTTGGTATCTTTCTAATAATATGACAAGTGTACAACATAGGTATCAATTTGCATATTTTTCAGTGAGAACTGTTAAAAAAACCATTTGCACTTAAAAAAAACTTCATGAATTTGCAGTATTTTAATGCATGCCGTACATTTCTGTGTAACCACTGAACTGTAGCTTTCCCTTTTCCCACTTTCTACTTTTTACTTTGTAGAAATCTTTGTGTAGCTTTCACATGTATTTTGTATCTTTGTTCTCTCAGGAGTAATAAATTCTAGACCGAGTTACACAAACTGGTTTTAAGCTCTGATTTTCTTCCTTATTTAAAAACAGTCCTTTCAGTCTTGGATTAAGAATTCTGATTGAAATTATCTTCTAATAACAAACAGATTAATAGATATGAACTAGCAATTACTGTGAGACAAAGTTGACAAACGTGTTTATTAATGATCAGATATCAGAGGGCAAATGCTGCCTTGGGATGCTGATGGGTCACATGTGAAATCCATGGCATTGACAAGGCAGATAAAACAGGAGATTTCTTTCTAATGGGTCATAACAGGAACTCCTGAAAGGAGAATCTCTTCTGTCTTTGGGTTCTTGGGCTAAACTTTACATTCATTACTTTCCTTCTTATTTTAAACTAAAGCAATTCTTCCCTGGTCTTTAAGAAAAGAGCTGGTGATCTCTGTTCATTCGATGTGAAGTAACCAATATAACAGCCTCTCTGGTAGTCTTGGGTAAGAAATTAAGGGTTGGATGGGTGCTGGAGACTGCATTACCCTTTCCATTCTCAGAAATGGGTCCTACGTAACAGTACTGTGAAGTCGTATCGAAGAACCATTGCAGAGGCTTGTCATGCTGTTACCTAGGTCTCATTGTGCTCTGGGGGCTAAAACTGTAGTTTTTCCAAAAGTCACTGTGTTCGCACATGGTCATGGACCATCATGAAAGAAAATGAAGCAGTTGAAAGACCTGTAGCAGTTCCCCTTTCAAATTATTCGTAATTTTCCACGGCAGATAACTAATACCCTACATACTTTAATGTTTTTACAGATACTAATTTTTATGTATTCCATCTGGTCTACTCTGCTTTCACAGGTGATTATGTTTTGTTTCTCTGTCATAATCACTTGTGAGAGACCTTTAAGTAATCAAACAAAATGATTTTTGAGAATTAAAAACCTCAAGTTCTTTTTTTTTTTTTTTTTTGAGAAATAGCAAAAAATCTGAAATAAAGGTCTAAATCACTTTCCTGTTTTGCTACAACATTTTTGCGTACAGTAACTGTTCTACACTCCTCTCCCATACAGGGGACTGTATTCTACAAAAGACCAGTGATTTTATGGAAAAAGTGTGGGCTGAAGCAAAACTTTTCTTTTTCCATGATTTCATGGAATTTGCATGGAAAAACTATCCAGAGATGTGCAGTAATTATAATAAAGACTGCTGAAAGCAATCTCCAGTCAAGAATCAATATTTCAAAGGACTAAATCATTAATACTGGTTGCTTTTTTAAGTGCTTTAATGGTTGTCCATTCATAATCTCCTATCAATGGTTTCTTGAATTGAAATGTTCGGATAAAAACATTAATGACTGCATAATATTAAAGTGGTCTATGGTCTTGGTTTCAAGTTGGTATAGAAGCAAATGACATGTAGGCTTTCACTGTGCACTAGGCTTTTATACATTGGGTTTATATATGCTGGGAAAAGGGGTGGGGGAGTGATGTAGCTGCAGGGGACAATTTGCTAACCACAATCTGGTGTAGCAAATCCAGGCCAATATCCATCCTTGTAATGGGCGATTCTTGAGGTTTTTGTTTTTTTTTCATTTAAAGGTCTAGAAAGCAAAATACAAATAATGGAAACCAGCAAAATACGAATAATGGAAACCAGCAAAATGAGGTTTGCATCGCTCAGAGCTATTGAGAACAGTTTTTCAGACACGGATCTTAACTTTCTTAAGTCAAATGTGTTTATACTGTAGTAATAGTTGGTCGTGAACTAAATATTAAATCAGCTTGCAACACAAGAATCATTACTGATTCTGGTTGTGTTTCTCATCAACAGCAAATGTCTTTATTTTAAGCCTGCTAGTTCTGGCAGACTTCCCACTTTAAAAATCAGGGGTTTCTGGAATCTAAAGACTAATTCTGAAATGCACTTACTTCATGTCTCTACAGATAATGCTGCTGGTACCCATCTGTGAAAGAAATAACCTAATTATTTTGTGGTGCAATTTGCTTGAAGTGATGCATTCCTTTTTGAAAGTGTTAAAATACTGATTTAATCTCTGGGGTTTTGCTTTTTTTTTAATTGCACGGTACAGTCAAGGTAATTTGAATGTTGTCCAGTTTTTCTTAGGGGGTTAGGTATGTTCATTACCCAAGTGAAAAATAGCTGTCAGGGGGAGAGGCAGTCTTTCAAACCTTTACTCCCCTCAAGAGCTGTGAATATCAAGCCAGGGGCTTTGCACCAAGTCATTTATTCAGTGATATTCCACTGGGGCCTGTGAGTTGTTCACTGTAATTGTTACCTCTACTACAAACTAGGTGGGCATTTAGGCTTGGTAGCAATTGGAGTACCATTTAACCCTTAGCGCAATTGCAGCAATCCAGACTGTAATGCACAGACAGTAGATTTGGTTCCATTAAACTGTTCTTCCATTATAAAGAAAAAAAATAAAAATCATCCCTTGTGTGTGTCCCCCCCCACTTTTTTTTTTTTTTTAACATTTAGGATGAGAAATGTTCTTAAAATGAAAGTACAGTGACAGTCAATGGAGTTATTGCTTGCCAAGAGGTAGTTTTTTTAGTAGATGTATAGACCAGATACAGCAATTTAGTCAAAGAGTTTATTCAAATCTCTTTTCTAATAGGGATATAATGGTATTGGTTAAGTAGAGAACCAGCTAGGGAAAATAAAGGCCTGGTGAACCCTCTGAAATTATACTTCAACAACATGACTGTGGAAGATAAAGGGTGAATTTAGACTACTTAAAGTTACATAACTTTTTCTGAAGCCACCAATTTGTTTCTGAAATAGAAGTACAATTGTATCCTCAAAATAAACTTGCTTCCTTTCCTATTGGAAAGAATCCTTTCAGAAATGGGATAGTTAGTACCAGTGCTAGGGTGGTTTTGCTTTGAGAGAGAAATTATGCAGAAATAAAAGGCAGGGTGGACTCCCAGAGCCTGGGGCTGGCTATTGTTACCAAAGACAAAAAAATAATTTCCCAACTGCTCTTTTTCATTATTCAGGGAGAGGATGCAGGGTGCTACAGGCAAGGAATAGAGAGCACATAACATCAGCTGTATTTCTGTGACTTCCACTTTTTTGACTGCCATACTTTTCATTTGTCAGGGTAATGAATTCCAAGCACAATAAACCATGTTATAGTTAAGGAGATTAAAAAAGTCATGTGTAGATAATAAAAAAAAAATCAAACCAGACATATATTTTAGAGACAGTCCAGTGGTGTTTCCAATGTAAATCAAGATAACAACAGAAAGGAAAACACGAAATAAAGTGTTAAGAAAAAGAAGGGATTATGTCTTAAAAGACATAAAAATAATGCAAATGGTTGTTTTTTAACAAGGCTGTTGTCCTGCAGTTAATTGCATCCTTACTGGTGCTGTGTAATTTTATAAAAGATAATTGGATTCTAGATCAATATAGAGAAGTCCTCGTGGGGATTCAGTAATACTGAGGCTGGAATCTGTTAATCCTCTTTCAATCAGAGCATGGTTAAATGGGAGAATTACATGTAGGACATGACGGAGATCAACAATGAACACAGGGGAAGGAGAGTTATGTGAAGAGTAGACAGCCGGGAAGCAAGGAAGGCCTTGAGGGATGATTATTTGAAGTGTAAGCTGCTTTCAGTCAGTCAGATATGTGTTGTAGAAAGAACAACAACTTTTATCACCAACTAGATAAAATGTTAGAAAAATTACAACTGCTCTTTGAGCCAAATGCGTATGGGCTAAAACCAGATCTATGCAAACACATGACTTGCATTTGGATGGTGAAATTAACTTAGTTAAATTATTAGTTGAAATGTAACCGGTAGCCCTGCTAAACCACATTTTCAGATTTCTAAATTGAAAAAGAGCATAAGGAAAGGCAGATTAAATTAAAACTGATTTGAGTAATTCAATCCTCTATTTTCCAACGTACTACTCTCACGAATAATTAAACCTGTTATTGCCAACTACTGATGGAAAAACAAAATGAATGTGGACAAGAAATGCTGGAAGATCACACTGAGGGCTGAATACTTGTAGACTTGCAGAGATGTCACGTCAGTGCTTGGAAAGCAGTCTAAAAATTGTTTCAGTTTTAGCAGTGGAGAAACAAAGTTTAAGCAAATTGGCTGGTGTTATTGAGGGCATGCGTGTCCGTCTGGATCAGAATTCAGAACTTTGCATTTTATCAGTTCTCGGGCTGCTCCTGGTTTACAATGAGGTTATGTGCAGTTCCCATCAGCAGCTGTTCCAGTGTCTATAAGAGGTCACTGCCCTCAGCACAGTTTGCCGTGTTTCCGTTTTTGCCTATACATGCCACTGGTGAGCAGCAGTAGTCCTACCAGCTCCCTCTCCTATGTAATATTCAGAATTTGTCTTTCTGAATAACATTTTGTGCTTTGTTCTTCTTATGAATGCTTTTGAGATGATTGTGATGAGAGAATTTCTATCCACCCTGTCTTTCTAAACTGAATGCTGCAAATGTATTCCAGAAATTTCCAGGACAAAAGTAAATAGGCAGGTAATGCTGAGTGTTGCTGCTTTGTAGAATAATCCACTTCCTAGCTTGCTGCCTTCACTGTCACTGAGTCAGATTTCAAGGCACTGAGCATATGCTGCAGTTCATGTTTCATCATGCAAGTGAAATATAGCTTATAAAGTAAAATTTCCTTTGAAAAGATTTAGCATAAACTGTAGGTAGGAATCTTTAATTCAATCCTGTTTCTCCTCAGTGTTGTATCAGTTAAGAGATAAAAGGAAGGAAACTATTAAAAGGAATTTAACCTACAGAATCCTAAATCTGAAATGTAAAGCATCCTTTTCCCTTCGGAAGCATAAATCAGTTTACAAACTTGCAAAGATTAAAAGGATTAACAGTACGACAGCCAGTGTGGAACTCATCCACCACTTTAAAGAATCCACATTTGAGAAGGCTTACGTTTTGAAGTACCGTTTCCCAGCAGTTTAGGACAGGAAGGGAGAAGTATCTTTTCCAGAGTGAAACTGCCAGAGTAGATGTATCTTAAGGAAAAGAGTTATTTGTACTGAAATATTTCCAGAACATTGAACACTCACTGCAGAAGTGACCATAGCAAAGCACTTTTTTAAGTCTCTTGTGAACAAATGGTCTCTCAGGCAACATATTATCATCTTAGAACATGTTGATGTATGGAATCAGAAATGAGAACAGTGTCTACCCAATATCCCGCATTACGGTATACACCGGCGTCTTAATTTTGAGGCCAAAAATGACTGGTTATATTTGGGTGTGTAAATAACAAATTTCAGGAGCTGATGAAAACTTTGGTGATTTCTTTTCACAAGAATTTTAAGTAATATGAAATAATAGAATCATAGGATCATAGAATAGTTTGGGTTAGAAGGAGCATTAAAGATCGTGTCGTTCCAACACCACTGCCACAGGCATGTACACCTTCCACTAGACAAGGCTTGTCTAAGTCCTGTCCAGCCTGGCCTTGAATACTGCCAGGGATACTTCAGATTCCTACCTGCTGTAAGTCAGCACAAAATGATTTAACTGGAGCTCATTCTTTTTAACTGAACCTTTCGGACATCAGACGTTGAACACCTGGGTTCAGTGGTATAGAAGTCAGCAGGGTATTCTTGTTATCTTTTGGTAGAACTGACCACCACCTAAACAGTAAACGGTTTTGACAAGAGAAGTAGGAGTTTTAGCAAAGGTAGAATGCTCAGTGAAGCCCTGAATCCATATGGAAGAGGTATCTGTCCATACGAAATTGTGTTTGGAAAATTATAGAATAGAATTTAACGTTTTGTCGTATATGAAATACACTGACTACAGACTTTGAAATATAGAGCTCACCTCTTACATGGATAGTTAAAAAGCATCTACTTGCTTTGATTGAAAAATAGTAAATTTGGTGAATGGAGCTATATTGGGTATTGCTTATTTTAATCTATAGGTGCTGAATTTCAGATCAGATTTAAATTATGCATTAAGAGGTGAATTATAACTAAGATTTGGCACATTGAAAATTAATCGATTATTAGATCCAATATCTATTATGGTACAGAAACATTAACATTGCAAGATATGATGGGTGGACCTTTAAATCCCAAACATCTGCATTAGAGTTATGTTTATTTGATCCTGTTCTCTAAATTTGACAGTTACTGCTCTTCCTGAAATTTCCAGGTGACTTTGTCTTTGCCTGGAATATGGCCAAATGCTCCCTTGGTCCTAAATAGGCAATGTCTTCCGATCTGGTACTCAGATCTTACTTAGAGCTTGACGAATATTTTATGCAAAAGCAGAAAAATCTCTTTGTCTTCCTCTGTGAAGACACTTTTGCATAATTATGATGTTAAATTCAGTGACCTTTAGAATAACATACAAAAACAAAATATCAGAAAAAGACAAATATTGGTAAAGCAAGTCAGGAGATGAGCCAAAACAGTGTCTGATCATTAACATTATGAAAGATGCAGACCACTGCACTTAGACTCCTAAGCAATCATTTAGCCACTTTGATTTAAAGACAGAAAGGATGAGATGCATCATCCCATCTTTAAACCAGCTGGAACATATTAATGGAATCAAATGCACAAGAAAATTCCCTTAGAGCTCTGTGGAATGCTGAGCAGGGGAGGTAAAGGTTACCAATAGACACGATGATGCTATTCCAGTCTGAAAGTTAATCTGGTCAACTAGTGCTCTCAGCACTGGTTTCCTTTCCCTTCTGGAGTTAGGTAGGACATTTAACAGATTAGATGTGGGAAAATGTAGTTCCTGACATGATTTGTGCAAGGCAAAGCAATCCACAGAGGTATCCATGGAAGTTTTCATCACTTCAGTGCATAAATATGGGAAGGGAAATTTTATTAGTGAAAGCTCTCAGCATGTTAGATGGTGCCGTGCATAGCTAAGTTTGCTCAAGTGTTACTCAAAAAGAGAATATGAGAAAGAAACCAGTGCAGAAGTGTAAGCATCATTTAAGCCTCATTATAAAGCTCCACTTAGTACATGCAAACCTTGAGTCTATTTTAAATCTTGTGGGATGCATTTATACACAAGGTATTCGGGGGAATTTCTCCTATTGCTTGTGCTGAACAGCCTTGCTTCATAAATGCTTTGTTTTCAAAAATGAGGAAAAAAAGGCACATGAAAGTATTCTTTTCAATGTAGTGCTACTCTTAAATCACCTTCCTTTTGGTGTAAATGAGCCAAGATCTTTTCTGCTCTGCCAGGAAGAGAGAAATCATTTTCATGGTATTGTCCTTTAGTAACTCCATAGTCTTTTGAACCAGAATCTTAGATAAGACCTTCTCTGTTGCTGTCCTGCCTCTAGTAGTAATTTATTAAGGTGCTTCAGAGGGATTGCTCCTGAAAACTGCATTAATGGAAAATAAGATGGATGTATTCGTCTTCAGATGGGCTTATGCCTTGTGAAGCCTTAGAGCTGACATTGGCTTTATTTTTGCTTTGTTCCCATTAGAAAACTTGCAAGCCCAGATGCTTCATGGCGTGACTCAGTGGCACCATAACTCCAAGCCTTAATGGCATTTATTATATTTAGCTGTATAAAGACTTAGCAACCAAATAAAAACAGGGATACTTACACCTTCCATAGCATTCCTTAGTAGGAGTTTCCATCTCTTTCATCTGTCATAGCCTGTTAATGCAGGCTGTATCTTTTGACTGTGGAAAGTGTTTCAGCTTAGTTCAAGTCAACAGAGCTCTGAGACCTGACACTACCAGCAAAGCTGTTTCTTTACATTGCATTTAGTAGAAGGACGTATTCTCAATACCAGCACAACTGGATGACTCACACTCTATCAGTGCAAACTATTTCTTGTGATTTATCATTAATTTGGCTTTTTAGAAATCAGTATCTCTTTTAAAATAACTTGAAAGAGATTCACTGGTCTTCAAAGGGCATAGAATAGTAGATTAAAGAGACCAAGAGTATAATTCTGTACATTGATGTTAAGATGAACAATTTGGAATAGAAAAATAGCATTTTACACTTCAGCCATTCAAAAAGCAGTTAAAGTTAATCTGATGTTCAGCTGCAGGAGGAAGATGTAAACACGAAGCATAATATAGCTCCATTAAATGTTAGCTGTAATTTAGTGGGTTGGAGTCGTGCTGGGCTAGCAGGGTTTTCTGCCTTCTCTCTGCTATTGCTCAGCTGATTGGTTTGGAGTTTGATCTAATTCCCATGGATGTGAAAAAAGGCAAGCATTACTGATGTGGAACATCCACATTATTAATGTGGGCTGCACTCTAGCCAGAGCACTAAAATAATATTGCACTACTTAAAATTTTAACTTGTTTTCATTAGATAGAAAGCTTGAACCCTTGAGAAGACCCTGGAGTGATTTGATTGAAACGGTTTGAAATTGCTTTTTTGTCCTTTCATTTGCATTTTTTCTCCTTTTCTGTATCAAAAAGTTCTTGATTATGATGATTGCACACTGAAATTTATTTTCCTTGAAAAAAAATCTGTACACAGCACTCTGTAGAACAAATGCAAATAAAACATTTCAAAGCAGGCTATGGCATTCAACCACATGAATCCCATGGGATTTGCGTGGCTAAATGTGCGAGTCAGGCATATTGGATAAGATGGTGTCTTTTAAAAGACTAGCTGATATACATGGAAAAAGAAGATTCAATGGAAGCCCTTACTCAGGTCTGCCTTTGTGCCTTGAAAGTGCCTCTTTCTTCTCTGATATCAGCTGGCCTAATAAAAGCAGTTCTCTCTCCCTGAAAATTTTGCCCCTTTTTATATCATTATATAAATGTATACAGTTGAGGGGGCACCTCAACTGCGGGAATCATGTTGATAACCTGATGTGAACCATGGCATCGGCTCATGCTTCAGTCTTCTTGTTTTGTTGCCTGTTGAAACAGGCAAACCAGCTTCACCCTCATTTGCTGTAACAAGTGCCTAGCAGTTTGCAGCATCACACCTAATGCAAAACTAGCTTTTGTGGAGCTCAAGGTTTTAATCTAGGTTTAACTTGGCATCATAATGAGTTTGCATGAGTAGATCTAGAGAATAGACTGCCCAAATCCTAACAACTGTGATTTTAGAGGCACTGTATCAAGAAAAAATCTAAAGGTTAAAAAAGTCATGCATAACTTTGGTATTTCTTTAATGTTTAACATCCTTCAGCAGATTAAGTTGTTTCTTTTTTTCTTGTCCTGTAAACCATGGCCCATAATTTCTTGGTTGCGGTTCAGGACAGTGAGCTGCAACTTCAAACTATCCTTTCTTAGTCTCATAGAGAATTAATCTCTAGCCAAGTGAAAATAAGATCTCAGCAGGAGTCAGAAGCCAGTTCAAGTGAAGGAACATGTCTTGTTTTGCCCTGGTGGAAGCCCTATATTCTCCTCTTTCACCTTTGGGTTTGCTGGTGGAAGGGTTTTTTTGTTCTAGAGCTGTACAAATTCTTACTAAGTTGCTATTTTTAATGCAGTTTTTTAGAAACCTCTGAAAAAAAAGGTAAGTTAAGAGAGATACGAAGTAATGTTTTACATTTATCTTTGAGGTCAACTGTTTATTTACCTGCTTCATACATCAGTAAGACTGCTTGATGGAGTGGAGAAATGTCCCACCTGACTATCTACCATTGGGACCTCAGAGGAGGTTGCAATATTGAAAACTGCTAAAACCAGAGGGTACATAACACTTTTGTCTTGTGTTTTTTGTTCTTAATTCTTCTGTTAGGTGCAAACCACAGAAAGAAGAAAGATTCACAAGGGACTTCAGGAAACTCTTGTGAGCAGACGTCTCACAAAGCAAAGTCCAGCAGAAGCTTTAGTCCTCCTGCTGCAAGAGGCAACCCTGGAACGGAGCTCCCTGTGAACAGGATAATAGATGTGGACGGAATCAAGCTGGAAGACGCTGGCACACGCTCCTGTGATGATTCTGAAGGGAACCTCAGCTTTGAAGGTTACATCTCTGAACTGAGGTCTTGCCAAGGGAGGATGAGGACTGGAGTTTATAGGACCTCAGACCTTCCCTCTCTGATTACTGTCAAGAGTGAGAAGAATAGGGGCACTGAGAATCAGTATAAAGCTACTTTTGTTTAAGTCTCTGGTTTTAATTAAAGAGTTCTGGTATTTTCCTTGGCATTGGCAGCAATGGAGATATGCCTTAGAGACATGTTTCTGCAAGTTATAAGTTGTTTTCAGTACCCGGTTGCCTTCAACAAGCCTGCCAGACCATCTCTTCTGATACGAGTCAGAACGTATAGAATGAACAAATCGTATTTCAAGGAAACTGTTGAGTTGTTTGGGTTTGTTCTGTTACGGTTTCTATACGATTTTCCTGGGGATGATTCCACTGCACAGTGCAATTAAGATGATGATTTCTACCCCTACCCTTCTTGTCTTTAATAAAGGCAAACTAACTTTAAATTCCCCTACCCAAAACTTTTATTTAAGGTAATTTCACTTTAATCTTCTAGTGCTTTTTTAACTTGTCTGCAGGATTCCCTGTGTGTCCGTAGGCTTTTGAAGTAAAATCAGTTACTGGTCTAAAAAGATTAGGATTACTTTCTTACTATCTTCTTCTCTGTTTCATCACATTTGGGAAGAGGTCCAGGTGGAATTCAGTCTTGTCTTATGTACTGCCTGGAAGGATATGTGCAATAAGACCATTGTTCTACAAGCAGTAAGAAGCAAAAACCCCCCTGTGAATTTCCTCTGCTGGAAATAATAGCTGCTTTTGTATCCAGCACTGGTGACATTCTCATACCAGAAATGTATATACTAATTACACAGTGGTGGGAGGGTCACTGGTTCCCTCCTCATCACTGCTCTTTGTGTCTTTGAGCTTTGGGGAAAGGTGGATTTTGACATTGCTCTTTTGCTAAGCGGTTAAGCACACCTCATTCTTGTTGTCAATTCTAGTTTCAGTTATCTTCTAGCCCTGGGGGAGTTTTGAGAAAGAAAGAAAAAAACCATCAAGACTACTGAACACGTTGCTTTTGCCACCCGCTCTTTTCCTCCTTTTCTGTTTCTTCAGAAGACATTATGGGTCTGGACATGCAAAAGGGGTCATGAAGGAATGAGAGCACTGGGCCTCTGCTCATCAATGTGAAACAGTACCGAGTGTATATATTGAGACCTTCTCGTGGTTCACTGCTTTGAAATAATTAAAACATCATAGATCCTAGACTGCAGATCCACACAGGCAGTAAGTTTAAAGCATCACAGTAGCTATTCATTAACTTCTCTTTTTTGCTCCTCATGCACACCAAGAATCATGAATTTCCTGAATAACCGAAGATAGCGGAGGCGGTCACTCAGTTTCTTAAACTCAAATCTGTAAGATGAAAGAAAAGTACACGAAAGTTCATGATTTTGTAACACGAAAGTAAGATTCCTAAAGCTTAAGCATTATACATCCAATACGCCAGTGATGTAAATGGACCCAAGACCTATTAGTTTAATACTTTAATTCTTTCCTACCAATATGTGATTTTGCTCTTAATATTAAGGAAAATCCTTGTTAACATTGGGCTCAACTCAGTGTGTGACTGAATGAGGATGTATGCTGTGAAAATAGCTGTTCTTCCTAAAACTTGCAAGATTAAAACTAATTCGACAGTCATGCTAGAATCAAGTGGTGTAATGATACTAGCGACTGGGGGAAACACAGCAGGCAGAACCAGGGATGAGTAAACAGGCATGGAGACTGATGTAGCTGCGTAACATGCTGTAAGGAACTGGACTGTTAAAATACAGCCCTAGTATACCCCTGCACTCTGACTCTGCCTGTGGTGAGGATAAAGGGAGAAAGCTTCTATACTGATCCATAGGATATGTTGTTTTGTATTGTCCTATACATCGTCTGTGTGGGACACAACGTAGCAAAACAGTCATTGCCCAACAATATGAAAATATTTAAGTATCTGTGTATTTTTAAAATGCTTTTCCCAACTTTTTAACTTTTTGGGGTAGTATTTTGCTAATAATTGTCCATAAAAGGGTATTTCTTTGCACAGATAAATGGCCACAATCTTTTTCTATCTTCTGGAAAATCAATAGCTTGGTCTTAATCAAGACCAACATTACACCAGTCAAACTAAGAGCGGGCTTTTGGACCTGTGATAGATGCTCTTTGCACTTTTTGTGTGTCTTGGGAAATAAAATCCTAGCATACAGATAAAAGCTTAAAATTCAAATACAATCATTGCAGTCTCTATTAATCTCTGGTCAGTCTTTGAGATGAAATGAGGTTGCTTGTCTTGCATTGTGCAAGTGCACTTAAAAGACTTTTAGTGAGCAATACAGAGTTCTTCAGCTGGAAAAAGAGACAGCTGAGGGGAGATAAAGTAAAGGCTGGACAGCCCTGAGTGCCATGGAAAGGGTGGATAGAGACTGATTGCCATATTTTTTCCCAATACAAGAACTAGGGGCCACCAGGTGAAGCTAGTAAAAGTCAGGTTCAAATCAAAGAGCTGGATCTTCACCTTCTGTTTCCACAAGCTGTGGTGCTCAGGAAAGAAAAAAAACATACAAAAATGCTGGGTTTTGGTTTCTGGGAGCAGCAAACTGGGTTTGACTGTTTCAAGGATTCAGAGGGAATTTGACAGCATGGGAGAGTCAAGCTGTGTGCAGGAAAACGAAGGATGTGAAAGAATGGAGTTTTCTTTAACATGGGGAAAAATCTTGGCACAATGCCTGGAAATCCTGGAAACAAAGGGACATGGGAAAAGCTGTTCCCCTCCCCACTGCACTGCCATGGCAGTTATTGGCATATTGTTTAAAAGAATAACTTCTTAACTAGGACTTATGGAGATTAATTCCTAGACCTAGAAATAATTAATAATATTAGCTCTTCTCTTCAGTCTCTGGCAGAATGTAATATCTAAACCTGCTGGAATCAGTTGCCACAGATCACGGAGTTAATAAAGATGAATGTGGACAGCCTGTCTCTGGCTGCTGTTTTCCAAGATTTTACTAAGGATGTTGTCCAGTTTTAATCACTGTGTGACTTCAACATCATAATATGATTTTAAGTTGCCTCATTATACTGTGATTTCCACTACTAATAAAATCCACTTGCCATTAAAAAAGCAGCCCAATTGAAGTGCTACTCGATAGCTTCACCCTTTATCTCGCCAGCCAGCTCCTAAATATAACCAGATTTTATGTGACTTTCTCTTTTACTTCTCCCAGTTTTCCCCTGTTAAAACTCTGATTGTACAGCGAATTACTGTTATGTCTCCTTAATCCCACGCTGATAAATAGAAGGGGAATTCAGTCTCCCCATCCTTTTATGTGGAAGAGAGGGATCCACTGACCTATATCAGTACTCAGATCTGAAACTGTAACAACCAGTGGTACAAAAAACCCAACCCCTACACTTAGAAAAACCTGCAGCATTCTTAATCTTACTGAATGTACCGGTTGTCTTCTATTTCCCCTGTTGTCATGGTATCTGATTTTCAAATGGTAGTGGTTTCAGCTTCATGGGCTACAGAACATAAATTGCAGTTTTGTTGTTTTTGTTTTAAAGGCTCTGTGAAGAACAGAAAATATCCATGTAGGCCAACTTGCAATGGGACTTCCCCTTTAGTATTACTCCAGCAGTGTGCCTTGTCAACAAATCTGTGATATTGCACACATGCAAAACAAACCACTGTGCAATTTAGCTCTAGGGGACTGCGTGACAGATAACCAATGTTTTCTGAAATCACATAAACAAGCTTTGCAAAGAGACTTTGCAAGAGATTTACTGCTCTGTGGGAAGCAGCCAGTACCTGGCTGTACCATGTCCTTTCTCATGCCCCTGAAGTCTTCTGGGGGATATTTAGTGTCATTCAAGGATGCTGGGTCCTTCATGTACTACTTCTCTGCCTGAAAGTTTTGGCCTCTTGCCTTTGCTGCAGTGTGTGTTGCTTTATTGCTCCTTCTCTGATGCTGGAATGTACTGGTGCTAACACAAAACTGTTAAAAGACGCGGCTCAGCCAGTAGTCTTGTTCATTGTAGCAGAGATAATCAGGACTTACTTATTTGGATTTTTGGGAAGTAGCCTGATTTCACCACAAAACCAGTAGTTGTTTCTCAGCAGTGGTGCTACTGCTCACCCCAGACCTCTCCAGCACAGTGAATGTTGTCATTTACATTGGTCTCCCCTGAGGTAGTCGGTACCTGGGAGGCCTGGGGATGTGCAGTAACGTGCTGTGGCATCTGTGACGCGAACACCCAGAGGCATCTTTTCACAGTTTCTCCAAGGTTTTGAAAAGATTCCAAGGGCTTAATTGGACAAAAGCAAAGGCCAGGGCCCAATGGCAGGCCCTTATCAAGTGGTGTGAGAAGCCAAAACTCTTTGTGGTCCAAGGCACTTCTAACTCCCAACCACAGCTCATTGTGTTTGGTTTAGAAACAACCGTATGTTCTGCATCAACAGGCAGGTTTCCAAGCTCCGTGTGATTGTAGCAAGCCCGTGTGACAATGGTGTTGCTCTGTGGATAATGTGGGTGCAGCAAAAAACAAGTGGCCCATTCAACTTCTCTCCGCCTGTGCTCTTGAACAGCATCCCAGCTTAGCATCATAGGGTACTGAACCCTAATCCAATGCCAATTAAAACACAGGAAAAGCTTTCATTGATCTTACTGAAATGTTTCCCTACTGTAGACCAGCTGTCACTCTTAACCAGGTTACTCTTGATTTCTTTCAGAAGACCTTTATCTTCTGAGAAGTGCTGGATGATCAGGTGTCTGCAAGTCTTGCCTGCACTACACTAAATGTTAACAAATCCAATCCGTTACACATGACCCAACATGTTTTCTGAGTTGTTTGTGAAGAAGATAAGGAAAGAGAATACTTTATATTTTTTCATCTCAAGGGATCATTCTGTTGTAGAGTTTAAAATGTTCTTGTACAGAATTTTATTTGTATTCTTGTCTTATTTGTGGTTTTGTCCTTAGATGTCTGACTTTCTAATATGAAAATGCACATTGGGTTTATTTCTCATGCCTTGTCTTGATTGAGAAATCCTGTACTGCACAATAATGTTTATAGAATCTTAAGTGTGTTAAACTCATTTAAAATGTTAATTGTCTATGTAGTAAGTAAATAATTTATACCACTGGAACTGATGAAGTTTCATTGATATTTGATTTCAGTGTAGGGAAAAGATGTGGTCTAGATTGAGGTGTCCCTGCCCATGGCAGGGGGGTTGGAACTAGATGATCTTAAGGTCCTTTCCAGCCCTGACCATTCTGATTCTATGATTCTATGAACCTGCTGCCATTTGGACATTACCGCTTCAATGGAAGTATGAGACAGGGTGAAGCTTGCCTGCATTTTATTAGATTTTGCAAAGATATCTCCTTAAACCTCGCTTACATGAAGAAATTCCTTTAAAAAGAAGATTGTTAAGAATTTCTGCCAAATATTTATATACCCATAAATGGCTTATCCTCTGGAATTTAATAATAGTGGGTTAGGTTTTTAGCCTTTAATTAATTCCTTTTGCTCTATTCTAGCAACACAAAGGGATTGCAAACCTGAGGTAAGGCAGTAGCTGAATGTTTTCCAGGTGCAGTATAATCCTCTCTGGCTCGCCTTCTGAATAGTCTGGGTGGGTTGTCCAGTTTGGCGGTTTCTGAGTGGACAAATGCATCAGAACTGCTCTGCCTTTGCAGCAGGCACTGATAAAGTATACAAATGCTCTGTTTGACAGAAAGCGAGAGTAGAAAAAAGTGGGGGGCCTGGTGATTCAGTGTCTGTGGGCACTAACCAGAATACAATAACACAATGGTCCTGAAACCATTCCCTTCTCATTCACCATCCTCGTCTGTTCTTTGAGTGCTCTGATCCAGAGCAAAGGGGCATTCAGAGGTTTAAGTGCCAATAGCAGAATGTAGCTACTGATGGGAATGGGATGAAACATAACTTTTCTAAGTCTCTGCCAACACTGTATTGCTCCCCATGATAATCTTGTACCAGTTCCCAGTGATAATGCTGAATCCCACTTTTGCAGGCACTCCAGAGCATTTCCAAGTGCTCATAGTCTGCAGCATCAAGGCAAGTAGGAGGCCTATAAGGATGCTGGGGAGGGACTCTTCATCAGGGACTGTAATGATAGGACAAGGGGTAACAGGTTAAAACTTAAACAGGGGAAGTTTAGACTGGGTATAAGGAAGAAGTTCTTTACTGTAAGGGTGGTGAGGCACTGGAATGGGTTGCCCAAGGAAGTTGTGAATGCTCCATCCCTGGCAGCGTTCAAGGCCAGGCTGGACAGAGCCTTGGGTGGCATGGTTTAGTGTGAGGTGTCCCTGTCCATGGCAGGGGGGTTGCAACTTGATAATCTTAAGGTCCTTTCCAACCCTAACTATTCTATGGTTCTGAGTACTGTAATGACCACTTGCCCACCTCACTGTAAAAGGCCAAGACATCCTGATTTTGGAAATGGATTCTTGAATACTTTGTGCCTGCTTTGGCAGGATGCACCAACCTGTGCCTTGTTTGATTTTCTGCCTGCAAAGATTTGCTCACAATCTCAAAACAGTAGATGACTTCGTTGCTGTACGTCTTTAAGCCTCAATTCCAGATCAGGCTGATAAAGAAAGGAAAGACCAGCTAGAAGTTCATTTAATTAAAGACTTGGAGTTGCATAGTCTTCGACCAGGGCACAAAAATGAAACTAATGCTTCTCCCCATTCCTGAGAGAAGTATCTGGGGTCTGCCTTGATGATCTGAGTCTTTCCTGGAAAGATGAAAACATGTGATGAGTGGAAGCTACCCTTTAATTATTATTGTCCCTCATTTATAGACATGTACAAACATCCTTTTCTGTAACTATTTGCTGGTATTTACCAGTATACAAACAGCATGAACTCAAATATCAATAATATCTACATAGCTGCAACCTCTTCCATGCTTTAAAAGTTTCCAGAGTCAATTCTATGGCCAGGATGAGACAATGCCTGGCTGAGATCAGCCCTCTGTATGCAAAACAGTTAGCTGAAACTTGTTTGCAACAGGGAGCTAATCGGTGCTGGTGGGCACGTATCTGTGATCTTGTGCTTGCTCATTTGAGTGTTGAGTAAAATGTGTGTGTGTATTGGAAAAACCAGAGCAACACATGCTGCAGCTTCACTCCATGGTGAGGAGGGGAAAGCACATGCAGGCAGATGTTCGTCTTCCTGTTGGAAGGTGCTGATGGGTAACACACTGAGCTGCTTCAGTCTCCTGGAGAGTGCTGGTTCTCCCATTACATCTTGCCTGGGTATTTTCTATGCTCCTGTGGAAAAGGGACACATACAGAGGGATGAGATTTTGCTGTTATTCATTGCAATGGTATCAGCTTATACCATGAAAGGACTTACCCTGCAGTGCAATAAGATGTAATTTTCCTTGCTAGACAGCTGTGAAATTAACAGCATTGGTCCTCAAGTGAGCAAAAGAAAGTCTGCTTTAATTCAAAATAGATTTAACAGAACTGATCTGAAAATCATGATTTTTCTTTTAGGAGAACCCAGTTTGGATCTTCTTGCCTTACTTTAGGTGTCTATTCCAAAGCTGCCTTTGTGTTCTGAACACAGGTATTACTTTATATATATGTTAGAGATATAGTTAATACTGTCTATGGATATAAAGATTTAATTGTTTAATACTGTCCATGCATATAAAGAATGATTTGCTTCGTCCTTGAGTTGAAACATACTTTTGGACAGGCAACTCATACCTTGGATTTCACTCTTCAGTGTTTTCTAGGTCTCCATTAATTACACTGAGAGCCCTGATACCTACCTCAGATGTAAATTCATATGCAGGAGGTCCCTGAAGTTAGGTGGGGTGACTCTGATCTGCCAGTTTCTCCTGATGCGTGAACAATGTAAGTCAGTGACAGCTCAGATTGTTTCTGCAGCAATTACACAGAGCAGCAATTACATTTCTGCAGCAATTGCAAGGAGGTACAGGGAAGTGGGGGGGAAGAGAGAGAAGGAAATACAGTTGGCCACACTGTGTAATCTTCAGCCTAAGCCTGCTCTTGAGGCCAGCAGTGGGGTAGGGAGTGGTACACAGATCACTTCTGAAGCCAGGATTTGTGCAGTGAGGAGAGGGCTGTTCACCAGGATGGACTCAGGTTCTTCCTGGGACATCTCTGCCTGCCTCACTATTGGGAGTGTGGGAAAAAGGGCCTTTAGGTTTTGTCAGGGACAGAATTCCTATCGATTTGCTGAAAAAAAATGTGCAGCAGTGTCCAACAGGATGGGACCATGGGCAGATGAGAGCAGAGGGAGGTAATAGAGGAAGCCTTCAGCAGCGGGGCTTTTGTATGCAGTGAGAGGGGAGCCCTGGTAAAGGACATCCATGTTCCTACATCCAGGAGGCAAACATATTTCTCTGCCTACTGGTCACATTACCAGCTCTCACAAACACCCCTAAGGCAGTGGACTGAGCTCCAAGGGTTCTGCTTCAGCAGGGAGATGGAGAGGAGAAGCCCGAGGAGTCCCTTAGAGGTTTGTCACCAGATTTGTAATGCAAAAACCCCAGGGAAAGGCTAGGCAAACACTGTGGTAGATTAGCAGGTTGACAATACAGGTTGGTAAATCTCAGGTGAGTATCCTTATGACGATATTGCAACATCCAGTGTCCAAGCATCCCTGCCTGCCCTGGGCAGCTGCTGCAGTGACAGCAAGTGATGGGAGTGCTCCCTGTGCAGGGTGCAGCTTTAGCAGAGGGCACCTCATTGTGTGTCTTCTCCTGGTCACCATGGTCAAAAGGCTGATCAATGGGTGTCACTTGGCACTTCAACCCTTGGCATATGGGTTACCCGTGAAGCAGAAAGTGAACATTTAATGAGACATCTGGTTCCCATACATATATATACATGAAAAAAAAAAAGTATATATGTAAGTGTGTGTATATATATATGTATATATATATATATAGGTTTCCAAACAGGATATTATTAGGGCTGCAATCAGAATCATTACAGCACCGTTTGCGAACTCTGCTCTCCACCCTGGAAATAACCCTGAAGTCAAGGCAGGCTGTGGGGCTCTCGTCCTTCCTGTGGGGATGTCTCTTCCCTGTTAGTGCTTTTTCCCACTTCTAAAAGGAAGACTTCAGCTGCCTTCAGCTGCAGCAGTGGAGCCACCTTCCCTCACACCTGCCTGACTTACAGACCACTTTAAAGTAAGCCATGGGGGCGTCTAATATGCTAATGAAGAAAGTGGGTGGAATAGCAGGAATTTGAGCACAGCTAAAAATGTACATGCCTAACAATTGCAAATCAGCCTGTGCTGAAGTTACCTAAATGGGTTGGCATCAGTGGAAGGTGGGTGCCTCTACACCTCTTCTTGTCAGTTTTCAGTGAGTACACGGCTAAAAAAGAAGTCATACGCCTCTGTATACGGGCCTACTGTTTCAGCCAGGGTTATCGGCAAGGGTTTATACCCAAGCCCCTGAGAAATGCAGTTACCTACTTCCCACTCTTATTCGTACGGTAGGAGGAACAGTCTCTTCATGCAAACACATCCTAGACTGGTTGCAGGCATAGTATTCTAGATATGTCATGACATCTGGGCATATGAACTAAGTACGATCTTGAAATGGACTTCTAAAATCTCAGGTAGTTTTTGCAACTAGATCCACGTCTGAGGTGTGTACAGGAAGGTTCTGCATATTGTGGCTCGTAGCAGAGCTTTAAACCACTCACAGATTTGTGTGTTTAGGGGTATAAAATCACAATCTGGTTTTGTTTCTGTAGCTCACGCCCAGCTCTTCCATTGCTACTTTTATATGGTTTGATTTTTCAGATCAGAACTAAAGTTCTCTGGATGCATGAGAGAAATATTTGTAAGCACAGGTGCAGGTATATACCTGCAACTGCAGCGGCTGAATTGGGCTGAAAATGTGATTTCACAGAGAAGAAAGCATGAAGCCATTACAAAATCAGTGCACACAATAGTGGTCAATAGAAAAGAGTGAAATGACAGGCAGGATGTTGTCTGATACTGCATCCTGACAGGGCAAAGCCACCCATACCAATGGGAAAAAGTATACAAGAAGTCATGCTCACAGAGTTGCAGCCTCATCAGTATGTTACATTCTTCTTCAATGTATAATGTAAATGTTATGAGGAAAGACTGGTGCAAGAGTGGATGAAATGGAACGACTTCTACATGGAAAGTGTGGACAAAAGGGGGAAAGTCCTCCTAGGACTGCTGATATCAGAGGGGGGATACCTCAGGGTTTTGCTGCTTTTGCAGAGCCTGTTTGGAAGGCTGGACCTTCTGGGTGCTGCACTATCGAGGGTCCTGTGCCCGCTCCTGCAGGACACTGGCCATGAGGACAGGCTGTGAAGCTCTAGGCCAGGGAAGGGAGATGAGTACAGCAGCCCTCTGAATGGGGAGGGACTGACAAGCTCTGATACTTTCGGGTTAATCTGAGTGCGGACATGGTGGTGTGGAAAGAGAAGACGCAAGACCAAAGAGGCCATTTCTAGGGAGCAGTAGTGAGATAAGAGTAGAACTGGCAGATAAGCACCAGAATGTGGGGTTTGGTGAAGAAGGATGTTTAACACCAAGGAGGAGAAAATCCAGGAGTCCAGGGACAGATCCATCTCCACGGGGAGCTGTGATGGTAGCATGGAGGTTTGCAGAGCTGCCAAAGGAGGGTCTTGAGCCCTGCAGAAGGCAGAAGGAAGATCCAATAAAGCCACACTGCCTCAGGCTCGAAAAGAAGACATTCACTTTGCTGCTCTGCAGTAGTGAGGCAGTGGAGGCTGCTAGCAAGGCTGTGAGCCAGGATGGGGCATCCACAGCCAACATATTGGGGGAGGAGGGAGGGATGGAGGCAATGAGGGATAGAAATGAAAAGAATGACATGATGGATCTGAGAACACTTTCGGTCCCTGGAGACAAGAGAAAGGAAATCAGTGCAGAAACCCCAGAGCTGTGAGCTTGCGGGTGAGGGAAGCCAGGAGAGCTGCTGGAGGTGCCGGAGGAGTGTGGGAGGTGAGAGGAGTGAGGAGGAGGAGTAAACATTTGGGTGAAGGCGTATCTTTCTGTCCCAGGATTATGTGCTAAGCACAGCAGCGCCAAACCCATGTTTGCTGGATCCCAGCTGCCCAGCAACCAGCCTCCTGCAGCTGCACTTCTCTGGCCTCTCTGCCTCTAGGCGAGCAGAGGACGGTTTGTAGAAGGATTTATTTGTTCTGCTGTGGTGTGGCAGAGGTTATGCGCAGCTTGGGGACTGCCGAGATTATCAGCAAAGTCTGGTGCAGGAGAGGAGGGACCGGCACTCCGATCCAGAGAGGGAAGCCAAAACCATGTTGATTTATTCCCCTGGGATTTCTGAAGCTACCATGGAGAGGAGGGGGTGTTTGCAGTTGCAGTGTGGCTATGTGGAAAGCTGTGTGCTACAGTGTTTAAGGCCCATATGAATAACGCAACTTTTCAGTTTGATTTGAGCCAAAGCTTTTCTTTTTTCTTGCTGAAATAAGCAAACAAGTGAAATGGTCTCAACTTTTTTTTACTTTGCACACGGCTTCAGCGAGAGGAATGCAATGGCTTTTCTCTAGGCACCACTCCAGAACAGAGAAAGGGAGGTGGAAGGCTCACTTCTTGGCCAGTGGTGAATACTCTGGTTTTGGATGTGACTAGATTGAGTTTGCACCATTTCCAGAGACAGATGTGACCTGTGCTCTCCAGTGTCAGGGCAGCTCTGAGCATTAGGTGTTAGAGTGAAGGGGAAAAGTTCCTCATGCACTCCATGCTTGTCATTAGACTTAGAGCCCGTAAGTATTAGCCTCAGTTCTGCTGATTAGGATAGTCACTAGTTAATGGAGACGCTGAGGTTTGGTAACAGCTCCCTGGACGAGGCAATAGGAAAGATCTCAGGCAACAGAGATGAAGAGAATCCTACCTGACAATGACAACAAGGTCTTCAGCATCATTTCCAGGTCCCCCAGAAGAAAAGATTAGGGAGGATCTGTGTGTCAGTCTCATGTTGGCACTGAGTCCCTTGCTAATACACCAGGAGCTGAATTGCCACGCATGATCACTTGTGTCCTACCCCTTCCTGAAAGATAAATAAATTGTTTTCTTTTTCACACTAGAAATACTTCTAATTACTTTTAGTTCAGGTGCACTCGTCAGGTGGTATAAAGGTCTTGGTCACTGAACACTTGTAGAAACTTCAGATCTAGTGTTAGTTCCTTGTGCCAATGGTGCTGTAGTCTGCATTTCTCTTTTATCCAGGAAGATGGGTTTGGGCTTCATAACTATAACGGCAACTGAAGCCTGGAAATCTGATCATCTCAGGAGGCAAAACCACCCTGTTATTTGGTTGTCATGTGTTACATTCACAGAGGAAGAACCTGGCTTTGAAAGAAGTAAACCTTATTACCTTATTGCTATGTTAAAGCCTAAAAGTTTGCAAAAGTACACGGGAGAATAAATCATTAAAGTTTTCTTCAGTTTTGTGGTATCTGAGTGGCAGATTTCTCAGGAACATTTACAATGGTCAGGAAATGTAAAAATGGAGAACGCATGAACATGCAGTCATGGGATAACCCTCCCCCTGGCTGCTGGGTAGCTGGTACCC
The DNA here is from genome assembly GCF_037157495.1 of Lathamus discolor. Lineage (NCBI taxonomy): Eukaryota > Metazoa > Chordata > Aves > Psittaciformes > Psittacidae > Lathamus > Lathamus discolor. Next base: position 155,553,275 of record NC_088884.1, on the reverse strand, counting down.
GGCAATGAATACAAATGGACATATGAGTGTTTAAACTTGTCTTTTCCACTTCTGTCTAGTAAACTAATTGATGAAAGAAAAAAAGGGCAATTTTATTATTTCATATTTGTGGCTAACAGTTAATTAAGTTTTTGTTGATATTTAATGATTCAGGTTGGTTGTTAATATTGTTTCATTACTACTAAGTAGCTCAGAGTCTGGGCTCAGTATGTGCCTTTATTAATTATTGTTAAGTTTAAAGAAATTAAATGTGGGAAGTGAGGAAAAGGCAGCATTCCCTGAAGCAAGATTCCTGTCTCTTTCTCATCATTTGTTGTGTGTTTATTTGCCTTTTCTTTTTCCCATGTTGATGTCAATATAGAAGGAAAAATGATTGCTGAAATTGAGGGGTTTTAGTCTTTGATACATAAGGATTAGAGCCTGTAAACACACTAAAGACTTCCTAGTCTTATTTTGAAACCTTTCATTGACTTCAACACTAGCAGAATCTGGCTTCAACGACGTTTGGATTATGTGCGCTCCACAGGAGATGTTTACTATTGTGTGCAGCAAAGTTAAGAATCAAAATGTGCCTTGCTTTGAAAGGAAAAGGGAATTTTCTTGGAAAACAAGAACCAGACTCTAGCGGCAGTTTCACTGGTGAGATGAATTGTGGCACAGGGTCCAGGCCTTAGAGCTGCCAAATATTCATCACCCCAAAGCCAGGTCTTTCCTCTAGCTGCTATTTCCGGATTTCCTCTCTTTTATATATATATATATATATATATACACACACACATTTATTTTTTAATTTTTATTTAATATTTTACATATCCTCATTTGAAATGGGCACTAAATGAAGTTTAAAATCTAAGGCTAGGGACTTTATCTTGAATGCCATGTGGATTCTTTCTTGTTATGATATTTGCTCCATATACCCCTGACTCTCTTCCCCCTCTATGGAAAGCTTCTTTTAGTACTCTGGAAATAATGGGTCACAGGTGGATTAACTTGAGGAGGTTAAGGAGAGCAGCTCTGTGGCCTTATTGACTCAAGCTGTGGGATGATGGCTTTGGCAGAGTCCTGGGTCTCTCAGGCTGTTAGGTTCTTTGCTGCAGCAATACAAACCAAACAGCATCTTTCTACAACAGAAGGCATTTCTCTCATGGTAGGCATCCCCAGAGGTCTTAACAACATGTAATCCGGTGATATCTTGATTGTGAGGGTGGCTCTTTGGTCTTTGGTAGAGGGCTGCTGCAGGCATGGACCATGGATGCTCTGTGTGCTGTGGAGGTGGCTGGCTGTTTGCAGTGGTTTTGCCTTTGTCTCTGGTTAGTCCATTCCTGAAGTCAAGCGTGATTTCTGTTAGCCATCTGAGCAGCAGTAATTGTGGCACCAGTGCACATGATTCTTGCATCTCAGCTCTCTTTGCCCAGGTTTGCTCCCCATGCACACTTCTGCTGCTCATAGCCAAAAGCTTCATGATGACACACAAATATCTGTAGCAAAGACCTTATTCTTCATATCTATGAACATTCAAGTGCCCGAAATTCTGTGAATTTTAAAAGAACTCAGTATCAAAACTGATTCTTCGTTTTTCTGAGTAGTTTCTTGCCAATGAGATGTGATGTTTTTCAAAAAATATGTGACATACTTTGTAATTACTGGTTCTAAGAAAAGCCTGATGAAGGCAGGCAGGCAAACTTTCTCCTTGTTATAAATAGCCCAAAGAATCACTGATCACTTAACACAGTTTACAAAAAAACACACCTCAGATTCTGTCTCCTCTCTATGACCTGTTCAGACACCTCTCTGCTGACCCAGTGCAGGCAGCCTACACGTAGCGGTTAGGGTCTTTTAATGATTCATATCTGTCTGAGCCCTGAAATCACTGTTTGGTCATTATTCAGACTTTACTCAGGGGTAATTCCCATTGCCTGGTGGTGCATCTCTGGCAGCTGTTGCAGCTCCTGGCTTTGATGTGTTTTCCTTTTGCTTTGTGACAGCACCATCCTTTCTGCTGCAGTGACTCCTGGTACTGGTGTTTCCTTTTTCTTATGTTGAGGAATTGGTTTGAGCTAAAGGCTTAAGATTTGTGACTCCTCAGAAAGACATTCTGCAGCTCCTGCTTGTAGCTCAATGACTACAAACTACAGCAACCAGGAGCAGATACATGAACAAAGAATGAATTCTTGCTTTTCCTCTTTCTTATTTTAAGGTATGGGAAAATGCTCTCCTACAGCCTTCCTTGGTCAACACAGAAATGCAATGTTTCTGGTCATGGTAGTGGATGGGTTTGAAGTGTATGGGTTTTATTTTGGAAATGGGTGGAAGAGGGTATTTCTGCAGCTCTAAAGAAGTATCTTCATCCTCCCCTCTTTGTCAAGTCCTCACTCCCCCGTTCCTCTCATTCTGCAGAACTCTGAATGGAACAGCAGCTGATGGATTTTTTTGCTTTCTTCACACAATTTCAGCAGCCTGGAGGGTAAGCAGATGTATACAAGCCATCATATAAGCATTGCTACCTTGAAGCTTGATGGTCAAAGTCAATAATGAATGTAGGAAGTAGAAATCTATGTTCCAGCTTTGTGAGGTGTCCCCAGCCAGATCAGAATGTCTGTACATCCTATTTCTATGTTTGAAATAAATGAAAATAGGCAGATCCATTCAAAGAGTCTATTGCGAAGCTTTATTTACTTCAAATCTTCAGGCAACAAACAATGCATAGAGGCAAAGAATTTTCTTTCTGCTTGTTTCTCTTTGCCTGATTTTGTGAAGAGAATTCCACATTTGCCTGGTTCCTGCTGCTCCAAACCTCGCTGACAGTAGGAAAGATTTGTCCATAAACCTATGTATTATATATGCATAATTATACTAACAAGAGCTGTTACTGTGATGACAGTCTCAGCAGTGGGGTAACACAGCTAGTGGAAATCTCCAGCATTATAGAACATAGCAAAATCAGTGCTGGGGTAGCTCCACTGCACTGCTGGACCCTACTGCCATGGTCTTGTTGGGTTAAAAAGAAATAGAACAGAAATCAACTGCATCTGTTCCATAGCTGTGTTGGGTAAACTTCAAAGGGTAGAACACAGCTTAGCAAAGAGTATCATATCCTTTCTGTTGTTGTGGCTCTGGGGATTTTGGGTGTGAAGAGGTGCGGTCCCTGATTGACAGGACATGGCTGGCAAAAGCCTCAAGCACAGACACAGTTGTACCAGCCAAACCTGCGGATTTTGGTTGTGGGGAAAGGTGGGGCTGAAACAGACTCCACTGGTGAAATCTCAGTTTTAGCAATACCCTCCGCATCCCTATTAGAAATGCTTCTGCCACGCAGCTATCTCAGCCAGGCACTTACAAGACAGAGGTGGCTTTGCTCAGGCAGCTGCAGAAGGGAGCTTTTTAGTACAAAAAACATTTTGTTAGAGTAATGTCTATTTTCTTTCTTTTTAGTTTTCCCAATCTGTTGCTGAGAGGCTGGTGCTGTAAGTCACAGCTGGGCAGGTACCATCTGATAATGAGTAATTCTTGTGTCTGATATTGGCATTGATCTGGTTCGTGTTTTGCAATGTAATGTCATCTCCTGAGTGGGCTTGCTTGAAGTTTCTTGTTATTGCTATACAGTGCTTTTAATTAGCTCCTGAAGGGAAAGAGATGAGAAACGTCTGGATGGTAAATCGTCTCTGATTACAAGTGTTGGATCGGCTCCTCCGGAGGTGCTCTTAAATGCTTACTGAACACATTGGTGATCATTTCTAAGGGTCAGGCACTTTGTAAACTCTTCACTCCCCGTGGTTTAGGAGAATATCTCACTACATGGCATTCCCATCTACCCACAAAGACCCACAAAGACATTAATGATTAACAATGATAACAGCTCTGCTTACTTTGAAAACCAAAATACCCTAAAGTCAAGTAAATCACAGTCTCTTGCAAAAGCTCATTGCTGATTCACCCTCCTGCCTCAGCCCAGCCTTGGAAGTTTCCCTCTGCCAGACAAAACCTTTGTGAGAGGACAGCAAAGATGAAAGTCTCTGCTCCTTTCACTGTTGTCTTGGCTCTGACTCTGAGCAGTGACTGTGCAAGGATGGTAAGTCTGATTCTTCTGTTTTGGAGTGGTGGATCACCTATGTGCTGACTGGCAAGGCAGTGTTGCCTTGGGGCTGGATGAGTGAGGCTGATGACCAGACTGAAAGGAAGAATGCTTCAAATGAAAAGCAGCGATTTGCTAGGTGAAGGCTCACAGCAGTGCTGAGAGGGGGGCCTGTTGGAGGGCTGGTCCCATGCTTATCTGCAGTGAAAGAGATAGCTTACATCCATGCCCTGCTAGGGAGGATAAACAGGACAGGAGGAAGGACCACAAAAATTGAAACACTTTGAAAAAGCATCTCAGAAGTGTGCTGACACCAGCACATACCTGCAGTAGCATGGAAGGAGAGGTGCTACCCCACCAGACTCTACTGCTACCTGGTAACTGAACTTGCCAGCTTAAGTAACCATCTCCTTCTTTCCAAACCTCTCTGTTTTCATGTCATGGCCTCCAATGTTTCCACTGTGTGCTTCGTGTCTCTTTTTGGGTTATGTCTGTGAGGCATCTGCAGCACTGCTGAGTATGGCTGTGGCTGTTTGGCTTTGCTAGCCTGCTTAAATGCCACCATGGCCTGGCATCCACCGTGGACTCTCAACGAAGTAATAGTCTGGACAATCAGTTGTGTGGCTTTATGATTAGCTTTATTTCACTAGTTAGGTTGAATCTAGCTCACGTATAATTAAATGATGCTGTAATCCTAATTATCCCAGTGAAGTACAGAAGTATCTCCTTCGATATCGCAGGTGGGAGCAGAGAGGAATATTCACAGTGCTTAGGAAGAAATCGGTCCTGCCTAAAGGTGCTGCAGTCTGCTCAGTGCTGGCATAGTGAGCAGAGTGCAAAAACCATTTCTTCCTCAGAATTGTTCAAGCCCTCCCTATATTTATTAGCGAAGGATTTGCCTTACCCCTTACTTGTTATGTGCCCTGTTCAGTTCTAGGTTCAAGATGTGCTGCTTCTTTGACTGTTTTTGTGATATTTCTATTTCGCTGTAGCCCAGCTGCCAGCACCTTTGCCAGCAGCAGCACTTTATGTATATTACCATTTTAAATTATTTCCTGTGGTTTAAAATCAGCTCAGCCCAGTGCTCGGCGCTTGCTGATCAGCAAACCCAAATAAAGCAGGGGTTGCTTTTTTAACCAATGCCCGGGGGATTACAGCTAAGTGGCAGGAAAAGTCAAATGCTGGGATGTAATTTGTAACTGTGAACTGGCTCCAGAATGCATGTATGTTTCCTGCTGAGAGAAACAGGAGATGTGTCCCTCGGCAATAGGAAGAAGCAGAGCTTTAGGCTTTTTTTTGTGCTGTGCTGGGTTTTACTGGTTTAACAGAGATGTTTCACGAGCCAGAGTTTATCTACACTCTTTCACCAGACTGTGCTCCAGCAAAAATCACACACAAATAATGAGATTTACAGAAGCACTGGGAGAAACACAATTTCGGGGCACCCTGGAAAACACGTTTGTCCCTGTAGGATGGTTCCCAGAGTGAATTTGTGTCTACAATCTACATTTTCTTTTTCTCTTTGTAGCACTACAAATCTGGGGCAGGAAGAGGCTCAAAACATGAGTTCACTCACCCACAAGGTACAAAGTCAATTCCAGTGGGTTTCATGACAGTAAGAATGATCTGCCTGTCTGTATCCATGCTGTGCAAGTCAGTAGTAAGCCTGTCTTTGTTTCAACATGAATAAGGATTATGGAATGATTATGCCAATATTAATTTCTGTGTAGAGGGGAATTTGGTATTAGCTTAGGAAACTCGGGTAATTTTCCTTCAGGTGCAGATTAATGGGAAGGTGATGATGGGATTTAAGTTTGTCTGAGCTGGCATGGTTTATATTCACCCATAACATGGTGTGGCTGTAGACGTGCAACTCCCTTTATTTTAATCAGAGCTGTGTCTGCCCTGTGACTTTAAAGCACATAAACTCTTTGTATGTGTAGGTTCAATTTCTACAACAGCTCTTGATCTTTTGGTGAGAGAAGGTTTTGAGCCCTGTGCAATTTGCTGGGTTGCATTTGTTTTGATGGCACCAAACAACCAGGCATCCTGTCTGATTAGGCTGTATGTGAGCACTGCAGACTCTCATTTTTAAAGCTTTTATTGTCCCGAGTTTTTGCTGTTAAGGATTATATGAATTTGGCTGCTAGTGGTGCCTTTATAGCTTAGAACAATCTTTAATAGCCTTTGGGATGCAATGTGTCTTCTGAAAGATGATGTATTTTCACAACTCTCCTAACTCATTATAATGAGCAGTATCAGAGAAGATAGATCTGAACATTTGTTTAATTAGTTCAGACAATGAACACCAGGTTTGACAACTGGATAGCAGAGGGGCTGGCAGTAGCTGTTTCTCATTGACAGATAAGGGGATAGTTAGGGCAGATGGAGTGATCGTATTTCCAACTGATTAGGAAGAGTTTGGGTAAAGGTTAATTTTTCCATAATGCCAATAACGAGCCTCAGTAGCTCTTTGAGATGACGAGTCTGGTCTCATGAGGGTTAATAGATATCTCAAAGGTGTGCAGGAGACCCAGCCATCACGGAAGGGGTAAGCTCAGGACAAGGAGCAGTCATACATCGTCACTGAGAAATGGAAATGCACTATGCTGCCAGCTCACTTGTACGCCCCATTTCTCTCCTTCAGCAGTGGTTGGCTTCCCATTCACACTCCTGGCTCTCAAACCTGATTGCTTTTAGTTTAATGGTTAAATAAGCTCTGACAGTTTTTCATTGTCTCTTTTATCTTCAGTCTGTCTCATTCTCCAGACTCATGTTGAGGGATTTTTTTCTGCTAGACTCCCACCACCCTTCCTTAGACTGCCATCACTGATGTAGTGAACATGAAACCTGTCCTTTTTAGATACTGGTCCCGCTGATTTCTCACCAGTTTTAAGGGATCTCATTATCCCAAAGGGAGGGTGATATGATCAAAACTCTCTGTCTTCACCCAACCTTTAAATCCTTCTTTCTCCCTGCTGTTCCTGTTTCAGTTTGTACTGTCTGGTTCCTTAATTGTCTTAAACAGATGCTATGATGTGATACGGAGCCTGAAAAGATGCTACTTCAGAAATCGATTTAATATGCTGTTACGATACTACATAATTAGAAATGATAATTGCAATTAATGAATATAATTGGCATTTGCAGTACCAGCAATTGCAATATATTTTCAGCTGAATCGATCTGAGATCTTTATTCTACTGCAGAGCACATTAATCTTTCTTGATTCGGTCATTATGTGGGATTTTAAGCCTCTTCTTGTGCACTAGAAATTGCAGAGACAGGAGTCCAAAGTACAGCTGGAAAATGTGAAGATTTCTATCTTCATAATTTGAAGTAATAACATGTAATGTATGTACCTGTGGGTTGGTGTTTGACTGCATGATGAGTTTTTATTCTTTTATTTCAGTGTTTACAGAGGATGGAAATTTATGCAAATTCCCTTTCCGGTACGGTGGAAGGTTTTATCACTCGTGTTTATCAAACCTATTTTCCCGAAAGAAATGGTGAGTTAACATTGCTCATAAATGAAGACAGCATTCAAAGGAAAATGTCATCCTTTTAGTGTGTTAATCTTGCTTTTAGAATAATTAACTTGAGCTTAATGTTGTGCCCAAGGAGAACCATGCAGTTCTCTTGCTTATAGTCATGGCCTTCAGGTCAAGTTCATGCTCAGAGGGGAGGGAGCCCAATGATGGGGTCTCCAGGGCCACAGAAAGCTCAAGAACCCTGGAAATGTTTCCTTCTTGGCCTTCATATTGGAATTGCAAATTACATGAGTGGGAAGAGCTTGTACAGAAAGGGCAGGACTGATGAAATGACCTGATAGAAACTTTCTGCTGAGGGAAAGATACAGACATCTGTAAGAGATGACACTTGGTTAAGGAACTGTTTGATTTGTGAGGGTCATACTTGTACTGCAGCAGGCACCATCTGATTTTTGAGGAAAGTTGTGGTTTTTTTTAACTCCTTGTCTCTAATTTCTATCCAGATTGGCACTAGGCCCCTTTTGGACAGTGCAGTACTAAGAGGTGAGGTATTACTCCTGTTTGTTAGGTAATGATTTATTCTAGTAGTGTGTTTAAGGTCAGGCCTCCTTATATTGGGCAAAGGTTATTCTTTTATGTACTCAGAAGTTGTTAAAAGCATTCATTATTCAGTTTGGGTTAGGGGTGGCCAAGTGGAAACCCTACTGAAGCAAGCCCTGAATAAACAAGCCTAACTTTGCAGATGAATCTATCTAATGGGCATATATTAAGAGAAATCAAAGGCAACAAAGCAGGGAATATATCAGTACCAGTAATGTGAAAACATATGCACAGCTGAACTATGTGAACGGCATATAATTGGATGTTTCCAGTGTGGAAATATTTGATAGGATTAATTTTACCTGTCCATGCAAGGCAGAAATCTCATTTTTTATACTGGGATATCTAATTTTTTCATGATCTGTGTCATCTTTCTGATGGTGAATTTGTTTCAAGTTTAAGTGGTGGTGTCATGTAAACAGCACAGAACATAACTTCTTACACGAATAGACACAGGGCTTCAGTCTAGGAGACCACTTCTGAATTTCCCCAGCATCCATAGGTACAATCCAGATAAGAAACCCCTCCAGGAAAGAGCTCAAGAATATCTCAACTAAGGTAAGAGAACAGGAATAATTTTACAGTTTGAATCTTGTCTTGGATGTACTGTAGTCACAAAGAGCTTGACTTTTGGACCCACTTAATTTCATGCAATGTTTAAGATGATCTTGTTAATACATGACGCTGTGTTTTTGGTTTTAGCCAGCTGGGCCACAGAAATGTTAAAAGAAAAAGGAAAACCTGTGACTGGCTGGATTCAAGGTTAGAGCTCATTCACTTTAGAGCTGATCTTGGACAACTTGCTCCCATGGTTCCAGTTTTTTAAAAGCCATTTACAAATGGGGAGATGAGGAGGGGAACAGCTGGAGCTGTTTGGTTTTGACAGGCCATTTCACCCCATGGCTGACCTGGCCAGTGTTTACTCTTTTTTCATAAACTAGAAGCAGCCTAAATGTGTGACTTCAGGCTCAGAGATGCAGGGAAAAGAGCCCTGAGTAGCGGTTGGGAAACTGCTCCAGGAATTTTTGTCTGACTTGGCACTAGCCCGTGCGGGACTGATGCTGAATAACTGATCCCAGGGCACCTGGCAGGCAGCAGGCAGATGCTTCTGCCTGCTTCTACCTGCCAGTAGGGATGGAGATGATGGAAGGGTGGATGTAACCTTCCTCTTTGGGAGCAAATGAAAGGAGACCAAAGCAGGAGAGTGCTAGATTATACATACACTTAATGGGTCTTTGTCCTTGGTCCTCAGGTCATACTTTAAGACAAGACTACAGTCAGGACTTTATAGTGTAAGCCAAAGCCTGCTCCAATAGGTTTTAATTTTATTACATATTTTCTTATACTACATATTACGCAGATAGCGTGTGCTAGCCCATCATATTCAGTTCAATAAAAACATGGTCCTTCAGCAGAAAGCATATCAGAGCAGTGTCTGTCTTAATGCAAAGCTGGATATCATTAATGAAAGCTGCTCTTGATTCAAAGGGTTAAACGTGAAAGGCAATCAGATGTTAGATTGTTAGATGTTAGATGATCAGATTTTAGATTGGATATAAGGAGGAAGCTCTTTTCTGTTAGGGTGGTGAGGCACTGGAATGGGTTGCCGAGGGAGGTTGTAAATGCTCCATCCCTGGCAGTGTTCAAGGCCAGGTTGGACAAAGCCTTGGGTGACATGGTTTAGTGTGAGGTGTCCCTGCCCATGGCAGGGGGTTGGAACTGGATGATCTTGAGGTCCTTTACAACCCTAACTATTCTATGATTCTACAATTCTATGTGACCTTGTCCATTTGTAACATTAAATGCTTCAATATGTCAGTCCTGACTGCATAAACCTCTCCCTATTTTCTCTGAGAGCAATAAACAAGTTGTATCTTTATAAATATTTATTGAAAATATAGGAAAGAAGAGTAAATAATTGCAGTATTCAAATAACAAACTTCCTTTAACAGCATCCTCTATTGCATTTCCCTGTAATTGTAATCTGTCTTCACAGGCAAATTCCTATTTAGAGGCCTCTTAACAGGTAATAAAGATGTCATGTAAACTCGCCTGTTGTGTTGAAAACCAAAAATTAGCTGTAACAGTAGCTAAAGTTCAGGGTATCTCCAGAAACTCAAAGCAGCTTAGGGACAGACAAAATGGGAATGCATTTAACACCCATGAGAGCAAATGGGGAGGGTGGTCTGTATTGCAGCCAAACAGTGGCTGAAGGAATGCTGCCAGTGCCCTGCCCCTGTGTCCCGTGATGGGATGTGTTGCCTGAGATCCTGCACAAGAGGAATAGCAGGAGCAGACTTTGGCTCAGATTTTGGCTGTGAAGGTGTTGACTGACACCTTGGAGGTGCCTTATCCTGCACTTGAGTGATGGATGTGAAGGTCCCCGTTGTGCCAGGCTGTTTTGAGTGGTCTTAGGTCTGTATAGGAATGGCGTGATCTTACCATCTTCTCTAGGATTAGGGAGGTTAGTTATTTTGGCACAGACTGAAAACAGTGTAAAGGAGAGCTTTTTGGCCAGCTGGATTACAAGATAGAGAGTTTGTACAAGTCCTGGGAAGGAGAAGGACATGTGGGTTGAGCCAGGAGATACCAAGCGTCAGGCTCTGGATTTTTCTGGTGCTCATTGCTCTAGTGCTCTGAGGCAAAGTCTGGCCATCTCCTGGTCAAGACAACACCTTAAGAGGGTCTGAGGAAACCTACAGACCTTGAACACTGTGAGAGCACCAGGTATGATCTCAGAGCTCTTTCCTTCCACCAGCCTGCCTCTGGCCTGAGGCTTTACTTGCTCTCCAAAATGTCCTATTATTAAGGCTCCCAATGTTCCTGATGGGTAAAACAGCCTGCTTTCCATTTATCCTGCCTACCAGTTAGGCCTCATCTATAATATAATATACCATTAATCTCTCCATCCCTATGTTGTTTGACATACACAGATTTAAAATGTTGTTTAAATCAATCCTTAGTAGTGGACTTCTATATTAGGAAGAAGTTCATCAGTGTGAGGATGGTGAGGAGCAGGAAGTGGTTGCCCAAAGAAGCTGTGGATACCCCATCCCTGGCAGTGTTCAAGGCCAGGTTGCATGGGGCTTTGAGCAACCTGGTCTAGAGGAAGGTGTTCCTTGGAACTGGATGAACTTTAAGGTCCTTTCCAACCTGAACCAGTCTGTGATTCTATGCCTTTTCTGGTGTCATTAATTCAGTACCCATGATTGCAAGTTTTCACTTCTTTATTAACAATATTATGTAATGGGCTGATGTAAAGACTTTTGTTATCTCATAAATTTAGAGAGTGGGCCCATTTACAAGTAACACAAAGAAATACTAAGCCCATTTGGTTGATCTGGCTGCTGAGGATAACATCCTATGAAACTGAAATGCCATCACGTTTCTGACAAGCCTTCCAGCAAAGAAGACATTTTAAAAAGAAAAGGAGGGAGACCAGAAAGTAGCTTTGAGGATGCACTGAGCTTTTCCCAGACAGTGAGAAATACATGTTGGAAAATACAAAAGGATTATGTGAATATACAAGAAGGCTGGCACTGAGGAGGCAGCCTGGCATCACAGGGGAGGACCAATTCTTTATAGTCACTGCAAGGGGAGGGGAAGAAGGAGACTGGTTGTGAAGAACATTGGCGTAGGAGATCCAATGGGTTGTGGAAAGCTAGTGGAAGAAGCCTTAGTCAGAATCTCTAACAGCAGAAAACATCTAAAAGGGGAAAAAATGAGTTCTCCATGTGCTTAGAACTTGGCTGTTGCTGGGAAGACTCCAAAGAGTATTAATTTGCATATAGATAGTTTTTTAATCCCTAATGATCACAGTTTGCTTGCATTCTTTAGGTATACACAGGACCTTTTTCATTTGCCTCTTCCATGCTGCCCAGTGTAGCACTGCTCTTCCAGATCAATAATTACATCAACTAGAAAAGCTGGAAAAGTTTGGATTCTCCTTCCCTATCATTTCTGGCACGGATGAAGTGTTCAGTCAGAGAGCATTTTGCCACCAATGACACAGCAATGCTGAGAATCATTTTTAGTGTACTCCTCACCTTAATCCTTGTGCATAATAGACAGTCTTTTAAAAAAGCACAATCCACTTCCCAATGAAGGAACATGGAGAAATTTCCATCAACTCCCAAAAGAGTCGTGAAGGCCTTAGTGACTGTGAGAAAACAGCCTCTTTAAGTAAATGCCAAGTTAATCTGTATTAGACAAACAACCACCTTTCTTTTTCTGCACCTTCTATAATTGAGGTCACCAAACTTAGTATATGTGGCCTATTCAGATGTTCCATTGGAATGAAAGCATATTTAATGCCACATAGCATCTAATTAAGAAGCAAAGTAGGGCAGGTAAAATGGTAGACGTGCTCTGCAATAAAATTTCAGTCTAGCTTGTGACATCCTAGGGGGAAAAAATATTTGATAACACAAGTGTTCAAGGTATGATAAAAACACACATAATGAAAATGGATTATCAGGCACATTAAATAAAGCAAACTCCCATTTCTTCGATGCCTTGTAGCTGATATTTATTATGGAATCACAGAATAGCTAGGGTTGGAAAGGACCTTAAGATCATCCAGTTCCAACCCACCTGCCATGGGCAGGGACACCTCACACTAAACTGTGTCACCCAAGGCTCTGTCCAACCTGGCCTTGAACACCACCAGGAATGGAGCATTCACAACTTCCCTGGGCAACCCATTCCAGTGCCTTGCCACCCCTAAAGTAAAGAATTTCTTCCTTATATCCAATCTAAACTTCCCCTGTTCAAGTTTTAACCCGTTACCCCTTGTCCTGTCATTACAGTCCCTGATGAAGAGTCCCTCCCCAACACCCTTGTAGGTGCCCTTCACATACTGGAAGGCTGCTATGTGGTCTCCATGCAGCCTTCTCTTCTCCAGGCTGAATTATTTTGCTGCATTAGAACTTGTTAGGGGGGATGTTTTGGTGGATAGCACATTAGGACAGGATGTGGACCTCCAAGGTTCTGCCTTGGTTCACTCACACACTCCTTGTGTGGCCTCAGGGAAGCCTATGAGCCTGCTTCTGCAAATGGAGAATTAAACTTAATGCACTTTGGAGTCTTTTGAGCCTTGGAGATCACAGAAGGATGAGGGCAAGGAAAGTGCGCAGATAAAGAGCTGTCAAAGTTTGTCTCAGTAGGATTCCCATGGACAGTGTGGTGTGCAGGATCCAGCTCACTGCTCTGCAAAAAGGAGAGGTTTTGTCTGTGTGTTTGGAAATCACCGCAGTGTCAGTCATTTCCTCATTTCATCTGGCAAGTTAAAATATAGCAATACTTTAGAGGAACTAGGTGCAAAATAGGTTTGTGGCTGAAAGCCACAGGAAAGTGCCTCTGTGGACAGTCTCTTGCCTCCACAGATTATTGAAGTAACTGACCGGCATCAGAAATGAGTTGGGTCCTGTTTTGCTTGTTTTCTGATGAATAAAGGAGACATAATTTATTTACTTTGGTTTTGGTTTTCTTTTCTGTCTTTCATTTTCTAATTTTAGAAATGGGAAGAAGGTTGGGTTTTTCTGGAGGGTTCACTGGAGACTTCAGATCCTGCTTCTACATCTCAATCTGTATTTAATTTGAGAGAAATGGGGCAGAGCATCTTTAACAAAAGAAAGCTTATTTTCCCTCTGATGTTAAAAGGGTTTTAATGAAACAGATGCTAATTAGAAAAAAAAGTATGAGCTTCCAGGTTGCCAATGTTTGAAGGCCATACAGTTTCAGAGCAAACATACAGGTTGTTGAAAGCTGCACTAAACTGCACCTTTTATTCTTTTCAGGTGCTCAACAACACATAACTATGACCGGGACAGGAGATGGGGACACTGTGTTTTGCTGCCCAAAGACCATAGAGGTAAGGCAAGCTATTGCTGAGTTGCTCCAGGTACCTGGCTCCTACTTTTGCCACCTGCAGTAAGGAGGGACAGGGGACAGTGCCTTCGGTGCTACTTTTATTTGGTGTACACAGAGCAAGCCTTCACATTAAATGTTTCCAGGATCTCTCTGTGACTGTGCATAACCATCACATGAGATTCTGAATACCACACAGTCTTTAATTCACTTTCTGTTGACTAGCTTGAAATCATGGGGAGAAATTATGGTAACATCAACACAAATCTGAACTCTTGCTGGAGCTGAGCACAGAGGTGATCGTCTTCTCCTTCACAGACTGGATGTTCCTATTAGTTTTCCCTTCATTTAATCAGCTGCATTTTCTGTCTGACCAGTTAGTTTTTTAGAAGGTACAGGAACCTTTCACAGTTTGTACAACACACAGCCATCACTTCCAGCTCTGCTTCCGTGAGATCTCATGGTGAAGAGCAGACCTTCAAAACCAGACTTCCTTGGGCTTTGGGCTGTGTCAGAGAAGACAAGAGGACAGATGCATTCATTGCAGGAGTACTGAGGGACCATGCAAGGGTTACTTTGCTGAACAGTGCTACAACTTCATGTGGTCACCACACTCCAGTGCGACAATTACCTCATTGTGAAAGTCTGTCTAAAACAGGAAGCCAAGGTCTGTGGCAAGCTCTTGTTTCTATGTGAGTCACTTTCATTGACACGCTGGGTGAAAGCACCATGTCCCAAGCAGTTCAGTGAGGATCCTTGTCCTCAGGAGTGCCTTGATGGCTGATCTTTGCTTGTCTCTGTCTCCCCAGCTCCATGTTTCATGAGCTGGATGCTGGGGAATCTCATTTTATAAAGAACATATGCATCTAATTCGTACTTTATACAGTGACAGACCAGCATTGAAAAATCTGGTGTTGCATTGATCAGACTTGATGCCCCTGAGGTTTTTTTGGATCTTTGTCTAAATCCTGATCCTGTTCCTCTTTTTTTCATCTAACCACTTTCAAATGTGACCTATCTTCTCTCGTCTGTGGGATATAGAATCATAGAATCATGAAATAGGGTTGGAAAGGACCTTAAGATCATCTAGTTCCAAACCCCCTGCCATGGGCAGGGAAATATGACCAGGTGTCCTTAGATGTTCACTTCCCACTTTCAAACGAAGGACATTTTCCACCATCCCTTTGAAGGGAGTTTGCTGCCTGTCAGGAGTCTCACCGCCAAGCTGACTGTAATCTACCAGAGCGCTTGAAAAGCCAGCGTTAGCTGAATCATGCTGACAGTCTAAAATTAAGCAGTGCACAGCATCATCACTTTAAACTTAACAACTTTAAATTATTTTCCAGCTTGGCTTTAAAACAGATTAACAGTAGATCAGAGACAAATGACCTAACCCCCAAACAAGCAGCAATGTATGTGCCTTTGTAACGCAAGTATGTCAGACATGAACCTAGACTTTATAGACAGTTATGCTTGCAAGAGTCAGGCTCATGAATGCCCTCCCAGAGCTTAAAATGTTGGAAGCTCTAACTAATGACTACTTTAATCCTCCAGTACAACGCTGTCATGGTGGTGGCTGGCTTTTCCGTGACCTCTCCAAGCCTAGTGTTGCATTTCAGGGGTGCCTTGTGTTACCTCTGTCCCTCAATCTGCCCATCACCATTGCCCTGCCAGCCCCATGTGCAGCCACCTCCAGCCTTTTTGAGCTTGCTGTCTCGTTTTTGCCTATTACTCATCACAGTGTTGGATAGGGTGGCTTGCAACAAGAAAGGCACTGTGTCTGCCTGCCCCTTGCTGAGGCAAACAGGGTCAGTATCCTCTGTGAATATATTTTAATGTCAGCGAGGGTTACTGTTTTTTCTCCAGGAAAAAAAGGTTTTATGAGTTATATGAGTGAGAGAGGAAAGGGAAAAAAGGATGGGGTAGCTGAAAGAGATCACTGCTTGCTGATTCAAAGACAAGACTATTCCTGGAAGGTTTAATAATTTTGTAAAATTAAATTAAAGTTTTTTAGCTGTTAATTTATTTAGAAACACAAGTCTGCTTATATTTTTAAGCATGGTATTTGGTCTTGGAAAACGTTTAGCAGATCACCATCCAAGAGAAAAGATTTATGGGGAGGCTGAAAGGAAGGAACGGCATAATAGCTGAAGGGAATTTCAAGCAAATGGGAGGAAAGTTTGCCTGCTGGGGAAGATAGCTGGGAAAAAGAAGCAGTCAAACTGAATAATGCTGATCTTTAAAATGTAGAAAATATATGATTTTGTTTTGTAAAATAGAAAATCTTTGGGGCAATCTCAGCCACTTCGGTGATGCTTAAAAAAACAAGAAAAAAAATTTAATTTTGGGGGAGAAAGTATCCTCTGGTCATGAGAGATTGGTGAGGAGCATGTGAACTGGGGTGGGGAAGGAGCTGCTGGAAAGCAAAGGTTGAAGCACAAATTCTCTCCAGGCCAAGAGTACCATGTGTACGTGGGGAGTCAACTTGAAACCATTGGATCTGCTTACAAATCAATGTTAAGCAAGTGCTGGAGGCATTGATCCAGGAAATGCATCTGCCAAATTCAAGAGAAAGTTTAACCAAAAAGCCTTTAGCTTCAGGATGAAGTGAAGCTCAGGTAGGAAGGCTTTGCTGGAAGGAGATCTTACTGTGCAGAGTCAGAGCTTGCTGCATTGGCACCTGAAGCCCTTGTTCAACCCACCCCTAAAATCAGTGGGAGCTTTATCACTGCCTTCAGGGGGTATTTGTTTAGGCTCCCAGCTGATCCTCCACTCCTGCCCAAGAGATCCCTGTGGAGACTGTGTAGTAGCTGTCCAATGTGAGCCCCTTCATTCACATGGGCCAACTCGTCTGTGCATGTATGTACGTATATGCGTAAATGTGTAACGCCCCTGTGTGTGGGACTTCCAGATTTTGGGCACTCTGTTAGGACTACTGCTCTGAATGTCTGGAAATCTTGGGCAAATGGCCAAAACGCCAGAGAGGCCCAGAGTTCTGGCAGGAAAGTGCCAGACAGTGGGTATTTTAAGAGACATTTGGACTCATATGGAAAGAAGAAGTAGAGCAGTGTGGGCTGCATGGGCAAGAGGAAGAGGCATCATCCCAGAAGGGGCTCTGGGGAAGAGCAGTCCTGGTTTTGGGGAGAAGAGTGGCAGAAACAGAAAGTTTTTGTGGGAAGATATGGGTAGGAAGGGGAGACAAGAGTAGTGCTCATTCAGCAGGGCCTCAGAGAGGTGAGGCTGAAGTCAAGGTGATTGCTAGCAAGCATGGAGTCATGGAGTGCTTCACCCATGCGGGTGGGGAGATAATGCTGGGTGGTTTTGGGCTTTGGCAGAGCAGGCAGGGACTTGACACTCCCCAGTTAATGGATAGTTACAAGTGGGCAGGATTCCCTGCAGGGAACTGTGATGTGTCCATGTGCTTATGAGTAGAAGATGCTCCTGGACTTCAGGAAAGGTCGGAAGAGATGCAGAGCACCCCAGGGATGTCAGACGAGAGGGGTGGGTGGGATGTAGTGAGGACCCAACTGGGAAAGAAATAGAAGACTGGAAGTGCTTTTTGCAGATTTAATGGGGGTACAAAAAATTGCTAGAGCACCACTGTACCAGAATATGGTTTTGGAGACCAAGTCATGGTTTGCATGTGATGGGAATAGGAAATACAGGATTTTCCTTTGAGAAAACATTACACCACTGAAAGTTTCATAACTATCCAACAGCAGGAACAGCAGGAATGTCACTGCCTTTACTTGTTTACCCTTGATATTATCCCACAGTGAAACTACCAGTGAATACACCCAGACTTGCTATCAGATAGCAATTACACCACTCTGTTCTGAAGTAAATATTTTGATCCATGCAGGGGAGCCTCACATTTACACCATTGCAGCAGACTTCAGGCTGTATCTTCCATGCTTTGCTCCAACCCCATGTGTGTGCCTGTTCCTATATGTTGTATCCCATGCTTAAGTCCCACGCTCTACTGAAGCAGCACCTGGATTGAGTAACTCTGGAGTTGCCTTTGCAGAGTTTGGCTAGCATTAAAAAAGCATTTGAATGCAGGCAAGCTGCTGGGCCAGCTCTGCAGCAGGCATAAAACATGATGTTGGTTAACTTCAGGGCAGCTCCATCCCTCAGCACTGCCTGAAATCAGGAACATTGCCTGGCCAGCAAGACTCTTACGACTTTTGTATTGCATCTTGCCAAGTAAAGCTTCTATCACAGGAGTTAGAGAGTTTCCTGGCACATCCCCTTCTCTCCCACTATATTTTCCCATGAGTTAGAAATCCCTTAGAAAACAGAGATATACTAGGCTGATCCAGTTTAATCTTGCTTGGCCCGATTTACTTGGACATGCCCTTGTCTTGCTTTATTTTATTTCCCTTTGTTCCAGCTGTCCATTAGTTTTGGCATAATCCAAAAATCCATAGCAAATTCTTCTGTCGAGGGTTGTCCTTTGTGTAATTTGAAAGGGAGTTGCATGGCCCTGGTCATTGATGTTGAAGTGAGAAGCAAGCAGGGCAGTAACCCGGGCAGAGAGCGAGCTGCAGCCTTCCCTCCCCAGTGTAAAGGCACAGCTCCATCTTGTGGGCATTAGTCCCATCTTCTTCCTCACCACAGGCAGCTCTGGCAACTTCGTGCATGTCTCGACCTACCGCCTTCGGACAAGTTACTTTGGGGAGAAGGTTCAATTCAGTGATTTACTACATGGTTTTTGAAAGCTGAATAAATACAGCTGCTATACAGCTGGAAACGAACCCACTGTAAGTTGGTTGGATAAGCTTTGTTCTAAGTTAATGGTATTAAACCCACTGTGCATTGAATCAAATGGTTCATGGAACCAAGCTACCTGCTGCAACAAAGCATGGCTTATCTGGTACCTACTGACAGCAACTTCTTATGTGGCCTATCTAGATCACTGTGCAAACAACCCCTGCCAAAACGGAGGGACCTGCTCTCCTGCGCATGGCCATCGGAGGTACCACTGTACCTGTCCTGAGGAGTTCACAGGCGAGGACTGTCAGATGAGTAAGTATCTTCTTCCATGAGTATTACAACATGAAATGCAAGCAGTAAGTACAGCTTGTTAATGTTTGCTTAATGAAAAGGTAGTGCTGTTGTGATGGGAGAGACCACTGCAGCATGAATGTTTGTGTAGGTGGATTTCCAAATGATTCTGACAGATAATCCATTACTGACAGGACAGCTGAAAATAGCTTGATTATACAATCAAGAGAGACATTAAGCTGTGGGAAACACGAAGAGCCTCTTCCCCGCCCTTTTGCTGGTTTTAAGATTTAAATATCCCTAACATGCTTGGAAATTACTAATAATATCATCTAGTGTGTAGGGCAGAGAAACATGAAAAAGCAGCATAATTTCAGGTGATGCTTTTATCCTCTATGTATATACACACATGGTCTATCACGACTTTTCTTGTGATGTCAGCTTTGCACTTGGACAGCTTCAGGGTAGTAATTTTCAATGAGAGTTGGGCCAAAAAACTTTGTCTGGGTTATTTTTCCAGTTTCATGGTGATGCCATTCCCAATTTACTGTGTGTCAAGCAAGGAATTAGTCTTTTAAACTGAGGGGTTTCAGCTGTGCTTGCTGTGGTTTATTGAACGCTTTTCATAAAATCATTTAGGCTGGAAAAGGTCCTTCAGGTCATTGAGTCCAACTATTAATCTAACACAACCAAATCCACTACTAAACCCCATTCCCTGTAGCTTTAGACTTGTCTCCCAACAATAAGCAACGAAGCCCCTTTCAGTCCTGGTGATACACTGTCTGTAGAACAGCCCACGATCTCAGATGATGCAGTAAAGTAGGACAGACACAAGTATATACCACTGATTTGAGTTTTTGTGTTTGCTGAATGAACTTTAGAAGGACTTAAGTAATGGTGATGCTGTCATGCTGGTAGGGCTTTAGGAGAAACCTACCTCTGCCTTAAGGTCCTGGTGCTGCTGCTACGGTGTTTTAGTACCTTTACACTATGAAGGCTGGCTTGCTTAGAAGCACTGTCAACAAACATGTATCTGCTCAACAGAAGAAAAAAGAATGAGCAGGGAATGATGGAGGTTGTGGTGCCATTACTTGTGAGAAATAACTGCAGAAAGCTTGTGTTGTTTTTAAACTGTGTTTCAGAGAAATGTTTTGACAACAGTCTCTACGAGTTCTTTGATGTGGGCATGAGCTGGTCAAGAGTCCAACAAGGAGCTGTGGAGCAGTGCATGTGTGTGGATGGCCAGATTGAGTGCGGGAGCGCTGAACACAAAAGTAAGACGCTGTTACCTGTTATGGCTATTGGCCTGCTTGGAGTGGGGATAAAGGACAGTGAGGATTTCAAAGCTGAGCAGTGTTACACACATTAATACTGCTTTTGCAGTTCATGTACTCTCCCCGAAAGGGAACGTTTTAGCTTTTCTTTCCACGTGTGAGCAGTAATGCTGACCCAGGAAACCACTTTAATGTGTCCATTTTTATTTGAGCAAGCAATTATATGCATTAATGCATTATATTTAGGGATATATGTCAGTGTTTTCTTTGAGAGGGATGCAATCCTGATCTGCCTTACGTAAAAATATGCAACAGATTACATAGCTGAAATGACAAAATTTCTCCTCCAAACCGGTAACCTGTCTGAGAGTCACACCCTCTTCTACTCTTCCCTGCACGCCTACAATTGCTTCATATTGCTGTTTCACCTCTGGGTTTTCTTCCCAATCCTATCCCACTCCAGAGCTGCCAGCACGTAAACTCTACCGGCCTCCAGGATCCCACATGCCCTGCAATAGCCCCAAAGTCCCCATGATTTTTAGCCCAACATCCCCAGCGCTGGCTGGGTTGATGCTTATGTTATGAAGCCTCCTCCTTGTTTTGGGGCTGCGAGGTGCCCAGCTCAGCTGGCCAGATAGCTGCAGGGCATGCGCTTTGGGTTGTCACTTTCCTGATGAAACCAGCATAGCACCTCCCTTTAGGAAGGAGAGATTATGATAAGTAAACCATATGCCTCACCTATATATGTGCTCTGGTATGGCTATTGTGCTGTTCAGTCTGGCTGACTGTTAAGCTCCCAGGTAACTTACAGTACTAAGTAAGCTTCATTAAAGTCCTTTGAAATAGGTAGATCTTTTTATTTCCACCTTACGGAACTGGAAATTAAAGCACACAGAGTTGGTGGCTTTCTACAGGTCTTTACTAAGCTTTATTTAGGAGAGCAGCTGGCTTTTCTAGGGAGTCCATGGGAGACTTGGGAAATCTGATAGATCTGAATACGCCCCAGTCACAGATTCTAAATATTTAACTGAGCTCCCTACTAGATACATTACTATACATTTTAGTGCAGCTCCATGGCAAAGTTGGAATTGGCAGAACCCTCTGTACAGAAAGAAGTGCTAATGCCATCACCATCACCACCAGTAATAATAATCACCACCCCCATTTTACCTATTGTTCATTGATAATATTTTTCAATAGCTAGGCTGACATTATCCAATAAGAGTGAAAACAATGAGACAGACCTCAGTGGGAAGAAATCAGCAGTTTCCTTTATCTTACATCAGGTGTACGTCTGAGATGAGTAAAAACGGGAAAACTTCCCCAAAATGCACATGCATGGAGAAGGTGTACGAAAGTGAGTTAAAATGGACTGATTTTCCTTAATAGCTTGTACTTCGGTTTGACCATTCATTTCTGCTTGTAGATTGTGTTCATGATCCTTGCCTGAATGGTGGAGAATGTAAAATGGTTACCCTCAGTGGGAAAACAGTATGTGATTGCAAAGGAAATTTTGCAGGAAAGTATTGCAATATTGGTAAGTACAACAACCCACTGTTGGGCAGAGAATTTGGAGTTTTCATCTGAGTGGGTTTGGCCTGTGTGTTGTATTTTGCCTTTGCAGGCATTTCTTGTAGTAACTGAAGAGTCACACAGAACAAGTGATTAATGCAGTCCTCCAGCGTAAAACATAACACGCTCTTCACCACCAACACCCCGATGCTAAAAATATTTGTTCATGTCCTTGACTCCATGGAAAATTAAGCACAGAATTCTTAATCCAATTACTCATGCCCATAAAATAAGCCCATAGTTCCATTTTGCAGCATCAGTCTCAGAGCCGTACTCTACTGCAAATACTTCCTCACTCTATGCAACCCTTCATGAAGTAGGGATTTATACTCTGACAAAATCTGGCAGCTGACTATATTTGGTAGCACTAGATTATTGTGGAAAGTGAGTTATCTACTGCTTTAATATAACAGCACCTTTAGCCCAGTATAGTTTACCTAAAGATCTTTAATAGAACTGGTGGACCAAGGCAGGTTTTTTGATGCCTACATGTTAGTTTTGTGTTGTTTCTTATTAGACGTGACATAGTTTTTGTTATAGTTTTCGATATAGTTTTCCTCCAGAAGACTTAACTTTTCTCACTGCAGAGGTTAAATCTGCTTGTAAAGCTTAATTGCATGCTAAATCCTCAAGATATGCCAGTGGCTACTTTTCAAATGCAGCAGGTTTTGGGCATAAATTGCAATAGACTTTTAGTCACGTCGGTCTTTGATCCCATCAGCTTACTGGCAATGTCTTTCTGAGTATATAAATCCAGGGCTCATCAAAATTGAAGACAAGGTTCCCAGTAGCTATGTGGTCACCTAGCTGTTCTGAGTGGATGGTGGGGTGAAAAATCATGGCAATGAGCAATGGAATTGGCATCTGGTATTCTTTTTTTCTTATTCTGATAGTTGACATGCTGTAGCCAGCTATATAATCTCAGGAAAGAAATGATTTGGGATACCAGCAGTACACCTGGAATAACAAATAGCAGAACTGGCAAATTAAATGACATATGAACTGGTCTTGAACCTTCATTCTCAGGTACCAGATGAATTGTGCGAAATGGGCTTGTGATTCTTTTAAGTCCTTCAGAAGGAGCAATATTGTAGTGATATCTGGATTTTTGTGCTCTAGATGTCCTAGGGACACTTGTCCCAGGCTTTGTGAATGCTGCTGCATGGATGTGGGTGAGGGGCTGTGTGTGCATGACACACGTGAGACCTGGTGTCCTGGGGAGAACTGTGCGCTGCTCATCTTCGCATGAAACTGCTTTTCCAATTCCTATTTCGTTATCAGCTTCCTGCGCCCAAAATGTGCATAAACGTTCACCCAGCATGGCCTGGATTATAAATATCTGGGTGACAGTGTTATAGCTGTAATACTGGTTTCTGTCTGACTAGCTGAGAACAAGAAATAAGCAGGTGCTCTTTGATTACTTGAAAATAATCAAGCACACATTTGGTTTGCTAAACAAATGGCTCTAGATGCTTACAATCCATCTGCACTCAGCTGCCTAACACCCCCACACAAAACGGGAACTGGAGGATTGTGTGTATGTGTCAGGGCCTTGCAAATGAGTTTAAAAATGAAAAAAAGCCTCTTTGCCAGGATTTAGTAATTCTAAATTAACTCAGATGAATTGGTGCTGGAGTCTGTAGGCATGATGGCATCTTCACACTAGGGCCATGGCGTTCTGGTGCAAGCACCCGGAGCTTGTGCTCAGAGAGCACACAGAACTGATTTTGAAATATATATTGGATTAATTTTTTCTTCAAACCTTCAATTTGATGCTGTGAGCACAGCTGGCTTTTTTCTTTCTTTTGCTTTTTTACAGCCTTGTATAGTTTCCCTTGTCTAACAGGACTGAATTGTGAGGTTACCCTTTAGTCTGAATAGTTGATGCTTATAGTGCATGATACAGAGCAAGTTACAGTGTCTCCAAAATGTACTGTATTCTAAATTACTCATTTATAGAGGCAACCCAAATTGGGATGCAAAAAAAGTCTTTTTGGTTAAATAAAGAAAAATTCAATAAACAGTAAGTACCCTGAAATATTATTGGGCTGTGATGTTTGAGGTCTCCCTCATGTCCCCTGCCCTTGACTTCTACAAAGAATAACCAGTAGTCATGTGTTTCTAATGGAAAACCAGCTAATTTATCTTGACGTCACCCTCTCACCCCACCCCCAATATTAATAAATGAAATGCCATCCTGGGTCAGTTCTAAGTATTATTGTGACTGGCACTGGCAAAGCAGAGGACGACTGCTACTTTGTAGAGTCTACAGTAGGGTAATGTATGTAGCAGGAAATATCTAGGAATTCCTCTTCCGGGTTGAGGATTTTCTTAGCGGGTGGCTGGACCATCATATTTGATAGACCTTTACCTGTTTTCCATGAATTTGTCTAAACTCTTTAGAACTCCTTCATACTTTTCCCTTTCACAGCATGCCGTGTCAAGAAGTTCCAGAATTTAAATAGATGTGATGAGAAACAGTATTTTCTATTGTTAGCTTAAAACCTACTGCCTGGTAATTTCATTTCCCCCTCTGAACAGTGAGTAACAGAGAATAATCATAACTTTTGTGATTTTGCAGCTACCTATTTATCTGTCCATTGTTCCTTTTTTTGGGCTACAGGGTCCCTGTCAGTACTCAAAAATCATCTTTTCACCGATCTTAAAATTCTCTTGCAAACAATCATTATATATATATATATGTATATATATTGCCAAGCCATTATCATAATGACCATGCAGCTACTGGCAAATGATGAGCTGACTTAAAAAAAATATGGGAGGTGATAAAAGTAACATAGGAGATATCTATAAAAAAGGAGATTGATATACAAAAGACAGCTTCTAATATAGATTTCTATTCTTTGTGGTAACACATTATTTTCTAGCCCTTAAAGAAGCAACCTTCAGTACTAAAGAAAGAACTGCCATTTTAAAAGAAGTTCTAACAGAGTTTATATGCATAAGATTTCAGTACAGTTTCAAAGGAAATCAGATACACCACCAACAAATTTGTTCCCAAACAATGCCGTTTAAAATTGTTCAAAAATCCATTTCAAATTAAGTTTAATTCATAAAAATTGCCCTTAAATATGCACTTATTTTCAGGAACAGGGATTTTGTATTAAGAGAGTAGTTGCATTCATTTCAGAGGCAGAGATCTTGCTGATTGAGATCTGGATCCAGGCTTTAGGTGGAGATTCATAGTTATCCAACCATGAGTAGCCATAGTGGTCTCATTGTACAGAGATGTTACAAAAATGACCCAGACCTAGTCACTTCATCAGTGATAAATGTGGGGAAGAAGTGGTATCTCAGAAGGATGTGAGGGTGATATTTTATCTCTGGCATAAGCTGGTATAGGCAGGTGGAGTGGAGAGGGAATTTTCTGGGAGATGTTTAACTTCAGAAGTATTTAGCTTCATTGGAGGTGATAACTTGTGAAAAACAGTTATGAACATGTAAAATCACTTAGACATTTTATGTTTCATTGAACAGATAGGAGTCACGATAGAGATGCTGGGTGAATGCAGAGCACACAGAGCTAAAGGAAGAGGAGGAGCTATTTGGCTAGTGGACAGATAATTCATTATAATATGAACTTATGGAGACATTAAAGGGAATTGGAGGGTGAAGTAAGGAGTTGTAGATTTTTTATTAAAGGATTGGTGCTTTTAGGTTCCTGTGGTTGAAACCCCACCATTGCATCCACACTACTGGCCTTAGCTGATATGCAGGTGGAAACAAATCCAGGTTGGATGAAGCCTTGGGTGGGATGGCTTAGTGTGAGGTGTCCCTGCCCATGGCAGGGGGGTTGGAACTAGATGATCTTGAGGTCCTTTCCAACCCTAACTATCCCATGATTCTATATATTTTGCCCCATTTGCTGGGTAAAAGCACTTCCTTCTCCTTAACATTGCTTTGTTACAGGTTTTGTGTGTGGGGTGGCAGTAGATTTGGGAGTCTCATTTATGTTTTTAGGTTTATTCCTGATTTACTGAGGGGTATGTTAGTGGGGAATCTTCATTCTGTTTAATTAGTTCCAAAGCTTTTCCTGAAACGTTTAGTCTCTGTAGGTGGCTTGGTTGTGTTACTGTTGATCAGAGGAATAGTTGGTAGTCACATGTGAATAACTGAGGGGGGATTTAACGCTACTTATTGCAATGTTTTTTTAGCTTTCAACTGGATTTTTAGGGTCGAGAATTGCCTTAATCATGGAGTGGTACATTGCCTTTTATGGCTAGTTGGGGTTTATTTCTGGCCCATTTGTTGTGTTAGGACTCAGCAACAGTTCAGGATGTGTTCTTGTAGTACTATTTGTGAAAATAAGATAGCCATGTAATATTGTATTATATGTGATATTTATTATATGAAATATTTAGGTAGACATGTAACACAGTAAATGAGTGGAATAGATGAGTTATGGCAAATTTTGATGCTTTTCATGATTAAACTGAGCATGAAAAGAAAGCAGTGCATGGAAAACCTGCCTGGATTCGCGTCACTGTGGTTATGGTTTCCAGTAGAGGATAGATTTGGGAGCATTGGGAGGACTACACAGAGGATAATATTTTTCTACTTTTCTTCGGATTAAAGTTTAGGTAGCAATGATGTTTTTGCTAGTGTTCTGGTCATGATTAAGTATGAAGTTGTTTAAGTTATTTTTGAAAGCTCTTTATGTTTTCTAGTGTTTGAATTAGAGGGGTACCATAGCTTTAAAGAAAGTATGAGTTGGAATGCTAATTGTGGAAGGCTTATGGTTACATAAGGAGATGTGGTGTTGTATGTCAGAAATAGGTTGAAGATTTTTAGAAAAGGAAGATGACAGAATAGCTGAATATATAACTACATACGGGGAAAAAACCCTCTAGGCCAAATCTTTGGGGGTTAAACTGGGGGAGTTTGAGGTAATAAAAGAAGAGAAAAAGACAGCAAACCCACTCTTTTAGTGGTTGTTTTACTGAAATAGGGTGTTTGCAGTTTTCTACTAATGTAGGTACTTCAGTAAAGGAAATTCAGCTCTGGAGGCTGGAGGGAAAGTTTTAAGTCTTTTTCTTCTGAAGGAGACAAAAGAAGATAATGAGTCTTTGCTATTTGATTTGTTTACCAAGTTATCTATAATCTACTAGAATGCTTTTGGGTTAGTGTTTGATTCTTTGTTTTCTAGGATCCCAGAGGAAAAAACAAAGAAGAAATAGGGTGAGGTGTAATAACAAGGTCAGAGTCAGCAGACAGAAAAGCATCATTGCAATTTGATATGGCTTGGAGAGGCGATTATGTTTTTTGCTGGGGTAATGTTTCATGGGTCCTCTGGGAGTTTGCATGAGGGTAGGGCAAGGGTTAATGAGGCAAAGATAATTTAGAGAAAGCCTTGGGCACTGTTGCAGAAATAGTAGTGGTGGGTTGGATTTTCATCAGATTTTGAATTATTTCATAATAATTCAAATAGTGCTGAAGTTATATGGAGAAAAACTAGGTCTAGTAAACTATTACAATGATAAAAGGTAGGAGGGATTGGAAGATGAAGGAGTGAGGGAGCATGGCGTTATCAACTAAGAATCCACTTCTGATTCATTGCACCAAGTGTCAATATAGCTGATGGTGAACAGGAAACTAGCAGTAAACGTGGCTTTGCAAGAAGATAATTATAAGGAGTCATTTATGGAGGTGTGCAACACTGGAGAGGCTACTCTGATCTCCCAGGTTTCTTTATAGAGTTAGGAATCATAATACAAACTTTGGCTGATACAAAGAAAAACGCAAAAGTAGGAAGCACCATTTGCGTGGAGGATATGGATTAGTCATTTACATTTGACATCTTGGCAAATGTGGACTAGAGAAGAGAAAGCCACTGAGCTATACTGTTAGCAGTATGGCAAACAGCAAGGATTAACTCTGTAAGGGTTGAGTGACAAGGCAAATTCCAAGGAACTGTCAAAAATTCCTCGGACAGAGATAGCAACAGGTTCAAGACCAGCAAAGGACTTCTTTATTTTTACAAATAAATGTTTTTTCCAGATGTTGGTGGACACTAAGCTTTCCGTGTTGCCTTCTGTGTTTCTATAGTGGTGTGTTTTTTAGATAACAAGTCTTTGTTTTAATCCTACTATAAACTAACGCAATTAATATTAGCAGCTACTAATATGAAGAAGCTGCTTAGTACTTACTGTTATGATAGAATGCCTGACTTGGCAGCAGTGTTAGTCATTGGATGCTGGTCAATTCAAAACCATAAAGGTCTTTTTTTATTTGAGGCATGACAGTGGTGTCAGTTAATTATGTTTTATAGAGGGCACATCTCTTGAAATGTGAGGGCACTGACATCTCTTAATCCACACATCCCTATTCTGCTGTACAATTGTCAGTTAGGAAGGTGGCTGAAATCACAGTGTGGTAGAAATGGTTAAGCAGCTCAAGCAGCTCACAGGCTTTCAGCTCACCCCTTGGATTTATGCAAAAGTCTCCATTACGTTGTTTATCTCTCCCATTGCCTTTCTCCCACCAGCCCATGCTGGGTGCTTCATGTGCTTCAGAGACCCTTCTCATTACTGCCTCTCTATAGAGCAACTGCTCATCCTCCACCAAAATTAATTGCTATACAGCCTGTTTCGTTTCCTGTCTGGAGACTTATTGTGGGTCATACTCTTAACACATAAGGACCTACAGGTTTATTCAAAAGAATAAAAGCTTTCACTATGAATTACCCCAATACTCTTGGAATTCCTGTAAGGTAATCCATGTCAAAATAATATAGCACTGGGATTTGCTTGTTGCTGCTGGAATTTCTCTCCCCTACCGATTGGCAACCTATTTCCTAAATACATTACTCCTTTCAGCTCTATATACCTGCCTATTTGATTGCATATATGACTTGGCAATCATAACTATTGTGTGAGACTTGAAGATAACCAATAGAAAAATGAAATGGAAAAAGAGCCAGCGGTTCCTCTTATCTAAGATATTTCTTTTCTAAGATATAAGAAAATACTGTCAGATTTCGTAGAGTTCCAGGTTTAAAACTCTATATGGAGGAATTTAACTTACCCAGAAGGTAGATTTGTAGCTTAACTTTTGTAAGAAACATGAATCTCTTAATTTTTACCTCAGATGATTTAAGTACTTGCAAGTACAAATGTAGAAAGTTATTTTGAAGAAGAAATATATTAAAAATATTCTAGTTTCAGTGAATGGAGTGTGCTATCCTTATGTTAGGATGCAACTTAGGGAGACCTTTTGTGCTATATAAATCGCTTTATTTTCACAGTCTGAAATCTGTTCTTATTTTATATGGTTAATTTCTATTAAATTTAATTCATTACAAATGGATGCCATTTTTTCCACATTTCTGCCTATTTTCTGGCTCTGGCAGACTGTTTATGTGTTTCACAATCGGGCTACATTGTCAGCAGGGATTTGTTTCAGTGTTAGGCGCTGTCAGTCCAGAGGTTTTATTGTGATTCAAAAAACCAGGAGGCAGCACCGCTATTTGAATCAATTATTTGTTCTAAGTTAGTGACATGCATTATCTCCTGTTGTAGTAAATCGTAAGCCCAAACAGGGATTTTGAAATCTAGATAAACATAGATGTATTACAGAATTATATAGAAATATAGGTAAATAGATATATAGCTTCCTTTATTCTTCAGTTGTGGTTTATGTTCATTAATTCTCACACCCTGAAAGCTACAGTACATGCTGCTATTCTTGCTTTCACAGATGTGCATTAGTGCCTGAAAATTTGAGGTAATTTGTTTCAAACCAGGAACAGTCCAGTCCTGGGCTGCTGTCATGCAATCTCCTGGCTCTGCTCGTTTAGACTACATATATCCATCATCAAGGAGTGAAAGAGATGGCAAATGCTTTCTTCAGTGCAGCCAGTGCACACCTGGCCACCTTCCTAGATCTTTGCAGAGATTTTCAGTGGCAAAGAGAGCCAATGAAAGATAAACCAAATCTTCCTTGGGGTGCAGTGCTAGGTTAATGTGTATGTCCTTTAAAGCTCTCTGTGTGGTTTGTTTCATTGTGCCTAGGAATATTTACCTTATTGCTTTTGGAACACCTGGGGTTTTTCAGTGTTTTATCTGATGGAGTGTAATGCCTGTAATAGCAATCTCTACGAATTTTGGAGACTACCTCTGTCATGTATTTATTGCCAGCTCAGACTAGTGGTTAGCTGCCCTTGCAGCAGAAGAAAATGCAGCTCTCTGAAATCAAAGAGTTTTACTCCTTTAATCTGTGAGGGGATCTCATGTCTACTCAGGAAAGGAGATAGGGAACTTCTAGGTGAACCAAAAAAAATTATAGACTCAATGATCCAAAAGACAGGCATCTAATGGGTCAGCTCATGCAGGAAGGAAACTTACACCCTTGCAAATGATGCCTTGGAGAACAAGACATCCTGCAATGCTGAGGCAATGTAAGCAGTAAACAATGCAAAGGCATAATATTTCATCGCTTATAGCTATTCATTTTCACTGTTAAAAGATGAAACAGGATTAGGTGGAAATATACATGGATAGATGTATAAGAAAGGCCTGAGAGACATACAAACGCTGTCTGGCAAACCAGCTGCTATCTAGTGAGTGCTTTCTCTGACCAGAGCAGGGGATGTAGGGCAAGCACTCAAGCCTTTGACTCTGGAGCTTCCTGTGGCACTACAACAAGACTGGGCATGTGCTCCAGGAAAAGCTCTGGATTAAGGATGTTCTCCGAATTCCACCAAGGTTTTGTTTTAGTTCATGATTTTCTAAAGAATTCTTCCATTGGATAATTGATAATTGAGACACTGGAGAAGATCTTTTGTAAAGCCGATACTAAGCAGAAGCTTACATCAGCTGGTATAGAGCAATACAAAAACCCAAATTAACATTGTATTTAATAAAAACATAACAGGATGTTCGGGGATAAAACAAGGCATTACTGAATGAAAGAGTTATTTAAAACTATTCCATCCCAGGATTAGAACCATAAGGGGAAATATGTATTTTTATTAACAGAATGAAACAGCTTATCTGGAGAGAAAATACAGTCAAAGCTCAAAAATATTAGCAGAATTGCCGATGAGATGTTTTGGAGAAAAGAAAATCTAAAAGAGACATCGTTTTCTACAGAAAGGTTTCCAAAAGAAACTCCCCAAAATGTTCAAGTATATAACTACAGAACTTTGGAGCAAGATCTGCTGACAAAAAGTCCTGTGAAGTGTTCTCAGGAAGTTAGTAATTAGAACTGGTTGGATAACTGCTATTTCAGGTTGCTTTTAATATTAAGACCTGAAATTGCTTTTTACTGAAAAATGAAAAGGCAAAGGATTGGTGTGACATGCAGATAAAATATGCCATCCCAACACAACGAAAATGTTTTATGTGAACTATTTAAAACTTTTGGATTTTAAAATTATTTCTAGTTTTAATTTTTTTTCTCCCCCCCCCTTTTTTTTTTTCCTGAGAAGAAATGAACAGTGGTGATAGTGACATAGGTCTGCAGATTAACTCGAATCTGCGTTTGCATCAAAACTTTCATCATCTGAAAGTTTAGGTTATTTCTACTCAACACAGTTGTTGGCAGTACCAGAGGGAAGCAAATGAACAGCAAAAATACATATATTATGCTGCCCATTCCTTTCTTCCACATAGGAAAATAAATATGTTTCAGAGTTAGGAGAAGTTGCACCAGCTATAAAGGATTGGGAAAGAACAGTTCCCAGTCAGAGCAATCCCTCAAGAACTGCTGAAAGCAGACCACCTACACATCATTTCTGACAAAGAGGGAAAAAGAGATTTTTTCAGTGCTGCAGCATTAAAAAAAAAGAGTATTAGAAGCAAAAGATCTGTACGGCTGAATTAGTTGCAGAGATTCTTTTGGAAAACTGTTTCTACTGAACTATGGGTGATCTATTCAGCTTTGCATATACTTCTCAATGGTCTTAGATGCATCCAATGCCTTTCAATGAGTGGTGATGTGGATACTGTGTTGATACTGTAAACCAGTCAAATACAGCTTGCTGGAGTGAAGAATAGATCAATAGAAAGCTACTAACAAAACAACTGTATTAACTTAGATGCTTCTCCACAAGATACGAGTTTAAGTCACTTTACTCCTCTGCCCCAAATATTCCTTATAAAACTGAAAAGAAAAAAGAACTGTCTGAGAGGTATTACTGTTCCTCTCAACAAGTGCAACATGTAATCTAAACTTCTTAGTTACAGAAGGAGAACATGAGGGATGATGTAAAAAGCGGCCAAATTCTTCCAGCTAAAATCTTCTGGCAGCTAAAATCTTCTGGCAGCTTTAGCAATGACTGGCAGACCTGATAAAGCAGAAATGTATTGGATTTTAAGCCTAACAAGGATGAGCACTTGTAAACACCATTTACAAGATGTCCAAACCATGGGTATTGTGGAATATGGCCCTGGTTCTGCACTGAAACACTATTTCTTGTTTCATCTTTGTAAAAGTAGTCAACTCTAAATTATTTCTGAATGTAATAAATACAGTACAAATAAAAATAGCACCTGGCACTTCCACAGATAATTGAAAGAATTTAGCATACAGCATGATAATGGTATTTTTATGACACTCTTTCAGGCAAACAAAGTGGCATAACTTGCAACTTGCCCAGAAAATAAATGGTAGGGTTGCCAAGAAATGGTTACTATCGCTAGGGATACAAATGATAGACAAATTATTTTCTGGGAACTCCTAGATTATGGTTGCTAAAATATGAGTTTGATGTAATGTTATATTCACAGTTACTGAAATAAAAAGAATTTGATTCAGGGTGCAAGTGGGAGAAAATGCTCTCTCATCATCTCACAAGTGTCTGGAGGCCAAGCAATAAAGCAAATTTTGCCACTTATTTGTATGCTATCTCACAGGGAAAGACTTGCACCAAACTTCTTGACATCTAGGTCCCAAATAGGACCTCCTCCTATGCTTTCTTGTGATTTTGAGGTCTGTTGGTACACTAATTACTTTGAAAAATAATTGACATCAGCAGTTCAGTGCTGTGATTCACTATTTTAATGCCAGTTCTATGCCCCAGTTCGTGTCTCCTTGTTCTGTCAAAGTAAAGAGATCTTTGGCAAGAGCTGTCCACACTCTGTAGTGCGGTAGATCATCCTCACAGTGTGTTTTTCAACAGTCAGGCAATATCATGATGTTATATATTTAAGCATGTTTATAAGTTTAGAAGATTCCACCAGTCTTGCAGATGTCAAGGATAACTCACACTGACATGGCTGGGATAAGAAGCCCTCTGAGGCTCAAGTCACAATTAATCCTCTTTGTACATTAGATGGTTTTGTGTTTCCTTTGGGATACTTTGAGCTGTGTTTTGAGGTGTAGACTTTCTGCTTAGTGTAGCTATTGGTATACAAATGCATCCACATATGTTTTTCACCCATAATGCTGGTATGTGCCATTGATGGATCTTGGCAGCTGGGTATACAGGTCATAGAATATGTATGTGTCAGACCTATTTGAAGAAATAACCCATGTGCAGGTGAAAGGGAAATGTGTTTTAAATAAGAAAATTCAATCTACTATTCAAGTTTGTTTTTACGAAATTGATGTATGTGCAATATGTAGTTACAGGTATATAACATACATGGGCACAGTCTATATATATATATGGGTATGTATGAGGCCATAAAAAGAAGTATTTTTCAAAATCAGGCCTTTTAAGCACTTGCTGGAAGGGCAGGATGGTTTTCATTACTTTGCAACACAAATGTCTCTGAGCTGGTTGAATTAAGCTCCCTTTATTGTCAATGGAGATTTCAGTCAATGTAGTCAAGACTGCATGGCATCATTCATCTCACCGTAAAAATGTCACTGAAAGCAGGCTGGATCAGCTTGGTGCTAGAAATGCCTGTTTCTCTTAATTGACTAAAGAAGGAGTCTCCAGTGATGAGCTCAGTTGTGTCTAAAATTAGACAGGAGGAATCCCAGCCATATTGCTGACTGTGCTGCAGATTGCTGACTAAAATCTCCCATACGCAGTACAAATTTTAGGTTTAATTTTCTGCCTGTTGAATAGCTATTTGTGCATGTGTTAAATGAGGCTAACTCACTACTAATTTTAAACAGGATTCTTTTTCATTTAAAAAAAATGCTCATTTGTTGCATTCAGTTCCTGTGAAAGGTGAAAGGCACTACAAAGAATTGGGCCCACTGGCTCTCATATGGGACTTCTGCTGTGAAATGAGTATTTAACATGCAATTTGCATTGATTCCTGACCAGTGTCTTGCATTTTGCCAGTACCCAACCATCGGTGCTATGTTGGCAATGGCACGGATTACAGAGGTACGGCAAATACAACCATTTCTGGACACAGCTGCTTGCCTTGGAATTCAGACATGCTGTACCAGGAACTTCATGTTGACAGTGTTGAGAAAGCAGTACAGCTTGGCTTGGGGCCATTCTCTTATTGCAGGTGAGAAAAGTTCTCCTTTGCCCTGTTTGTAAATCAAGAGATGGATGTATTGTGGGAGTGAGAAGGGCAGGAATCTCAAAGCAGGTGTTATCCCTGCCTTGGAAAAGCTAGACTGACTTAACAGCCTGACTCAAGGGACATAATTGTACAGAATACAAGATCTGCTAGATAGGCTAAATCAAAGGTCTTTCAAGAGAAGCTCAGATACAAAACAATGTTGGAAATTCCAGGTCTTTTTTTTTTTTCCTCTGGGATTTTTATTTTATTTTTCTCAAGTGATACCATAATGCAAAACCTTTGAAATCGTTCATAAATGACTATGCAAAAGGGAAAAGAAATGCAGTAGCCAAATTGAAACGGTTAACCTTTTATTTCTAATTCTGATATTGTGAAACAAGTAACATTCTCAAAAGTTAAAAGTTATTTGAAAACGAAAAATCAAAGCACCATATTTCAGTAATGTTGAAATGGGATGTCAAAATTCTTTGCTGGTTTTCTTCCAAAGCAAAACTATTGCCAAATAAAATTTGACAGTGTTTCAATTTTGATTGATCCACGTATCAATAGACTGCATTTCTGGTGAAGTTTTCTGTTCAGCTGTAATGAAAATAGCTTGTGGTAGGTAAGTTTGTACTTTCTCCTCAGTAACTTTATCTTCCCCCTGTCTCTGAGGTCTTCAACTTATATCCACAAATAAAGGAAACCCTCCAGTTTAGATAGAACCGTGGAGATGAGCAAATGCTGGAACGGCAAACTTTAGATGATTCTCCTTAAATTACTGGTTCATGTCTAGATTTTGGTGTTGTGGGATGGGTTTTTATTTATTTATGTATTATATATTTTTCCCCCCATGTGGAAGTTAGACCAGTATTTCAGGAAAACCAGTACTGCACTTCCTAGTTTGTTTGATGAAAAAAAGCATGTATGCATGCTGAAAGTAGCTCTTCTTCTCCTTCAAACACAAAATGAAAATAAGCAGTTCCTACACCCTCCCTTAACCCAGGTCGGATTCTTTTCCAAGGCTTGGTCCCAGTCCAAGCACTTTGGTATGAGATTCATAGTGTCCCAGCACCGTATGGCAATTTACCAGGCACATATTTTATGCTTTGATAAAACTTGATCCCTTTGATTTGCATCATTTAAGCACAATATTCACTTGCAGATTTGAAATGCAGAGAACAAAATGGTGTAGGAGCTGATGTGTTCATGTTCTGCAGAGCTGAGAAAAAAGCTTTTCACTTTTTTTGTCAGCTTGTTATAATTTCTGGGGATATCTCTGCTGCACTATATAATCCTGCAGATATCTTCTTCTTCAAACAGTCTAATTTAGAAACATTGTTGGTGGAAGATGACTCAACCTGTGTTGCTGCTTCAGTTCTGAGAATTTGAAAGGGCTTTAATCTTTTTCTGAAAAGCAGTTATATTAAAAAAAATATATTGAAAAACCTTACAATAATAGACAGTGCTTCTGATAAATCCAGCTGAAATTAGAATTACTGTTTATCTGGAGCCCTGAAGTGCCTTGTCTACTTTTCTTGCCCTACTGAGCATTTCTGCATCTTCAAAGTTTACCTATATTCTTGGAGGAGTGAACTGGGCAAATTTCTGGTTACTTATAAGGCATTGATAAAGACAATTAGGCTATACCAGGGAGAAACTATACTGAAATTAACCCAAAACCTGTTTAATACTAAGGTAACAAAGGGCTAAACTGATATTCCTTTTATTTCTTTTTGTTTTTGAGGAGCACAATATTTTAATTTCCTCAGACTCTCCAGGGAATGCGAACCTGAGTTTCCCAAATTCGTCTGTGCCAGCTATTCTTGTGATGGATTTTCTATGAATCTACCTGTGTTGGAATTTCCTTGCTTAATAAAATCACCTAAAAAAGGAACCTCTCCCATGGGATTTAGTCCTGAAAATAGCTGAGCTGCTATCTGTTAAAGCACTTCAGTGTGGGCTGTATTTAAACCATGTGAACATGTTCATGCATCCAAATACTTGTAGGCAAATTTTACAGGTGTTTAGTCATGTGTCTGTACTTCAGGTCCTAGAGAACTGTAGACTGGGTTGCCTGTAAGCATGATGAACTCTACTGAAAGGCTGCATTTAGGGGTTAGCAGGTGCTTCAGCACTTTGTCAGCTGTCTCAAAACCTGAGAGTCCTGTCAGTCTTCTGCATGGTGCAAGAGGAAAAAGCAGAACGCCTCTGGGAAGCTTGGAACAATGCTGTGTTTAATGCTTGTAATTTACTTTCTCCCTGAATTAATTAGAAATCCAGATGATGATGAGAAGCCATGGTGCTACATCATGAAGGACAACAGTTTGTCTTGGGAGTATTGTGATATTCCATCTTGTGGTATGTAAAAACTCTTAAAACCCATGCTATGAATGCATGAAGAAGGGTTAATTGATACTAGAACAAGCTTCCACTGTATAATTTTGAATGTTCTACTGTTTCCAGGAGTGTTGAATATTTTATTGCTTGCATTAAATCCAATGGCAACGACAGGTTTCTTTTGCATTTTTTTTGAGCTGTGATTTTTGTCCAGAAATAAAAGTCACACTATTGCTTTCAGTAACAATCATCCCAATATCACCAACCTTTCTGCTGGAACATGCAAGACCACAGAAATGATTGATGCTTTGGTACAAATTGTTATCACTCAGGGAATTACAGGCCCAGAGAAGTGAATGGGCCTCTGTAAGCAAATTGAAGGACTGGAGCCTGAAGCTGTAATGAGGCATAGCATTTAATTCCAAAACCTGAGGATTCCGCTCTTCCCTAAATTATTATTTAGTTGTTGTTAATGTTGCAGCTGACTTTCAGAACATAGTTGTAATCTGAAACAGAAGTTTATAAAGTACATCTTTTTATCTTCCTTCTTTGGTTCTAGTGTATTCAGTAGACAATACTAACACAAGCATCCTAGTCTTTGCTATTGCAATGGCAAAGCTCAGTGCAGAATCGACAAATGAAGATGTGATGTACCATGCATTCTGTTGTGCCTCCTCGGGTAGTGAAGGTTGTATATCTACTGGTAAATGAAACAGTGTCTG